>NC_090948.1:653333-975000 GCF_040807025.1 Struthio camelus | reverse complement strand
CCATGGTCTCTGCATCAATTAATCCATTAATGTATCTGCATCTCTCTCTTAACTGTCACTAGCTTAAATTGCCCTCTGTTGTTTTATTATCTACCTCTAGAAAATCCAATCGTTGAGTAACTGATCAGTTCCACTGTCATTATGGAGAGGTGTCTGGGGTTTATGCTCAGAAAGTACTATGGAAAAAGAGGGGTTGTGCTTGGTGGGAGGTTGATCCATTTTAAAATCTCACAGACTTTTAGATACCTAGGAGAAGATTGCAAAGGTAAAATAAAGGAAGAATATTTATATTCTAATAAAATGTTTGTGTTAGCCTTAGTCAAAGTAAGCTTTCCTTGCTTGTAGCTTTCCTTGTGGCTGCGCAAGGTTTTGCTACGTTTTTGCTTTTGAAAGAGAAAAAGCAGGTGTTAAATAGAAGCACACATTTTAAGAGGAGGAGGGAATACCCAGCACAGGCTGTGTATTTTTCAGCAAAAAGTCGATTCTCACAATGTGAAAGTCTTTGCTCTGAATGCCTCCTTTAAATTCAGAATAAATTCATGCAGTAGGGATATTGGAAGTGTTCCGTTCAGCTCTTTGCACAGTTCGTTGCACAGTATGTTCATGCAATAAGCTGTCAAATGATCTCAATCTTTCTTACAAGAAAGAGTAAGATGAAATATAATCGTATAATCTGTGAAATAGCACTCTAGGAAATTTAGATTACATTATTAAATAAGTAGCATAAAGCACATCACAATCAGCCAGACATCTATTGAACTCTGCCTTTTTCATGCCATTAAGCATTATTTAAGTGTTTTTTTTTTTTTACTTTGATTTGTTAAGTTTACACTTGGGTAATTTTAACTTCTCCAATCACTGCAAGATATCTGCTGTGGTGTGACTACCTTATTTCAAGGTTGGTCTCGGTAGTCTTTCTCCTTGGTCTATCCTTGCGATTTGATTCGGCAAAGCCAGTCACAGCGTTAGGCCCTGGCAGATTTATGTGCTAATATAACTTGCCGTGGTTGGCGTCAGCTGCCTGCCACAGTCTGCATTATATTCCTGGCTTGTCGCCTGCCATTTGGATTCTTTTTGACAGCAGGTCAAAATATTTGCTAATCGCATATGTTACGGCATAACTAGTATTATAAGATTCTGTGCTGTGATGTTGCCAGAATAGAGGTGATATATGCGATTGTGAGTTTTTACTCACTGCTTGCAGAGCCAGAATGGCTCTGGATTCCTGGAGCAGAGTCTTGAGCTCTCCTGGATGCAGGACATTCTCGGCCCAGATCTGTACCGGTGACACCAATAAACCCCCTGACGCTGAGGTGGCGGCACAGTTAGCCTCCAGGTAAACACCCCTATCAGCCCGCATCAGCACCCTCATTACCATGCCTTGTCCGAGCTGGTGGAGCCCCGCGCTGCTCTTGCACAACCCGCTGACGCACAGGACAGTGGCATCACTTGTGAAATTGTTAAAAGGAGAGTGCACCCTACCTCAGAAGAGTAGAGGTTAAAGCATCTCTCACGCGAGCATCCAAAGGTGGTAAGGAAATAGCTCCGTTAGACTTTGAATAGCCTTGAGGATGAAATATTGCAGACCACAAATATTCGTTCTCCAAGGTGAAAACTCAAGAAATGTTGCCGGGCTGTTTCTAGCTTGTGTCTTATTTTTTCAGTCAAAAAAAGGAAACAGAAGATGTTTTTAAGAACTTATTTTAAAATAATGCTAAATCATTTGAACATTAGCTTTCCAGCTTAACCTCTTATCATTGTTAACCTGGCTGATAAAGTTCCAGCTGTTTTTGTGGGGTTTTTATATCCAACAAAATAAGTAATTAGTTTAAAAATAAGGTTTATTTTGTCCAATCTTGGGAAATACGTTATTTGTTTTCAATGTGGTTGAAATTCAGTAGTAACTGGATTCAGTAACTGAATAACTAGACATATCCCTTTTAATGCAAACCTTTTTTTATCTGAAAAGTTTTTTGAATCATTGGAATGTTTATGTTCTACCTGCATACTGTGAACTTCATTAAGATAAGATTGCAAAGTCAAGTTTTCATATGATAGAAAATAATGGAATTATAGTTTCTCATGTAATATTATTCTGTACATCTTCTCTGTATGCATGATTTAATGAATCGTTTGCTATGTGCTTGTATTATATATTGCCAGCTTCAACTATAATATTGATCATTTGTCTTTCAAGGACATGAAGTGGATTGAGGAGAAGCAAGCGTTGTATAGAAGAAATCAAGAGCTTGTAGAAAAGGTGTTCAGTGTTTCTATTTGTATTATTCAAATAATATTTGTAGTTTAAGGAATGCACAAGGTGTGGTATTTTAAGCGTTAACCTATTTCACACAGCTCTATTGGAAACAATTCACACGTAATAACTAGATCTTTATAAATTCACCAGAAAAAGCTGTTTTCTCGAGTTGCTTACGGCCCCTAAAATCCTCACTGCAGCATCCTGAGGACAGAGGCTCTGGGAAACATGCCGCGAGCTCCCCACGCCCCTGGCGCAGTGCTCACTGCAGGAGGGTGGGCAGCCCTTAAATAATACCTTTCCAGGAAGTCATCTTAAAATAACATGAAAAGCAGGGTAGAGAATGACATCCTGACTGACCGGTGCTGCCTGACATGCCTAGAACAGAATGCTGCTATTTTAGGAGGGACCAAAGCTGCATACAGACAGAGCTGCAGAGTCCAGAATCCTTTTCAGCGCCTGGACGGTGCACGGTGTCCCCCATGGCAGCGTGCACCGAGCCAAAGCTTCTGGTTGACGGCACAGGCCTTTCCCAGTCACAGGGGTTGCATGGCAGATTCAAGTGAAGTTGTGAAAAAGGCGTTAACACGTATTGCTTTATTTTACAGATAAAACAAATGGAAGCCGAGGAAGCTCGTTTAAAACATGATGTCCAGGATGTCAAAGACCAAAACGAGCTCCTGGAGTTCAGGATATTAGAGCTTGAAGTGAGCACATGTTAAAAGTACTGTCCTTTCTACCTGCTCTGTGCGCCGCTATCTAACGCTGGAAGGCAACAAGGATTTTGGAATTCCTTGATGTTTATTCTAAAGATCAGCATTTCACTGAACGTGACCAAAGTGTTTGGTACAAAGTGATAGCAAATGAAAGAGACAGGGATCCATACGGGTATTCCTGATAGGTTCTTCTAGCTGTTTTACTACATAAGCTATTTTCAGATCCAGAAGACTGGTTCATGATACAGATGCACTTTTTACTATATTCCATCTGTTCTAAAAATGCAAAGAGAGAAAATCGGAACAGAACATACTAAAAAATAACCATCAATTTTTTATTTTCATTGCCAGAGTCATCTCTCTGTGTCCTACCTCTTGCTAAACCTGCAGAGAAGGAATCATATGGCCTAGACTGCTGTATTTACTCCCCAGAGCCTTTTGTTTTGTGTACTATTAATTGTACAAACAGAATCTGAAAGCCCTTGGAAACTCAGTTTTCCAAATTTTTCAGAGAGAAAATAAGAAAACAGCCACTTGTATAAGGAATATAAGCGCTACACAGATTTTACTAGGTATGAATACCTCGCATCTGTTCAAATGTATTCTGTAGTCAAATTAATAGTTAGACGGTCATGATGGGGGCCCAGTGAAGAAGCAGTGCAGGAAAATATTTGCGCCGTTAATGCGTATGCCTGCCTGCTTTGCGGCGAGGGGCGACCGTGCCCGGCAGCGCGGAGCACCAGCACGGCAGCATCAGCGCGGCCGGGGAGAGGCTCAGCCCAAACAGCCACACGATGCAGAACGAAGGATCTCTGGGCTCTCTGTAGGAAATAAAGCCAATTTGTGACACTTCCAGCGCGTTTGTGTAGAACAGACCTTTTTCAGATCATGTTTATCAGGTTCTTCGTGACGTTGACATTTGTGAATTACGGTGGTGAGTAATCAGAAATAATTATTTTGATTTCAGGAGAGAGAAAGAAGATCACCTGCTATCAACTTTCATCACATTCCTTTTACGGAGGGGAAAAGCCCTCTCCAAGTTTACTGTGAGGCAGAAGGTGTTACAGTAAGGGATTCTCGTTTCTTATTTTCCTTTGTCTGAAACAAAATTAAACTCTCTATTCAAACTCCTGGTTTTCTCTCTTCTTAGGATATACAAGTAGCAGAGCTGATGAAAAAATTGGACATTTTAGGGGATAACGCCGTAAGTGTATGTTCCTTTAAAAAATTGTGCATGCTTTGGTAAATATTTGTCCTTATGTTAATGTAGCAATGCACTATTGGTTTTCTATTGCACAACTTGTCTTCATTGTGAGCAAAGTACTGGGCTACAAGCTAAGTGTTTTGCAGCTTTTTAAGATTTTTGTTAACAGCCTTCTTAGATGTGCCACAGAGTATCTTAGTTTTGTAATATTGCTTTTAAATTGTCAATAATTTGGAAAATTTTTTGGAGCTTTGCTTTTTCTTAATTTTTTTTTCTGGCCACTCTTCATGTAGATTTGCTTATTTGCTCACTCTACATTTGCTTTGCTTCTGAGTTTTAATAGCTGTGGATTTTAATTTTGTCTACCACTGTAAATCTTAGATATTAATTGGGATATTATACAAAAAGAGTTAGAAGAAAAAAATAAAGGACGAACCACGAAATAAGAAATATAAAATTGTTTCCTCTCCATCATTTTGAAATTACATAAATACATATATAATGTATATACAATTATGTACTTTTATATATATATATATATATATATATATATATATATATATATGTAAAATATATAATTCTAAAATCCTTTGCATGCAAAGAATAAATAAATGATATACACAAGTTTAAAGGCCAACAAGCTAAGCATACTAATGTGGAGCAGGACTGCTCTATTCCTACCTGTAGTGATGTCGTCTTCCACAGAATTATTCCGGTCAGGTTAGTGACATGCGAAGTGTTTTGGAAAAGGGCCCTAAACAGTCAACATGGGCATAAAGGGGAAAAGGAAGTGTTATCTTTCCTCACTTTTCCCTATTCCCTTTGCTCTTAGCTTATTTGCTTTTATTAACACTGAAAAGTCTGTAGCCATCTCTAGTTTACTTCTGTCTTTCCTATTTCTTCCTGACTTTTCTTTTCTTTTCTTTTCTTTTCTCCTGACTTCTTTTCTTTTCTTTTCTTTTCTTTTCTTTTCTTTTCTTTTCTTTTCTTTTCTTTTCTTTACTTTACTTTTCTTTTCTTTTTTACACACAAAGAGCAACTTCCAAATGAGAAACAGTTGGTAGTTCCCATTCTTGACTCAGATAACCGAGGGCTACAGCCCTCCAAGCTCACATTTGCATTTTTCTTGCTGTAACGTGTGTACCCACGGTGTAGACCCGACCTCTAACGGCAGATTCTGCCCCGGGTTGTCCGTTGTCGTGTCTGCATGTTACCCGCTTAACAGAGTCCGGGAAAACGAACCTGTGTCCCACGCGTGTGTAAGTGATACGGCCCGTTTCCTGGCGTTTTATGACTTACACTTCTATAAAGCTCCCTTTGGAGCTTCCAGCAGCTGCCAGTTGAACTTTTTGGAGCTGAAGAATTGTTTTGATTAATGCAACCCCCTGGAAAGGTAATGCTATAGGTAAAGCAGAAACCCAGGACAACATAGTGAAATGCGGCCTGCTGCGGGCTCTGGGATCACTACACAAAGACACAGGGAAAAGAGGACTAAAGAACGCAGATGCCCTCCTTTTCCAAACGGGCAGGGGAAATTAGTTGAGGTAATAACTCATAAAACAGGAAAGAACGCCATTAATATTCTGTGGGAGTCATTTATTTTTACTATAACGTTACTTATTTTCAGGAAAAAAAAGTGCTTACATTTATGCAAGAGACAATTATTTACATTTGTCTTTGAGGTCCTCAGAAAATGTCTCCTGCCTGGTATCTCTCTCACTGTTTCCAGCCCTGTACTTAAAATTAAAATTCACCATAGTCACACTTCTTATCAATTTCCTAATGTCCATTCTTGGAAAGATAACTGATGGAGATGGGGCCCATCCTCCTACTTCTGACATTATTGGCCTGGAATCGGCTGAACCTGGGTCAGAACAAACACCTGTCCCAAACTAGAAGCATTCACTTCTTTATTGAGTTCAAACATATCCCAAAATAGTGCAATTCTTGCAGATAAGAGGATGGGGCAACAACAAAAAAATTTGTATCATAATGGACATCCAAATACTTCTGTCCAAAGGGTTGAATTTTCATAAAAATTTAAGTTTTATAATATTCCTTAAGTGTCAGCATCAGGCTTTAAGACCTTGGCTAACTAAAGTATGATCTTGATCCTGTGTCTGTACAGGGTTGTTTGGGGTGTTTTTTGTTTTTTTTTTTTTTTTGCCTCAGTGCTGTAAACATGTTGCAAACAAGAAATTGTATAGATGTGAGTGGTTCTGTTCAGTTCAAGAAACTATTCAGGGTGTTTGCGTTTGCAAGATTAGGTCATTTCTGCGTGCTTGGCCCTGGCCCCTGCTGTGCTCCAGGCGTGCCCAGGCCTCGTCTGGGAGCACGCCGCTGGGCACGGGCCAAAACCCCGGCGCGAGGCTGGCTGTCGAACGGGGCGGCTGCGGGGGACGGAGGGTGCCCAGACCCACGCCTTGGTCCTGTCTCATTTACTGCTGTCGGGTAGTCAGTAAGTCCAGAGCGAGACCTGGGTCTGGGGTGAGATGCTTTGCAACCTGTAGATGTTTCATGGCCAGTTTGAGAACTGCCTGAGAAGTAACCCACAGGTCTTAGTGGAGACCCACAGTGTCAGCACCCTCCATAACATCAACTTAGCAGCAGTAGCGAAGGTGGTGTCTTTGGAGACCATCTGACAAGGCAAATGGCATACAGAAAATACGCCAGGTGGGTAATATGGGCATTTCTAGTCATTCCAAAGCAACTGATAATAACTGACTTTTAATCTGTGGTTCTCAAATGTAATTTTAATAATCAAGGCTGTCAACAATAACCAACCAATACACAATTTCAGTATTTTAATTAAAAAGAAACACGAGTTGAAAAACTCACTTCCTAATGGATGTTTTCTAAAATCATGACTTTTGGCAGTGCAAGATAAGGACTGTATATTAACCCATTGCACATATAATGAAACACAGAAATCTTATGGTTGCATCTTTTTTCTGAATAGCACATCCTGTTAAGCTTGATCTTGTCTTGCACAACTGTGTGTTTATTCCCTTTTGTGGGGAAAAGAGATCCAGTGTCAACACTTTTCTTTTTCGGTAGATGTCCAAGTTTTAAAAAAATTAGTTATGTGTACAATCACAGTTCAGCGTTAACAGTTACAATTGTTTTTGCAACAACATTACATCAGAATGCTAATTTTATTTGCCTTGGTTTATTGTTCCTCAAACATATTTAATTTCATATTTATTTAATGCAGCAGTGGCCCAGGTAGTGGATTAATAATGAGACACTGGGATTTGTTGTAATTATATTCTGCTTTTGGCGCAGAATCTGACCAATGAAGAGCAAGTAGTTGTCATACAAGCAAGGACAGTTCTCACATTGGCTGAAAAGGTAATAATGATTGCATCACTCATAAGTTAACTTACGTCATAAAAGCATGTGGCCTTCTCAGAGTAGTTCACTTGAAAACACTGGTAATGTAAATAGTTTCTTCACAAAATGCTGTGATTCGTTGTGTGGAATTACACTTGCACTAGTTTCTGTCAAAATTAAGGTATCATTCAGACTGTATGGACAGACGTCATTTGTTTTAAAATGTTGCTTCATTAGCAAAATGATGTTAAAAGGTTGGAATAGGCAGGCTTTGAAATAGTGCTTTTTTCCATCACCAATTTGTATAAGATAAAATAGGTAATATATTTGATTTTTGCTTTTGTTTATTGAATTAAAATGAATAGTTGAATTATGTGATGGTGGCTCCTCAAGTGCTAGTGAAATCCGAGTGTAGAAATGTGCTGCCTCCTGCTATTTTGGCGTAGACATCTGATCTCTCACGCTGCACACCTTCATCTGGCACTGTCTGCTTTTGTCTGCAGTGGCTACAGCAGATAGAAGTGACCGAATCTGCACTGCAACAGAAGATGATAGATCTTGAGAATGAAAAGGTATTGAACGATGACGGGAAGGCAAGGGAGTGACAGACAACAGAAAGAAGAGTCGTTTTATTGCCACAGTCATTGCACTAATTGAATCTTCTTTGTGTCCATAGGAGCTATTTAGTAAGCAGAAGGGTTACCTGGATGATGAACTTGACTTCAGGAAACAGTCCTTGGATCAAGCTCACAAGGTAAGAAAAATCAGTCTTGACTGATTTATGCCATCTTGATTAAATTACCTCGTGTAATATGTTTAATCTGTTTTCAGGAGAAAAACTCTCTGCTCTTGACAGTGTTGCTCGTGAAGGGATGTAAGGTCTGAATACACTGAATTTTAAACCAATCATTTATGTCCTGGTCTAACTCATTAGAGTTCTGTATGGATGGAGTTCCTCGTGTTTGCGTGATTCTTGTGGGATTAAGACCTAGCCATGAATTTATTAAATACACAGTTTAATTCAGCAGAGGATCTAGTTTATTCTTACCTAGAGGATAAGAATAGGATGTTTTTAGTAATTTCTCTTTTCCTTCCACAATAGAGTTTTTTTCTTAGATCTTAGATTACAACCTCTCCAGCTAAATATAGGTGAAGATATTAACATGAGTCTGTAAATTAGGAATGAAGCTGCTTTTAGGTCGGGTTCAACTAGCATGTTAGCTAATCCTGTCCCATTGCAACCAACTCTTTAGCCATCAGCTGACTTACTTCCTTCAATCGTATAAAAAAGTTTTACATACATGATGAAAGAAATAAATACATACCTTTTCATAGAAATTTACCTCATTCTTTCAGTTTCACTCATATTTTGATCATGGTTACACTTTCTGAGAAGCAATGGGTTTTTAAACCTCTTTTTTTGGATACCTGTTATTGGCTTGGATGCATAGCTGCTTGGGGGAGTTTTTGCACGGTTCACTTTCTGGTCCTCCACTGATTATTTTGAAGACTCTGACTTTGCCAGATGCTCAGCTTTACCTGGAACTAATGCACATGCACAGTAAATGCCTTGAAAAATATATAAGCCCAACCGTACCTGTAGGTTCAGTCCTAATACAATGTAAAGGCACAGAGCATGGATACCAACTCATCCTAGTTATCCAGCTACCTACAGCACACACGGGACTTGCACCTCCGACCCTTTTGCTGCAGTTTCACTGCTGAGGCAGAATATCACATGTAGACCCCGGAGCAGGTTGGTTGTGCTCGGCGAGCAATGCCAGAGGAGGCTTTTTGGCCAGATAGAATGGTAGAGGTGATGAGCCATGCAGCTTTCTATTAGACATTTGGTAGGTGCCGCAATTTATTTCAACCAAAACATCATGTAGTGCCTGGAGTGTATAGTAAACTCTTCCTGTTAAAAGAAAGACAGAGATGGGTATAGAGCTCGTGTCCCTACTGCAGCCCTGAACTGTTCTAATAATCAGCTTGGTGCAGCCAAAGACTGAGCCTGTAGGATTCATCTTCAAAAATAAATCCTTGCAGCTGTGGTCTGTGAATCGGTCACCTGTTTTTTATTTTAAGTGTACTAAAGTAGATTCATAAATCTGGATATACTGAAAACAGGAACAGTAGTATAATGGGAAAAACCATATGGCAGCGCTTGAAACTCGTTATTATGCAATGGACTTTGCAGCCCAGTTCAGTCGCTAGGCGGTGGGTATCTGTGTGTTTTAAATGCCCTTCCGTGGCATTGCTGTGACTTACAGCCAGTTGCTCTTTCACGTCCTGCTTCCATGTACAGTCAGTTCCAGGATGTCGTATTTACTAAAGGAACCAGGAGCAAGTAGTTGTCCGTTATTTTCCTGCTCACTGAGAAAGAATGAGTGTAATGCATTGAGTGATACTACATTTAGAATTAGCTGAAGATTATTTGCGTTTTCCTGTATTCTTAAACATATCATGCAAATATGCTCAGGCAAAGCAATGGACTTTACTCACACGTGCAGATATGTAGCCTAAATACAGAAAGACGGCTCAGTTCCTTTTACATATTCTAATGGCAAAAGCACTTTTGATTCTGATAATAAAAGTTTCACTTCCGAGTTTCCCTTTATATTCCTCAAGATGAAGACCCACTAATCTTCCCCCCTCTCATTACAGACAACAAGATTACCAGCTATAACTGGTAAGCTTTTTGTAAAATTTTCACTCTGTTTTGTTGCTGAGGAGTTTGCCATGAAAAATATTTGGCCCACACAGTGACTACTAATGCAATTGCTTTAAAGATAGTGAATGTCCCTCCTCTTTTTTTTTCTTAAAAAGTCAGTATAATTAGAGAGTTATAATGATCATACAATCAAGGCTAGGGGCCCAACAGTAACATGTTTGAAGTAGTGGTATTTTGTGAAGGCCAGTTTAGCAGGACTGCCAGCACTATTTGAAGAGTGAAAGCAGAATCTTCTTTTAATATCTGACTTGGAGGGGCAGAACTTTCACCACAGCTGCAGCTCTCATCGCAGCAGGGACAACATGGTTATTGTCCTTCAAGCATCATCAGTATCTGTAAGTCCTGAAGTGTTGTACTAGCCTTTATTATTCTTGCAAATCCATCAGTTCTTTTCCTGAATCTGCTAAGTTAGTAAGAAAACAGCAATCTCAGATGGAGAAAACTGTTGATACCAATTTTGAATTGAGCCAAATTATCATAAAAGTCATCTGTGGCCTTTTCAAGCAGTCTGTCTAGAGGTTCAGACATAATATTCTTCTGCATTCATATTCTTCTGCAGTCAGGGGGAGCTCTACAAGACGTGTTACCATCTTTGGAAAGGATGTGCAAAGGTGGCATCACTGTTTTGTCCCTTGCTCTCTGTCAAACTTTGGCCTACATGAAGTGAACGTCATTTACCTTGGCCTTTGAAATAGAAGATACTGTCTGACAAGGTTGCATGCCTCAGGAGGGTCCTCGGTTCGGTGGTCCTGTGGAATCTTTTTCAGTCCTGTTTCCTAAGTCTTTGTGTTTCCATACTAGTCTCAGTAACCCTGGAGGGTATATCCAAGAGCGTGTGAGAGAGCTTTTCTAATGCAGCAAAGGAAAAGATAAGTATGCACAATGGGTGCAACCTGAGAACGCAGGAACATTGCCTAGCTTCCTGAAAATGAGGCCTCTTGGATCTTAGAAGTCTCCCAGACAAAGTGCTGGGAACTCCTTCATAAAAGACTTTTTAAACTAGCTAGGACAAGACACTGGCAATTGTACAACAGGGAATCATTCTTTTCTGAAGGGAGCATGAACTGGTGCTGTATTTCTGTTTCTGGTGACAGAATAGATGGCACAGGTGAACTGAGAGAATGATCAATAAGCGTAAAAGTTAACTGCAACTCGGTTCAGAAATGAGTCTTTTACAAGCCTTTTTTTCCGTCTTTCTTTTCTCCCCATGGTCAGAACAGGGGAAGTTGACACCTGTATAGTTTTTGACTAGCAGCTAGTGGGATTAGCGGGCCATTAAAGTTGCCAGTAGCGTTCAGAGCCCTGACAGTAGAAAAGGAGATTGAAGCATTTTCCCCGCAGATTGTTTTTCCCTACTGCCCTGTGCAGGAAGAGTTCAGCACACAACCCCTCTATCACTTTCTCTAGAGTCCCACTGTTTGGGATAAGATCTTCAGTTCCTCACAAAATCCTCGACTGACCAGAGAAAAGTTTAAGCTGACAGCCTTATATTGTTTTTGATTAGCAAATTCTGGAATTAGAAGCCATGCTCTATGATGCCCTGCAGCAAGAAGCTGGAGCCAAAATTTCCGAACTTCTTTCAGAAGAGGAGAAAGACAAACTCAAGAGCGCAGTAGAGCAGTGGAAACGTCAGGTTATGAGTGAACTCCGAGAAAGGGATGCCCAAATACTGCGCGAAAGAATGGAGCTCATTCAGCATGCACAACAGGTACGCGCCAGTGCAAAGGCAGGCAGAGATTAATGTGATGACTGTCTTTCAAATGGAAACGCGATGAACTTGTGAGCTCCAGCCCTTTCATCAAAGAGAGCTCTACCAGAACTGTCTGATTTTTGGGCCAGATCTTTACCTGGAATAGTCTCTCAAAATAGGGCATTTTGATTTTCATGGATTTGTCACGTGCAGTGTGTGACTGCTTCACTAATGGAGGACTTTTCTACAGCTCAAAACACAAATTTCTTTAGAAGCACAGTATGTACATCTTATATCTCTGAAAATAATGTATCTTCTAGGTCCATCTCTGTTTACTTGGTTAATAAATATCTTTATTTTAAATCTGACAGAGAATTAAAGAGCTAGAAGAAAGAATTGAAGGACAAAAAAGACAAATAAAAGAGTTAGAAGAAAAGGTAAGGTAGTATAGATGAAGCAGTTGTTGTATATGACCATATATTCATTTCATCCTTCCTAAGAAAATAATCTTATAAAATGTAATGTTACGAATACATTTTTCCTATAATTTTTGTTCATGCTAACATTGTATATAGTAGCATTATTGTACATTCCAGTTGTGTAGATTGAGGTAGTTTGCTTCAGCTATGCAGCTGAAATGTCCAAAGCTCTCGCTTGAACCATGTGCAATGTTGATTCTCCCATTTATACCTAAATAGGGAGCATTAGGACCATTGCTTCCTCCTACTGAAATTTCAGCGCTCCTTGGCTGAAAACCGCCAGCACAGATATAAGCAAAAAATGCACACAAAAAGGTAAAGTGGCCTTTCCAGGTCTTTCATTCCCAGCTTATGGTTATTGGTGCAATGAGCTAGTGCCAGAGCACTCAAGGGAACCGTTCCACATTTGCACTAGTTCATCTAAGAAGGAATGGTTGAAGGAATGGTTTAAAGCTAGTCTTTCCTTTCATTATCTTTCACTAAATTCCTAAGCACAGGACTTTATGTGCAGTTTATGGAACTAAACAAGGACTTGGGGATGTCCATCCACCTTGGGAAGCAGGTAGTAGAGAACCACCGCAGTGACAGAGTGATGTGGTTACAGACACTTTATGGGGAAGGATTTCCAATCATCTTTTCTCCCTCCTGTCTCCAGCATTTGTTTGTGCAGATGCACTAACCTCCTTCATTTCCCAGCAGTGGATTAAGAAGCTACTTGCTCCTCACTTCCCCTGCAGTCCCATCGGTGATTGGTGTCACGAGAGAGACCGGGGGTTTGATGCTGTAGATAGCTTGGCTCAGGGCAGGCAATAGCTGTTGTGTTTTACCCTAAGCAGCAAACAGTGTGAAGCCATCTATTGCTAGGGGAATGGCTGTAGGAGAACTTGTTCAGATACAATAGGGATTGATCTGAACTTTCTCCTAAAACTGAACTTAAACCTAAAAAATGCTTTCTTTGAAGTATCAAAATAATCCAATTAATATTTTTCCTCTCATCTTTTCCTGAGCTACTTGGTCGCAGTTAGGCTAGGTTTGATGGTGCAGGAGATCTGGTTCTCACCACTGGTTGTCTAACTGAATAACTGGATAGAGTCTAGGACCCTTTGGAAGTTACTTGTCACTATATATTTCTTCTCAGCTGAAAGTTTTCTTGTATTCTGTAACCATCGCCTATATCTCACTAAACACACTGTAAAATCTTACTCTCTTTCTTTTCTTCCATTTTTTCCTCTCTTCCCTTCCCTTTTCAGTTTTTATTTTTGTTTTTATTTTTCTCTTTAGCTTTCATTCTTTGGTCATAGTTCATCAGGCTACCTGCAAAAGGTAAGCGTTTTGATTATCTCTGGTGTCTGCTCCACTTTGTATAAAGCATCAGGGTCTTCTCGTTGCTCCTCCCACGGTGTCTGTAGTGTCTCTTGGACATCACAGATCACCTGAAAATGGAAATCTCTAAGACCTTTGAAAGAATGTGAAGTTTGGACACCAGCAGGCTAAAAATCTTCCAAATAGAATTTTCTTCATTTGAGAGAAAGAACAAGGAAAGAAAAAAAAATACTACTGGCTTAAAAACAACATAGCCTACAAAACCGAGGTGAACACTCAGTCTATTTTTATCCCTCTGGTGAGCGAGTGCATCGAGGAAGGCTGCTGTAGCCACCCCTTACCCCTATTAGACACTCACTATGTGTTTGCAGTGTACAGCCTAGGGAGGATGTAGGACACCAACTTCCAGCTAGGTTGAGCCACTTTCCTAATCTTCTCATATTTTCTGGCCCAACAACCAGAATGCTCTTTTTGGGTGGGGGAGATGAGACCCGTGTCATTTATAAATATGTGTTTCTCGAGCTTCTTCAAGAAGTATCATGCCCTCGTGCCCTCAATATTGTGTGAACCCCCGTTTTTACCGTTTGTTTGTTCTGGCAGCAGGTTGCATAAATAGGAGATAAAAGCCAACATGTTTGTGCTTCCAGAGATGACATTTTATGCCATCATTACCATTTTATGGATGGCATTGAAAGGAATAATTCCTACTGTACATGACTATCAAAAGAATATAACACAAATCCTTTCATATTAATTTTATAATTCAAACACATATTAATACAAAAAATATAACCCTTACAGAAATTTCATCTTGTTTTTAACTGTAAATACAGTTACATTCTTTGATTCATGTTTTTTTATGTTTTCTTGTTTCAGCCTATTGAGGAAGCTAGAAATGCTTGTACTGTTATTGACGGGAAGACAGCATTGGTTACCAAGATAGAAAAAGAGACATTACAGTTTCAAAAAACCCCAATATATCTTGTGTTTTGCCACTAAAGGCGGAAGAGCTAATCTTTGTGACCCTTTTAGACTGAAGATTAATTAGAGTATCTGGAATTATCTGCATATATGGAGTCTGCACCACTGAAATCTCTGACTGTGCATTTTCGAGTAAACCGACAAAGAAGAAAGCCAAAAAACCCCTTCCCTCTATTTTATTAACAGTTCCAGACTTCTTCCGAGGAAGTCCTATCTCTGCTGCTTGAAATAACTTTCAGCTTTACATAAAAAGCAGTATACTGATTCAGATAAACTGAATATGTTTTGGTTCCCTGCTAAGCAGGTAGTAAATTGCTTCTCTGTAGAAGTGAACATGTCCTGTTTTATATGTCACTCATTTATATTTGTTATTCCTAGCTATTAAAACCTGTCTTGAAAGATTTTCAAAAGAGTTCCAGAAGAGTAACTCATGAGAACATAAATGTGAATGAAAGCAAAATGTTTCATTCAAGGTATTTTGCATCCAGTTCGAACAGGAAGAACGAATTCTGCCGTGGATGATTTCAGGAGAACGTATTTATCTGTCAAACACAGGCTCCATCCTGTGGTTTGTTGACTATCCCACGCACCCAGTTGTAGGGAAAAAAGTGAAGCTATGTTTGAACCCTTTGGGAAAGAATGTGGTAAGTTTTTTTGGAGGTTTCAGTAGATCGTGCCCTACAGCACTATGAGAAAAATGGCACAATAATTTATAATTTGCTGTTCCTGAATGATGACAAAGGCTTACCATTGTCCCGTTGAAAAGTTCAGCTTGAAGAAAAATGAAACAAAAAATATGTTACCCCTGATCCAAATGGCCAGAATTGTGGAAGGTGGAAAAAAGAGAAAAGAAGATTTTATTACCTTACGCAAAGAAAGCACAAACACTGCAGATTACGATTCCCAGCAGGTTGGGTTCAGGAATCGGAAAAAGAAAAATGAATCCTCCTTAGGAACAGATGGAGGAGGAAAGAATTTGGAAGAAATGACACCAGTATGATTCACCAAAAGGCAACTGAAGCCAAGCACGCAAATCTGGATTTCTTAGTAATTAATAAGAACAACATCTCATCTGGAATTTTCTGTGATTAGGGTATTCGTAAAATACCCGGAAGCCCAGAATGATGAGGAAGAAACTGTCTATTCCTTGGAAGTATACGACAGAAAGTAAAAGGAAAGAATCACTGAAAGGTAAGATGGATTGATTAGCAGAAAACTGATTTATTACATAATTATATATATTATATAACTTTTTCATAATTACATGACTAGGAGTCAATCTTGCTCAGGTCAAAATATTTAATATAATAATGTGAGAAAATTTTTATCTGACCAGCTTCTCTATGTAAAAATTATTTATCTGTATTTTACTTTAATCTGTAATCTAGGTATTGTATTTCAATATGATATATAACAAACGCTAATTTTTTTTTTTTTGATCAGTGGTCAATCTTAACAGAAAATTACTAGTTAGATAATGAAATACATGTCAAATTTGTATGATCAGCAAGCAATTTCACTACTTCTGAAAATATATATATATTTCAAATGCAAGAGAAGAAAATAATTGTTTCATTTTGGAATAAAAAGACAAAATACTTTCCTGAATAATATTTCTTTGCTTAATATTTTCACTTACCTTTTTTCTAATTTCTGCTGGCAATGAGTTACTTGTCTGGTAAACATGATGACAACAGAAGTGGCTGTCCCTGTACCACTATTTGAAACTGTCTTTTTTGACATCTGATCTGGAAATCGCATGACGTAGTTCCCGTGGTCAACCTCTCAGAAGCTATTTCAGCCCGTTTTTCAGAGAGCGATATTTCTTCTTGTTGGAGTGGTCTAAGACTATTGGAGAAATCTGAAGTAAAAAAATAGGAAAAGGAAAATGACATCTCCCTCCCCCCACTCCCAGTCGTCTTCTACTGGCTTTTGTACCGTCTGACTTTGAACCCAATAGAATAGCATCAGACACAGGTTATAATGTATATACTGTTTAAGCAGCAAAAGAGAGAAAAGGTTATGTTCTGGGCTATTTATATGTGTTTTTTATATAAACTTAAGAACAACATGATGTTAAGTGGGGAACCAAAAACGAAGTCAATAGCTGACTAGAAATCCCCTGGAGTAGACTGGGGGCAGTTTGGACTCTTGGACTTCCTGGGCTCCTTCCTCCCTCCCAAAAAGAGGAAAAATATTCAAATTTCCAAAAATTGGTGATGGGAAATAGAATTTTTGTTTTCCAATCAGTCCTACATTTACTGCTTAGGATATGTCAATCAACAGTCAATTCTGTACCAGTAATCAGAGCAGTCACAATATTGCTTGAAGTCAGTTCTTTTTTTCAGTTTTGCTGGGACTGTCCCATTGCTTGTTAATGGTCTGCTACTTATAGCAATGTTAAGGACTTGCATTTTGTCTTTGAAGGAGGAATCATCTCTTTGTACTTCATCCCATCAGTTTTCATTTATTTTTCAAATGTTCTTTCTAAACAGAATGTCTATTCAAATCTTAGCTGGAACATGTGTCAAATCTTAACGTGTTTGAACATAGGTTGATTTGCTGTTCTGAATAGGACTACTGCTTTTAAAATTAAACAGGCATAGGATGTCTGCATGCAGAGGGATGCATACAAGAAGTACTAGAAATTATTTTAAATGGTACTTGCTGGAAAAAATCTGGGCTTAGTGTTAGATTCGGTGATGCGTACTATTCTTGAAAAGTTAGACTTGCACATTTCAGCCAGGTCCATTCTTAAAGAAGGGTCCTCCACAGCCTCAAATCCTTTGTTTCTGCCGGTGTCACACTGGTCTCCAACGGGCCGGCATTTCCTAGATGCAGCAGTCAACTTAAAAGCACGAAGAGCAGCAAGATCTAGGTATTTACTAACCAAAAAGAGAAACTTCATGCAGTCAAGGAAAGGAAAATAATTTAAATCAGGATACAATTGAGGTGAATATATGACAAAGAGAGAGCTTTTCTAAAAAAGAACATATTTGTAAAGACGACAAGGTAAAACCAAGAAAAGGGACTTATCCAGTAAGAATTAACACAAATCTTTGATCAGACTAGTTTAAGGTTCATAACATAGCCATAGTTATAAATATGTGCATCTTTTTCGATATCTTGCTAGATCTGCAATAGTTACAAATAAAAATGCATTACATTATAGTCAGGGCTGTCTGAAAGTGTCTGTCGAAACAACCTTTGAGCAGGAAGCTGGATTTCAGCTGAATGTTTTTCTTTAAGAATGTGTGTTTTTTACCGTGAAACGTCATTTCTCTTAAATGAAAACCTAGGAAGTTATTTGGAGCGAGCTGGGTGTCGGAAGCGCACGGAGCAGTGCCGTGCGCCGGCTGCGGGTCGCCACGAGCTCCCGGCTGCCCGGGGCACCATGGTCTTCCCAACAGAGCAGCAGCCAAGCGTGAAGACAGCCCGCGTCCCAGAAAGCCTAGCCAGGGGAGGGCCAGGGGATGGCTGCACAGCAGCAGCGGTATGAAAATATCCTCCGCTTCATCTTTTCTGGCGACTCACTCAGCGTCGCTGTCTTTACCTGGACCAGTAAAACTGGGCCTGGCGGGCTCTTGCCCATGCTCTCGGGAGCTCACCCGGAGCCAGGGGTTGGATCTAGGCGAATCAGCCCCTTCTCAAAGCTGGGGGTCGACGCGTCCTTAGGGGTGTCAAGGCAATTCGATCTCTCCCTTCTGGGTTTTGTGGGTTGTCAGTGAACAGAATGACTCGCGCACGCTCTAGTTTGGGCAGAGAGCGGCTTATTTCCCGAGGCACGTGCAGGTTTTGTTCCGCACGCTCGCCGCCTCCTTCGGGGCGCAGGACGGGTGTTGCTCCAGGCCGTAGTTCGGTCTGTCACCTGCGCCGTCTCCCCCAGGCTGCACAAGTTGGGAGAAGCAGAGTGAATAAGGCAAGGGTTTAGGCAAAGCAGAAGTAGCTCAGCATTGCCCTGCAAGCACAGGATGTGGCTCACCAGCACGGTCTGCGTTTCCCTATGTGGGACATGGAGAGAGCTTCTCTGGGCGCTTTGGCAGGAGGTTAATTAACTTCAGCCTTTCCAGCTGCTCTTTGAGACATCGCAGACGTTTACTGAAGCAAAAATTGAGTGACTGCACGTGGAATTGGCAAACCTATAGACTGCGTGCTTATATATATTAATGTGAGCTTATTATTACAGGCTTTCAGGGTAATGCCCTTGGGCTTCAACGCAACCTGAAAACGTCAATGTTTCAGTAGTGCTCATGCGTGATGGGGATTTCACTGTGGCAGAATGGCGCGGGTACCAGGAGGAACTGTGCTGGTTTGCGTGCAGACTCGGCACGGGGAACGCCACCCGAGGACTGCTCGCCGGGACTTTAATAATTGAGTGTTCAGTGCAGGAGCTGGCTGTTTGCATTAGGTCGGCTCTGCGGCCATGCCTAGAATGGGAAATATAATGAAAAGTACTGAATAGCTATCTGCTGAGGCACAGAATGGCACCGGTCACGTGGAAAATGTGTGACGGGGACGCTAGGGGGGACACAGGAGCCCTGTGAAGGCTCCGTGAATGCCTTTATTTCCGGCTTCTCTTAATTTATGACCGCTTAATTTCTCAGCATACTTTTAACAACATTTTGTTATGAACAACATGTGTGTGTATATGTATGTATACATATATATATGCAGAGAGAAAGTTGCAGTTTCAAATATTTTACAAAAGTCACAGTGCCTTGTACATACTGAGAGTATACCTGTGTATTTTGCCTTTATTTCCCTTTGCTTTTCATTTTTTTAACTCTTCTCTCAGATTCATATTTAACTTTGTTCTTTGTGGGAAGTCCTAGGTTTTCCAGCACTTACACACTGTCCAACGTGCTGGGAACTCAGCTCTGCTCTGAATGACAGTAGCAAGAACAAATGCACAAAAGATGTATTCGATATTTTTAATCCTTAATTTGCATCTCACTATTTCATTTCATAGCGGCAAGAACAATGGCAAACATTGTTTTTATGAAATGAAATGGGGTTTTACCTTTAATTATGCACCTACAAGCTGAAGCACTCCTATTTGACTGTTGGATTTAAATGAAACCAGACAACTGCTCCCAAGCATCCTGCGATCTCGTGGCAGACAAAAGGGGGTTGTAAAGCCAGAATAGTCTGGGAAATGCGAGTTTGGTAGAGAAAACGGATGACCCGAGTCAGCCGCAGGAGGGTGCTGCGATGCCGAAGGAGGCTGGAAGGGGACTTGTGCCCTCCGGGTCATGGGCTGCCCCTTCACGGGGCTTGGCTATTCTAGGCAGTTTTAAGAAGTTGTTTTAGGCAACGTTATCTTAATTATTTTGTAGCGTATATTTAAGTTATGTTAGAAATTGCAGACTTGCAAGCATAGGTAGTGCTAGCATACTTTCATATAAATAAATTGTCAATAAAATAAGCAATTTTTCTTGACATTAGCTTTTAGATCTACAGAAGGACATGAGCATCCCAAAACTTGTAATTTTTCAAATTATTTTAGTAGGCTTAACTTAAAAATTGAATAACATTTATTAAAATGCTATTCCATATTTATTTATTCAAAATAAATAAGATCTGAAAAAACAAACAGTATGTTAAAAGAAGTCTACTTAGAAATGTTGCAGTACTGTTCTGTCAAAAAGCTGATATTTCTTTTCTATATTTCAGCCATAGAAATAGAACCTGCTGAAGTAGCCCTTAACTGACAAAGGCAGTAATTAATAAATGCTTAAATGAGTAAGACAGAAGGATTCTAATGTGGTGTCATTTTCTGCACCCAGCTCTGCTTAGGAGGAGAGATCCCGCAGACCAAACTTCTCCAAGGCCTTGGTGCGTGGTGCTCTCCAGCAGCGGTTATACTTACGAAGGGTTGGACACAGTGCGGCCTCTAATTGCTTTGCACTTGCTAGCAGTAGTGATTTGACTAAGAAAATTTGTCACAGACATGGAGTAGGCTGTCAGGATGTGCTTTTCAGTATATTGATGCTAAAAATTTTTACCTAATGTCGTGTGTGTGTGTGTGTGTGTGTGTGTGTGTATATACGCATGCATAAAATGAGGAGGGTCAAGACCGATCCTTGAAGAAGTCCACTTATGCGTGCATTTGAGAAAGAGGCGTAGTTGCCCATCGCTATTCCTCAAGATCTTTATAAACTAAACGCCTTCTAATAAATAAATCAGAGGTGTTACCTCATGTTAAATGATATGGAAGACTGATGCAGACAAAGTTGGAATGGCACAAGTAGGTCCTGTGTCCACCCCTGTAAAGGGATCATTCACTCCATAAAGAAGGATCACATCTGTGCAGTGATGCAGTTTGATTCATGACTGCGGAGGCTTCCAGTTGGTAATAGATGTTATTAATTAAATTAACATATTAATTAGTGTAATAATTATTAAAATATGTTAATATTAAAATAAGATTATTTAGGTTTTTTCAGTGATAGAAGGATTGTCTAAAAGATTGTCACTATTTTTTGTGGAATATTGCATACCTCACGAGCATGGGTAAATGACTTTCTCCCCCACATTGGTAATTCTGATCAACAGTAAACCAACTTTAGTCTTATGATAGACTATAACCTTAGCTAGTAGCACATGTATTTTTCGTATGTATTTTTAGCCCTTGTGTTTATCACCTCTATATAAATTCTTTTTAGGGTGGTGGAGTGGCATTAACATTTTTAAGAAAGAATTTAAAAACAAACTCTGTATTTCCTATTGTCGGCCATGTATGAGTTAGAAATACCAGTTTCACATCTTTACAGTTTGATTCTTTTATTTAAATGTGACTAGTACACCAGACTGTCTTTACATCCTGTGCCTTACACGCAGGTCGGTCTGAAAGCAGGCGGATGGGAGCTCCAGGGAGCACATATGGAGCTCCCACTGGGGGCCTCCTCCTCTCGCACCAGGGCTGAATCTCGCCGTATGATCCTGTTCTTTTAGTAGATAATTATTTTTCCTTAGATCACTTTATTGCTCTTTTTTATTGTTGTGCTTTAGTTGTCAGAAGTGATTCTTTTTTAAGGCCAGCAGCACATTTTTCCGGAGAGCATCTGTAGGGGAGATACTACTAGAGCTCGACTTCTGCTTGGTTGTTCTGTCAGATGCCTTCCGTATACACATTCCCACGCGTTTTAAAAGGATTGTAACTGGCTTGTGTTATAGGGGAGCAAAGATAAGGGTAATGATCTACTTTATTAGAATACTAATTGGCAAGTCTTTGCTGTACCCTACAACCCAAAACACCTCCAAAAAATCTCTGTTTAGAGTGAACTGTTTAGGGGAAATTCAAGCCTTCGAGAAGCCTTCAATTTAGAAAATGGGATTAATGGGAGGATAAAGTGAATGATTCAAAGTCTGCTCATCTCTGTTATGATTTAATTCTTCTGTAAGTGTCTTGGTCCCAGTGAAGGATAGACTTTGGCTCAAGGATAATAAAGTGATTTCCTGTAGATAAGTAATGAACAATGCTTATGAAACTGTACGATGTCTTGTTGCATAGTATTTCTGCTTTAACGTTTCAGCCGTTGATATAAACTGAAATACAGAGAAATGACAATGTCAGTCTGAATTTACAGTGTCCAGAGACGAGACTAGATGAAGGGCCTGAGGCAGGAGTAACGACGCCTTGGCTGCTTAAGGACAGTTTAAGCGCAGTGCAGGTTTGAGGCATGTCTGGGAAAGAGGTTTCGGTAAAAGGCTGCTGTTTACTGTTTTGCGCATTCCCACTGGAGAACAATTGGAAGCAGACCTGCTGGGATTCTCCTTGTAATTTGTTTTTTTACGGTAGTAATTTGAGATGCTCTCTCATAGCAAACAGCCCCTCACACAGGACGGCTTTGTTATACTGAACTGGACACATATAAAACTAGAAAATTGAACAGCATTATATGATTCTAAATCAAACTCTCGTGGCTGGAAAATGAAGCCACTTAAAATGTTAAGCAGCCAATATTAGCGTGTCTGTAACGAAGCACTACCCCCAAAATAATAAAATGCTTAGAATTAACATTGTTGCCATCCACGAAAATGTTTTGCACTGACTGTTCTTTATTCCTTTTAAAAGCAGTTTGCAGTCAGATATATCAGTAAGATAAATGGATATACTTCCTACTACTCTTTCAGGCAGCCCTATTTTTATATAGGTTGGGAAAAAAATCAAATTCCGTAGAGCACTGAGCACAAGCAAATAACCCCAAGCAAAGAGTCCAGAGGTGGGGGAAGGGATTTCAATGGCTCAAACTGAAGCAGAGGACAGGAGCATACTCGTCTCAATAAATAACGCGATATCTGTACGTATTTCCCGGTGTGCCGCCTGGGAGCTCAGTCACCAGCAGGCGAACGGCAGTGGCAGGCTCTACTTGCAGCCCAGCGCGGTGCTCGTCCTGCCGCGCGTGCTGCTCGGCCGGGCTGTGGCACCGCTTCCACGCAAGCCGCCCCGATCCTCCTTTGCGTTCGAACAGGACAAGCTTTGATCAGGTTTTGCTTTGGGACCTGACGTTAAAATGAACTTCCAACCTAAAAGTAAATGCAACCTGGACTGCTTGGTTTTCACCTGTTTTTCTAGGAAAGCTCTGTGGAACGATGAAAGCCTCATGGTCAAAGCCAAATCCAACAAATAGCCAAGAATTGCAGGTTTGGTTGTTTTTTTTAATTAAAGTCTGCGTCTGCCCAAAGAATTGTTGACCTTTCTGTAATCTAAGGAATATTTCAAACTTGGTGACAAAGCTGGAAGTCGGGGATGCTTGGTTCCTCGCTTGCTGATGTCTCTGTGCTATTTTCAGTAGTTCATCTCCTAAACCCTGAGGCAGAATGCCCCTTGGAAATTGTGAGGTTTGAAAGCTGTTTAAGCTGCCAGGACAAGCTAGAAACACTGAAGACGCGTCCTAAGTTTCCCCTTAGGACTCTGGAGCTGTCCGGCTTTGAGGTCCATGCAGGAGGGGAATAAGGTGACACGGGCCGGATAGTCCTTGATAGCACAGGAGAGCCAGTCAAGCTAGCTCAAGTGCAGACTCAGCTCATGACATGCTGACACCTTGGGTTGGATTCAGACCCGTTCCTTTTCGTTGTACTTCCTGAACAGAGTAAGCAAGGGCAGTAACTGGGACAAATCTTTACATCCGTTTTTCTGTGATCAAGAAGTCGATGACTCCTATTTTGTTGTAGGGTGTTTGGTATACAGCATATAATTCGTACCAGTGTTCTCATATTTGTGATAACTAGAGAAAAGCTTTCTCTGAATTTAAAAATGCTGTCGATTTGTGTACAAAGCAGTGGCATTTTTTTGTGGTGCCTACTTCCCCTTCAAAATATAATGGTCTTCTATTCTATTCTTTTCTCTTGGAAAAACTCAATTTCTGGTCTGTTAGGCATTCATAAAATACCAGGTTAAACACCTTAATTAACATTTAAAAGGGCCCTTACATCTGTTAAGCTTTTTCGGAGCTGTTGCATTTGAGGCAGTTGCAATGTTTATTGGTAAAACATTGATTGTTCCCATCTGGCAGTGGTTCGCTGTGAGGTCCTTTCTCCACGGCATGCAACACGCTTCTGTTTACTGTGTTTGCTCATATTCGTGCTTATAGATTAGAAAACTTCAGAAGGATTCAAGACAGAAACCGTAAGTTGGAAAAAAATGTCCATGGCGACCTTTGACAGCACCAGGAGACTAGTGGGAAACACCTGCGTAAGGTGACTGTTTCTTGAGGTGCTTCACTGATTAGAGAAACTCTGCAGCAAGGGAAGCGATTGCCCCGTCGCGAGAGGGAGGTTACGGACCCGGCTTCCCAGAGCGGTCTTAAAGAACGCCAACAGTAAGAGGTGGCTCCATCTCCAACATTAAATGTAGGCATGCTATGGAACGTTGCTTTTAGCCCCGTAACACAATGGCAATTTGTTTCACATATGTACCATATTAGGAAATTTTTGTTGTTGTTGTTAGGTAAAAACAATGGATTGGTAATTTAAATTGGAATACACGTTCAGTCATACACACAGAACTGAGATTTGCATTGTGAAAGTCTAGTCCGCTGAGCTTTTAAAAATAACACAGTCTATTTAATCGTTTAGTTTTGAAAGCAGTCTTGGGCCTACCAGATTCAGTTTTCATTAGATTAGCAATATTCTTCTGCTTAATTTTAATCTTGCTAAATTCTAGTAAATAACAAGGACCAGTCTTTAAGAAAATAAATCCCTAAAGGGCATAGTAAATTCAGTAGTAGTTTGAAGAATTAATCTGCTGGAAAAACCTTTATAAAATGTACTTGTTTTTGGAAAGCGTTACATTTGTAAATGACTAAAAGTGCGCACACGGACACACGCGCGCGCACACACGGTGGCAATTTCCAAGGCTTGCAGCACTGAAAACCTTTTGGGAAGTTGTTATACTGATATGTAATAGCAAAGGAAGAAAAAATACATATATGATACAAGTGTGAGTCTTTCCTCGTACTTTAGCATAAATTTTCGGGAAACTTTTTATTGGTTCCTGCCACCACCTCACCACCTGAGCCCCATTCCATCTTTGTATCTTCTAGACAGCAGCACGATTCATTCTCTCCTGTTAGGAAAGAAACAAAAATATTTGATCAGCTAAAATAGAATCATCTTTCTCAGTCTTCCATCTTTAATTCACATCAGCTGAAATCCCTTCTTCAGAGAAATGGCCGTGTTACGTTCGCACTACAGGCAGTCTTTGCAAAGAAGCATGACTCAAGGCTAGTTTTGCAAGGCAATATTTTCTGTAATCTTTAAACTCCAACTTTTCCAATGACCTTTAAAGTGAGGAAAAGATCCTATCGAGAATAATAATAAATCTTCAATACCCTTTGTATTGTCCATATTAGCAATAGATTTATTATTTTAGAAAAAATTAAAGCTGTTCTTATTCCTCCACCAGGACATTTTAATCTACCCTTTTCATAGTATGAAATACTTTTTGTATTGATTATTCTTGTATTCTTTAAATATCAAAACTGAGAACCTCTCTTTTTATGTATTTTTATAAAATTATTGTAATCCTCTTGTAATTGGAGAAAATGAGGCAATCATCAGGCAATTTTAGAAACTGATGGAAGCTGAGCCATATTTTTCTCACAGAAAATAACATTTATGTCAAAAAACAGGGAAGAAGTATGACTCATGGTATCACTTTTAGTTTTTTTCCACTGTTTTTGCTCTCTATGATTCAGGATATTACTGCCTAAAGGTATAGCTGCCTTTGAGACGAGTATCCATCACATACTATTTGTTTCCTATTTTTATCTGTTGCTGACATTAAAACGTGTATCAGTATGACTGCCGGTCTCGCGCCAGGGCTGCGTTCTGCCGGTGGGCAACAGTCGCTCGCGTTGACGCCCATCAGGCCGGCGTTGCGCCGGTGCAGCAGCCAGCAGGCGGGTCTCCCGGGAGCGAGTCCATAAACTTGATAATTGCGCTCATGGAGCGCGTTGTCTTAAATCAACATCTTTCCCTTCAGCTCCCCTTACGCAGGAGCCCTCATGTCGAGTGCTGCATCCCTGTGTTCGTACCTAGAAACCGCAGCCCCTTTGCCTTGCCCTTCGCTCGCGAGGGCTCCCTCAGGAAGGGGCCTTCCGCTGGTCTCCGCAAACGCGTGGTCTTGCCCTTCCTCAGCCTTTAGTAAAGCACTTTTCACAGCTGCATTGAAAATTACCTTTTTCTGAGTGACAACATCGGGAGCGTATTACAGCCTTGCAGAAGGCGATGCTGGAACATGCACTCATGGCACCGGAGCCGGGATTGCATCTCTTTCTTCCCAGGGCCAGTGACGTGGAGAACATGGCACAGGGGTCAGGCCCTCCATCTGGAGTTCAGATGCTTCTCCTCTTGCGGTCTGAGTTACAGTTAAAGTTCTTCAACTCATTTGTCCCTCAAACGCTTGACTTTTTCTCAGACAGGGGTACAGCGCTGAGCAGCACTCACCTGTGTGAATGGGAGCATCACCCTCAGTAGCGCTACTCATACAGGTGATCAACATGTGTTGCGGAGGAGTGGGTGGGGGAGTGATGCACTTCCCTTGTAAGAGAGAAGCAGCGATATATTTTATTGAGATAAGACAGTGATTTAACAAGGGTCAATGGCAAGGTTCACTCGGTTATTTACTGCATGGAGGACAGGGTCAGACCAAAGTGTCCAGGACACCCTCCCGTTGAGTCATGAGGTTCAGAACAGACCCCCTTGCTTTCTAAACTCCTTCTCAGAGGAGTCTCGGTGCGGCTGGATCCAATCTCAGTCCCAGACTTGGTCAATGGTCTATGTCTAAGGATTATGCGCACAATAAATCAAAGAGGTAACTTTGCAAAGTTTGCAAAGTTTCAGCATGCTATTAGTCACTTACCAAGGATCTGTTGCGGGTAAGGAGTCTCTCGACCTCGAGGAGTAACCTTGAGAGGTGTCCCTGCTCGAGGGGAGATTCACCGCCGGGCAGCCAGCTGCAGTGCACGAGAGCTCCGTGGGCTCTGTGCTGCAGCGTTATTTGTGGAGTAAGATGGTTGACTCATAGTCATATATGCATACCGGCCATACCTTGGCTGGTGCACGTTCAACTAGTCCTTGGTTGTTGTGCGCGATTCCGCTCCGATGCAGCCATCCCGACCGCTACTGATGGGTTATAGCCTTACTGAGGGCTATTGTCTGAGCAGGGCTACATGCGAACGGTCAGGTTGGAGCAGGGGGAGCACACGATCACAACGGGCAGGGAGCACCTCTGTCGAGTCCTGCACATCCCAACGCCAGTAGATGTGCTGCGTTCACGCGGGCAATCTCTAAAGCACCCGCGCAGTAGGGCTGGTGCGCGCTGGGCATGTGTCTGAACTGCTGGGAAGTTGCAGATCACAGCTGCACTCTACGAAAAAGGTATATCTAAGAAAATATGGCCTTACACAGATCTGTAGAGACGGATGTAGGAAATTTTGTTCTCTCACTGGCTATTTCTAAAGAAAAATTGTCCCAATGGCCAATTTCATTCTCGTCATAAGTAAGGAAACACCCTAGAGATTTAACAAATTGATAAAATGAGAGTTAGACTGAACATGAAGGAGGTACCAGCATATACTACCAAGGCTGTAATGGTCACTAAGGTAAGAAGAATATAAAACATTCACACATTGTCAAATCCCAGTAAGTATCTCCTATTCCCAAGAAAAACATTAAAACCTGTAAATAGAATATATTTTTTAAGATGGCACACTTCTATTCTGCCTGTACTAATTTACCAAGAGAGTGACTGCAGAATCCTAAAGGCTGTAAACTTTTAACTTGAGAGATTTCTGAAAGCATTAATTACAACTATGTTTTCTAAAAACTGCTGTAAAAAGGTCATCTGTAAAAGAGAACTACATTTAAGTAAGATTAAGCAGCTGTCTTAAACCCACAGGAGCAAGGAAATTCCATGTCAAGGCTGAAATCTAGGCTGACATTTTGCCCTTAATTCTTGCTACTAGGCTGTTTTTCGCCCCAAGAGAAGCATGAATTACGGCCAGTGTGTCAACCTGCATTTCCTGCATTAATTCTGCGTTTATGACTTGCGTAGGCGCTGCACTGCTTTAAAACACAAACGCCTTCTTTCTAAATGTCGTGTTTTAATGCAGCGACTGATCCTAAATCTGTGACCTGGTGCTCTATAATAAAAAAATAATTTTTGTGACTAACCAGGTTCATGACAGAATTGTCTTGTTTTTATCGTTCTCTGTCTCTCAAAGCTGTTTCGCTCCCCTGATTTCCTTGCTCTTGAGTTTTCAGCTGAGTTTTCATTTAGTACAGCATCCGCAAACCAAATGTTTTTTTTTTATCATATACTGTGCTGTGTAGTTATGATTTTCAGACTGTACAGAAGATGTAGCCATGAATTTAGCAGTGGAGCCCATGTCCTATTAAAACAGGGGAGGGGACCATTGCCGTGCTCAGGCCGCTTGTGCAAATGCCTGGCCCGATCAGGATGTGTGTTGTCAGCCCCGGGTCTGCAAAGAGCAGGTTTGCACCGTGCACCCAGGCTCTTCTTTGCACAGGTAAACCTGTGAGATTAGCTATTGCTGTCATCAAAAGGCTCCACTTGTCTACAAATTAATTTTAACAGTACAAAAATCTATTGCTAAATATTTGAACGGGTTCAGCAGAGGCCAAATGGATTCCTTGTCCACAGTTTTGACGTGACTCCTGTGAATCTTGTGCAGAACTGGTGGCAGTGAGTGGAGAGAATGCCAATTAAGAGCTTTATTTCCTCATCTCTCTCTTGAGCCCTTTCGGCTGAGGCAGTGCATAGATGCGTATGCTGCATAATGGATTCTAGTCATAAGCTTATTGCGTGTACATTAAAAATAGATGCTTCTGTAAAGGTTAAGTGTTAATAAAGATGTTTAAAATCCATATTATTGCAAATATCACTAGACTGATATTTTAAACTACTTTTTTTTCTTTACTAGGAAAATAAATAGCGTTTATATATTCCAGAAACATCATAAGTAGTGACATATCATCTAATGTTTTTATGCACAATACAACATGTAGATATATTTTATATCTGTCATACCATATTTTCCAATACCAAAATGACTGCTTTCTAATAGATTTGTCTTCTAAAAAAGTGTTCTAACATCACTTACCAATTATATGGAAATTATAGAAAAATATATTAGAGATTAGCCCATAATAAGCAACATGTGCTACAAAATTCAAAAGAAATGACTTTGCTGATTTTGAATTTTGCTGTTCAAGAACCACATTAACATCAGCTTTATAGTCTTAAAATAGTTTATGCCAGTCTGTCTTAGAATTTTTGGGTAACCTATCTCTATAATTGTCTATTATATCCAGTATGAAACCGTTTTTTTAACTTCAGATGTATTTACTTACATGTGACCTAGGTAATACATATTTATCAATAGATTTAAACTTGCTCTAAGATTTTGTATGTGCGTAGAGTTATGTGCAATAGAAGGTTTTCCCTGAACTGAGGCCTCGATCTGATGCAGCAGTGTGTCCATAATCGTTTACTTAGCCCTAGAAAAGAAAACATAAAATATCCTCCAAAAATCAGTAATTCATTTTATAGCGATACGGTTTCTGCAGTACCCTGCAGGTGTCAAAACTAGGAATTAGCGGAAAGCATATGCCAGTATTTTAGAGGAGCAAAAAATGAGGATGAATTCTGGAGATATTAGCTAACGGTGAGTGGGCAAGGTAATTGTGCCTGACAGAAAGGACGATGCGTGACCATGTCTTCTGCCTGTCCCTCAGCAGCCACCCAGAGCAGCTCTAGCTCCTAGGAGCAAACGGCCCCAGTGCCTCAGACTGTGAAGGTCAGGTCCGTCACTGACTTTCCTTCCGAGAGAACCCGTGTTTGTTGCCCAGCCTGTGACAAAACTGCGTGCCTTCGCTTGGCTGCCTGAACCGGAGCCAGGTCTCACTGAACAGGAGCAAGAGGTTGATCCCGTGACGCCCTGAGCCTCGATGCCAGCTCCCGCTGCTGCGGTGGAGACAGGCGAAGCGGGAAGAGCAATCCCACTCCGGTTAGCACCATCGTGGCAACCGGGGCTGAAAGTTTCACCTACAGACTTGGTTCTTCTCACCTGCGTGATACTTCAAGGTCACTACCCATGGCTGAGGGCAGCACCTGCACATGTAGAGCACTGGCATCAGGCAGAGGCAGCCGCCCACGTTTACTCTAGTGAAGTACCACTAATAATTAAGGAATGATGCCAACAATTAATTTGAATCAGATTTCTAAAGACAAAATGAATAGCGTTCATGACAGCATTATCCATTATTCCAAAACTAAAACATGATGAAAATAGATAAGTTTAATGTAAGCTGTTCAGGTACAAGTGTTAAGAACCAAAGCCATGTTGTCATATGCCCCTTTTTGGGTAATATAGGCGTCATCAAACAGTTTTCATTATAATTCTCCATTTTATGCTCTGTTACACACTGCTTCAAAATGTAAGATGAGAAGAAAATGCTATAGACTTCTTCATAACTGCATATATACACGTATATAAATAATAATACCCAGCTTATTTCCAAAGATTTTATCGCTTAAATATAACAAATAAATCATTTGTAGTGGACTAAAACAGCTTTTAAATGCCCTGCTGTTACGCATCAAAGTATTGACACTATGTCATCCTGAGCAACATAGTTTATGCGTATCTGCTTTGGATTTCCTCATATCGCCTTTACAGAAAGGTGGGTGAGCTTCATCATGCTGCAAGAGCCTGTCGTTCTGCAGTTACACTTTATAAGTGTGCTGCTGGTAGCAGAAACCCGGCGGAGCTGAAATGTGTTGTCTTAACTTATATGTGGGTCTGTTTATGATTTGAAGTTGTAAAGACGAGTGAATAGAAGCGGTTAAAAATTGGGTGTGCCCTTCTTAGTAATCTGGGTGAAGAGCGCGATCAGTGACCGTGAAAGGTGGAGGCTCCCGGCGCGCGTATCTGGGTCAGCGTCTCTGCTGCGGGCCGTAGCACGCGGGGTACGGCGCATGTCTGCGCTCCGGCACGCTCCCGGGCACGGCAGAGCGGGCGTCTCTAAACTCTTTCGTGGGGCCCAGGGCGGTAGAGACGATATTTTGCATTCCAGTCCAGTAAATATTTATGATTAATTGCAAGGCTTTTGTACTTGCGAATAGTTCTTTTGAGTTGCCTATGTTCACAAGATTCACCACCAGGAACTGATAATGTTAGTTAATTTTCTTTCAGTTGGTTTATTTCACTATTTTAGAAGAAAAAAAAATGAAGAATTCTCTAAAGCAGTAGGCTCAGCAACAAAACACGATAAACACATTGACTGAGCTGTCTCGCAAAAGGCGCGCTTGAGAAATGCTTAAATGCCAAAATCAAAATAACAAGTCACCAATTTAGTGCCAAATTAAGGTTCTTGCCTTGTGAAAAAATATGCATTTCTTTACATAGGATAAAAATAATGGGTTTTTTTCATGAAGTGGGTAGTAAAAAGATTGTTCCTTAATTGCTGATTACTGAGGTACTTGGAGCTGATAATTGATATTCATGCCACGAAAGTCATTTGACTGTGGCCTTAAATGCAGTTGATCCCAGTGTCTACTTACTGCTGGCTTGGCACCTCTGCAGGTGCATAAATGGCCCATAGGCAGAGCGACTTAGAAAGGAGTCTAAGCGGTAAGAGGCTCAGCCTCTCGGTCTCTCTCAGATTTGTAGTGGCCAGGTAAGCTGGGCCAATTTACAACAGCTGAGGATTTGGCTCTTCTTGCAGCACAAAAATTAAACAGTACCGGATTAAATTTTCAACCAAAAGGAGAGAGTGAAACTTGCCTGCATGCATTTGTTTCTGCTGGCAATCAGAGGTAGACATCATGGGCAAAATGTGCGATGCAGTCTTTATATCTGAACTAGCTTTGCCCATGGTTAACATCCTATTTTAGCTTTACACAGGATGATGCTCCTGTAGGAGAGTCTGAATTTTTTGCAGAGATTAATTTTTGCTCAGTAGAGAATTAAAGCGGGAAGACCCTGTGAGTGGTCTTCCACTGCTCATCTGGCTCAAATAGTCAGACACGGGCAAAAAACGACATGTAAAAAAATCACAGCATGCAATAACAATAGGGGCTGTATGTGCTATAAAGTCACTCGTTTTGTTACCTTGTTCTTAGTGATACTGCGTATGGATCTCCTGATAGAGGAAGAGGAAGACAAATAGGAAGCCAGGCCTGGCAGTTTCTTCTTAACAGAAAACGGAATTCCACCTTTCCGTTCTGAGCACCGATGAAAACTGGGAAGATAGGACCGAATTTGTCCTCACACGTACGAGTGACAAAACTTCTATTTTCCCTAATGGGAGCGGGCTCCAGCTGCCAGCGCTCTATGCCAGAGCTCTCTGAAGCCATAGTGTCCCACAGGATACAATGGAGCATCCCATAGGAGACTGATGTGTTGTCTCACCTACGTCCCGCCGCAGGGCAGCTACTCTGTCGGTGAGTTTTTATGTTTCGTAGACAGTAACGACTGCTCTTCGTACTCTTACCTGCTGCCTTTCTGTCCGGGAGGATGAAGTTCACTCGGGCTGATTCTTTTGATGTTAGACTTACTTAATTTAATCACAAAGAAACATTGTGGCAAATAGTTCACAGTTGCTGATTAGCAGCGATGCTGACTGGCAGCTCCCGCACAGCTGCCGGCCTCTGCTTCGGCTGTCGGTGTTGGCATTTTTTTTGTTGAGGAAGACAGTTCATGAGTGAAAATAGAAGAAACACTGTGCAAGCGTGACAATAATAAACATCCATGGCGGGTTTTCTATAGGTTCCTCCATTACAGTAGGAAAATTAGATGTCCTGACTGCTGCTATTCTGCTCACTGCAAAAATAGGTGTTGCCGCTCTTTTCGCATAGTTATCAGTTAGCGCTGCCCAATGTTGGGTAATTGTTGAGCGACCTCGGTGGCTGCCCGGCTGGCCCAGGGGACAGGCCAGCAACGGCACCGCGGGTCGCCGGGTGGCGGAGAGTACCCGTACTGAGTGTAGGCTTATGAAAGGCGTTAAGTTACTCGTTCTGGGCACTAAGTCACTCACTTATGCTCATTGTTCATTTAATTGGTGCCAATTCAGCCCCAGACAGAATACCTCCAGGCCAGAAGTGACTGTTTTAGTCACTGAGTTCATTGTGTCTTTGTCTTTACCAAGACAGCCATCAAGGTGACCGGCTGTGACACCGGGCACGCCGGCCGGTGCACCTCGCTGGTTAGATTCACTTCACATTGTTAACATGTTCAATCAAACATTAGTTCAGATTTTCAGCCAAACTACACTTGCACTTCTATTTCAACTGACTGTTAACTCTTGTTTTTCTCCAGGACGTTTCTATGACTTTATGAATCCTTAACATGAGTCAATACGAGATGTGACTAATTCAGTTTTTTCTGTATGTAAACGTCTTCAGTTTGTTACATGTTTTCCATATTTTCGTTCCCTGAGAACTGCATTCTCCTCCAGCATTCAGACTAATTACTAATGTAATTTATGGCTGATTCAAGAAATACTGCCCCTTATTGTAGTACATATTTCAGTGCTGGCATAGCTGAGAAAGGTCCTCCTGTGCCCTGCAGTTTTGGGGAGGATCCCATCCAGTCCCTGGGGCTGCTTTCAGTCAGTTGATGTTTTACTTTCTTGATCATCTCTATGGAACATGCTGCTGTGTTTAGTATTTTCCCCAATGAGGAAAGTATTTCTGGTTTCAGCGTCTGTCTTGCACCTTATATTTAAAACAGATGATAGAAGATTTAACCTTGCAGCTGAAAACCCTACTAGATAGCTATTCTTCAGGCTGGGTAGTGTTACGTTTTCGCCAGCTGCAATGTGTAGAAAATATTTCCTAGCATTCCTATTACTTATTTTTAATTTTCCTCCAGGTATTTTGTGTAGGAGAATGGCATCATACGCTCAGATACAAAAAGAAGATCTATTTGTCATTAGGTGGCAAAACTTAAGTTCCTAAGTCCAGGCTACATAAGCAGCATAAGATATTCTAAAGCTGTTAACTCAGCTATTTGAATAAACGCCTGTGTGTTTCAGTTACTTTTTGTTATTCCTTGCAAATTTTCATACTCTTCCCAAGAAATTGTAAAATATGTGCTTAGAATACTAATGGTATCTGTTTCTCTAAGCCATATGGTAGCTTATGCTACTAATGCGAGGTTCAGCGCTGGCTGTAAGGGCAGATGGGCCATCTGCTGCGTGTCAGTTGGGAATGGTCTTAGCCATTAACCGTTATCCCCCTGTCCTCCTACCAGAAGCAAATGAGAGGCAAGATCCTGTGAAAATGTGATTTTCAGCTCAGGATGGTGTGTTTAAACAAACTTCCAGTAAATCCCTTTAGCTACCTTATACAAATATATACACACATATATGTATGTGTGTGTGCATATATGTATGTGTGTGTGCATATATATATAAAAAATGTATATTTCCTTCAATTAAGAATATAATAATAATGGTAATAGTAGTAATAGGCAATCATTCACTTTCAGTATGAAATTGTAATTTTTGGTGAAATGCAGTTTTGGTTGGTTCTATCGCAGTGAAGCTGTACTTTTCCACCAGTGGTGAAAGCTCAGGTACTCAAAATATTAGAGCTCCGTTCATTATAATTGTTGAAAAGAAGTTTTCATTGCCACTTCTTTCTGCATGGTTTTATAGCTTTCTGGAAAAAAAGTCTCTTTGGTGGTGGATTGCCCGGGGTGAGAATGAGAACTATGTCCCTTTTAAAATAAGCAGACATGAGAAGCCTCTAGACAGTGCCCGGGACGAGCATGTGAAGCAGCCGAGCGCGACACTTGAAAGAGGCGGTGGGTGCGATGATTGGTGAGCGCGCCGCACTGCTCTCCGCCTCCCTGCAGCGGCGTCGCGACGTGCTTAAAATTCACTTGTCTTTACTCCCGAGTTCTCCAAGTCCTGTGTCTTTTTAGGGACTGTTTATGAAAATCCTTGGTTTTTCTCGCCTGACGGCCAGCGCAGACCCTTCCTTGAGCCGGACCGGGAAGGGTTTGCTCCGGAGGCAAGAAGGGCCCTGCAGCATCTGCCGGGCTTTGCAGGACGGGGCGGCTGGGCCAACTGCAATGAGCTAATTAATTTCCCCGTGCCCGGTATGATGAGCGGGATGTGCTGGGGATGAGTCCGCTAGTGAGACCTGAGCGCTGGCAGGCGGCGCGGGAAGGGCAGAGGAGATCTCTCTCTCCCTGGCGCCACCTGGGCCCCTTTCGGTGGGGCTGGCGGGCAGCGAGTCCGGCTCCGCGCCGCCGCGGTGAAGCCCGTCCCCAGCGCGTTCCAGCTGCGTCTCCGCGGACAGGAGCGGCTGGTTATCTCGCGGCCGGGCGGCGGGCAGGGCTGGACGGAGCCGCGGCGCGGCTGGAGGCGGGATGGGGCGAGCCGGGGGCTGCTGCGCCCGGCTGTCCCCGCCGCGCGCCCGTGGGTCCGCTGCCCCTGGCGCTCGCTTCCTCCCTGTAGCTACCGCAGAAGAGGGAGCCGGGACAAGGAGTCTCCAACACTTCGAAACATCACGCGGAAGACTGGGATGTGACTGATTTTTGTCCCCTCTTGCCATACGCACTAGTTATTCGTTTTTTGCCCACAAAAAGCTGCGGGAGTTCTGTTTCCGCAGGGTTGTTTGGGCAGGACGTGCTCCTCACTGCAGGATTTGTGCGCAGAATAAGTAAGAACGTTAACTGCGTTGGCAGGCCCAGCAGAGACGTTTAGTCGATGGATTTAGAAATTTAGCTGGATCTGTCTTAGCTTTTTTCTCCTTTAATTTCTGATAGAATAAGCTGTTCCCCCGCTTCGTAACTGATAGCTATCAAGCAACTCATCCGTTCGCTCTTTACTGACCGTAATGCAGAAGTTAGCGTGCCTCAGGATTTTGCAGTTTGCTCTTCTTTTGGGGGTTTCATTCCCAGCATGTCCCGCGTCCTGCGGCACCGCGGTCCCCCAGAGCGGAGGGACGTGGGGCCCTGCGGGAAACGGGGGCAAGCAAGACGGCCTCGAAGGTTGAATGCAGCTAGACAAAGCAAATCTTAACTTCATCATTATGTGGTGTATCTTGAATGACACCTGAAAATGGTTAGGGGAGCATTGCTTAAGAGAAATGAACTATATAACGGATGGCAGAGTTTATATTAAATGTAAAATGCACTATTTGCTATGTTATCTTTTCAGAGGAAAAACAGCGATTGTATAAGTCTACTCTAACTGTAGATTTACTTGGGGGCCATCTAACACAACCTACCAAATCCCAAGAAACAGAAATGTCTGGGACTCAATGCTTGGGCCTGAAAATCACACCGTGGAGAGAGAATCGTGTTTGTAATTAACCCTTATGTTTATCTTATTCTGCAGGTATCTGCACCGCTTCCAACTTTGTGTTCATTTTATAAATGACGCTAAGAAGAAAATCTCTTAATGCCAAAATTGTTTAAAAAAAAAATCCTCCAGATATTTGTACATCCCTTGTATGTTTTAAACTGATCATTGTAAACGCTAAGGGGAGATAAACTATCAAGATGTAAGAAAATGAATTGTTCATAAAATTGTTATATTTGTACCGAAGTAATATAAAACACTGTAAGTCAAAGGTTATGGATTTTGATATCAGCATATGACTATGTTATAAAAGTAACTTAATTCCAATTCTACTAGATAAAAATACCAATACTGGGATTACGTAGACGAGCTAAATTTTTACTTTTGCACTTCATGCTTACAAATACTGTTAAATCCTAAATGTCCATTTTGAGTTCTACCAAAATACTTCTGTCTTACAATATGTTGTTTACTTGGAACAACAGCAAACACTAGTGCATCCATCTTCAGTCTCAGAAGGTACTGAGCTCCTATGAAGAAGCTGTTGGATGGAAATCTGGTGGATGTACTGTGCTGGCATCTATAGAAATGCCTTAAATTAAATGCCTGAATATACAGCCCTAATGTTCCGGGCGAGCATGGGGATTCAGGTGCTGCTATGGGTGTGAGTATGCAGGGCGTTTGGTGCACTGGTTAGCACTTTAAAGACCAGTGTATTTGAAAGTAGCTCGGATACATCTCATTTTTTGTTTACTCAGGCCATGCTTTTGCATGTTGTGTATATATGTCTCGAAATTTCAGTTCTGTTTCTCCACTAATTAGGCTTTCTTAATCACTGGGTTTTTTAAAATAAAAAGCTAACTGCACAGGACAGATAAGTATGTAAATAAGTGACTATGCTTATGTATATGTTAATATTTATATGTAAAAAGCTATGTACATAGGAAAGAAGAAGGCTCAAAGAACGTTTTAAAAAAAAATGTTTCTTTCTTATAAATGCACAGACAGAAGCTTTCCATAACTGCGCTACTTAATTTAAACCTAAGTTTTCAATCCCTTTTGAGCTTGATCCTACTGTGTGGGTGTGTGGTGGTTTTTTTGTTTCGTTTGGGTTTTTTTTTTTTGTACGTTGAGTAGCACTTTATGCTTTTTGCAGTCATTGGACGCGGTAGGAACCAGCCTGGAGAAGGGCGCTGCCTTTGAGCAGCCAGGTGGGCGGCAGCGGAGCTCGCGTGCCAGCGTGGGCCAGCGCAGGGCGGATAGGCCTGGTGCCTCTCTTAAGAACGCGAGTTCAGAAACGCAGGCTCGCAGGGTCGGGACTTAGCCTCGGTCTGCTTTTCCGGCGTAAGCCTTTTTTGCGCGCAGCCCTTGCTTTCCTCCGGGCCAACGCGAAACGGTGACGGAGAGCGGGGACGGGCGGCGCGAGCGGGACCGTGCCTGCCGCCGGGAGCGCGCTCGCCTCGGGCCGGTCGTCCTCAGCTAGGGGCTGCCCGCTGCTCGAGCTCGCCGCTGCTGAGCCGCTTCGGAAAAGACCCCCACGTACCCCAGAGCGTTGCTGTCAAACAGCTACAGGCCGGGGCCGGGTAAAGCAAGGGTAGCGCGAGGGCGTTGCTGCTCTATCATGCTGGCTGCGTTTGCCTGCAGGAATTCGAGGAGCGTGTACCAGTGCGTTTACTCATAAACGAAGCGTTTCTGCAGAACCGCCGAAGCAGCCCTAAGCGCTCACTGTCTAGACAGCGCGGCGCTTGGCTTGACGCCACGCGGGTCGTGCCGAGCGACCGCCGCGCGCGGGCGTAGCGACGCAGATGCTTTTTTGATTCCGTCTAAACTAGAATCCATTCAAATTGCAGCTTGCTTGTCAACAGCTGTATGTCGTGTACTGCAGGCCTGCACTCACTGTTCAAGCTGTTGAAGGACTGTGGCTATTATTTAAAGTAAAGTATCCTACTCGAGTACTATCCGTAGCCTTCAGTGTCTCCTTGAGTGCCTTACACAGCTTGTTAACAAAAAGGCGTGTAGAGATGAGAACTATACCTGAGGGTCGTTCCTGGCGGACTGATGCCAAATCGCGTTGCATCTCTAATGCCGCCGCGAAACCTTGCCGTGGGCAGTGTGTTTTAGCACAGCAATGGATTTAGTTTAGACTCAGGAAATCGGATTGTGAATATGTGTATTAAACCATGTATTTAAGGATTGTATATTTTATAAAAAGGAACTGTTGTAAATTTATGCAAAATGTAAACAAGAGAAAATGTTTTTTTCCCCGACGGCCAGCGTGCCGTGGCCTCTTTGTGTTCTCTGATATAATCTCTTACTCACCATATCCTAAATACGTAATGTTTGGTTCAGTGCTGAAACCGTAATCGACAGGCCTGAAGTAGGGCTGGATGTTGATCAATTACAAAATTTTACACATATTTTTGTATTGTGATTCATATGATATATAGCAAGAGACTTTCTATTCATTTGTAAAATACATAAATTATTGTAAACTTTTAATAAAAAGAACTGTTTTAAACCTTCAAAACAGGGTAGTACTCATTTTTCTGGGTTGCAAAAAGGAAGCCTCTGGTTCGTTATATCAACGTTCTGATATTTGCTCTAATGCAGTATTTTTTTTATCAGTCAAGTTCTGCCTGAGTAACTGATTATATCGCGGATTCAAAATACCCTTGCAAACTGATACTCTACTGCCCCGCATGTGACATTCTCTCATTCCCCCACTGCTTCGCTCGCTCCCCGTGGGATCGAGCCCACCTCCACCCTGCTGAAAGCCGCGGGAAGCCTTGGGCGCCTTGCGAGGAACCGCGGGCGGGAAGGGGCCGCTGCCCCGCCAGGGGAGCGGGGCGGGGGGCGGCGGCGGCCGCTGCGGGAAGAGGCCCCCCGCGGGGGGGGGGGGGGGGGCGGCCCCGACGGGGCGGGGCGGGAGCCGCTGGGACCCCCCCCCGCCCCCCGCCCCCGACGGCGCCACCGGCCTCGGCGGGGCAGCGCGGGCGGCGGCGCCGCCAGGCGGGATCCGCGCCGGACGGTCCCGGTCCCGACGGGACCCCACGGACCCCACGAGACCCCACGGGACCCCGGCCCCGGCGGGCCCCGACGCCGATGGCGGCGCGGCGGGAGGAGCCGCTGCCCGCCTGCTTCGCGGGGCTGGGCGCGGGCAGCCCGCGGCCGCGGCAGAAGCGCGGCGGGATGTTCTGCAGCGTGGCCGACGCCTTCGACAGCAAGACCCTGGAGCTGGCCTCGCTGCGCGGCCGCCCCGACGGCCCCGACGGCCCCCCCGGCCCCGGCGCCAGCCGCCGCGCCCCGGCTCCGGCCCCGGCTCCGGCCCCGGCCCCGGCCCCGGCTCCGGCCCCGGTCCCGGCCGCCGCCCCGCCGCCCCCCCGCTCTCCGGGGGCCGCCGCCGCGGACCTGCCAAGCGGCTGCGAGCAGGTACGGGGGGATCCTCGCCGTCGCTCGGGGGCCTCGGCCCCGCGGGCAGCGCGGCGGGGGGGTGCGGGGAAGGGGGGGTGACACCGCCGGCCCGGCCGGCGCCTCGGGGCAGGGCAGCGGGGCGGGGGGCGGCCGCCCCGTCGGGCACCGTCCAGCGCCGTCGGGTGCCGTCGGGTGCCGTCGGGTGCCGGGGCCGCTGGCACGGCGGGGGCGGCCCGAGCCCGGCAGGGCAGAGCTGCCGTCGGGGCGGCCGGACCACCCCCCCCCCCCCGCGGCCCCGACCCCGACCCCGTCGGGAGCGCGCCGCGGAGCGCGGCAGCGGCCCGGGCAGGGGGAGCCACCGAGCCGCAGCGACGCGCGGCGCCGCCGCGCACACGCGCCGGGACGCGGACACGCGCGCGCACAGAGCCCCGCTCCGGCGCCGCGCCAAGCGGGGGGCGGAGGGGGGGAGGCAGGTTGGCCGCGGGCGCGCAGCGCGGCGGAGATGTCGCTCCCGGGCAAGAAGAGCGTCGCCCGCAGCGCGGTGAGCCGAGCGGGGCGGCCGGGGGGCTGCGCGGGGCCGGGGGGCTGCGCCGGGCCGGGGGCCGCTGCTGGGCGCGCACAAAGCGCGGCGCGGTGCCGGCACCGGCCGCGCCGAGGCGAGACAAAGGGCGGAGCAGCCGCCGCCGCCGCCCGCGGGGTCGGTGCAAAGCTCGGCGCCGCGGCCGCGCAGCCCGTCGCGGGGCCGGGGCCGGGGCAGAGGGATCCCCGCTGGCCGCGGCCGGGCAGCGCAGCCGCCTGCGCCCCATTCCTCTGCCCTGGCAAGGGAAAACAACAGGGCTGGGGCAGAGGTCTCGGTGCCTTTGTAAAACACAGCGCGACTGCTTAGTGCGTTTGTTCGTACCCCAGTGATGCTCTTTAATAAGCGCGACGTTTTCCGGGCTTAGTCTTGCAGCAGCGGACATTGCTGCGTTCGTGTAAGCCATCTCCCAGCCGGTGTTATCACGTGCTGCCGCATCCCGCCGTTGTTTTTGTGCTGAGGCCGTCCCCACTGAACTGCTCATTTTAGCCCCGATAATACAGTTTTTTTAGCGAGGCAAGAGAGCTGGGAAAACAATCTTCCTAAAGCAGCCTGCGGCTCCAAGTACCAACCCGGACGCGAGCCTGCGCGACGATCCGCGCGGCGCTCTGATTGTGTTTGCTGGCTTTGAGGTGCGGCTGGCTGTTTCTCAGTATACCGATCCGCCCCGAACCGCTCTGGGTCAAGGCTGGGGCTCTGACTCGGTGACCTGGGAGGCGCTTTCGGGTTAAAAGCTCCTGAGCTGCCAGCGCTGACAAAGACGGGCTCTTCGCGGTCTTTGTTGTGACCACGTCAGAGCTGAGTTTGAGGTGTGTGAAACGCTGAGGTTAATCTCTACCTACTCTCTGTAAAAGTGACTTCCGAGAACGTTTCTCGCAGATGGCGCCTTGCACGTTTTTTGGTGGGTGAAGTGGTTACTAGGTTTGGAGATTGGCTGCTGACTTTTCGAGGGACGAGACTGCCCCGATAGCCGTGCTTTGTCCGGTCTCGGCGATGATGCGCGAGCTCCAGGCGTAGCTTTCTTTGTTTCTGGCGTAGCCCGCTCGGTCTCTGCGGCACCGAGGACACCTCTTGGAGGCGAGCGGCGTGGCTTCCTCCGAGCCGCTCGCCAGCAGACCGCGGGGAAGCGAGGAGGCCGCCGCTTAGCCCCGGGCTCGGGAGTCGCTGGCTCCGTAACGGAGTCTGAAGCGGGACCGGGGCGATGAACAACCGCGTTCGACTCGTGCTGGTTACAGGGTCTGTATTTCCCGACAGCCGTGCGACTTTCTTGCTTTGAGAGGAGGAAGGTCCTCGAGGCAGTATCTGCCTCGGACAAGACTGTGAAAACTCGTGAGCGAATGTCGGCAAATTAACAGGTTAATAAGACGCACCCAAAAGCGTCCGTAACAGGAACTGGTGGAGGCATCACCTACACGACTGAGCCACAAAACGTTACCCTGCAAAACTTCTAAAACCGCTGAGACCGGTACTCAGGGACGCGAGTCCCTGACTCTGCAAAGGCTCGGGGGGGCGTATGCTCTGTGGGATCGTTGGTGGACCTTCAACGAAAGCCGTTCAGGTGGCCCGTTCTTCACGGGAAGGCCCACCAGCACTGACGGAGGCTGGGGCAGGCGCTGCTCCGCCGGAGCCGCCCAAACCCGCCCCAGGCCGCGCTCGGAGGTCGGGGGCGTCGTGCTGCCCGGGGAGGTCCCCAGGTCTCGTGTTGCCTGTGCACCGCCAGGCTCGTCCGTGCTTCGCGTGAAAACGTTTTGCAGCTCAGGGTAACCTAGAGCCTGTTTTCCTCTTCAATGAAAATTTTATGTTTTTGGCAAAACACGACCGGGCTTTGATATAGAGTAGTTTGGATGTGAAACTACACTTTGATGGCTGAAGTGCAAAATATTACGTCCTAGACTTAATGAAAGCTCGTAGTGAGTAAAGTAGCATCTAAATAAAGTAATCTTTAAAAAAAAAAAACCAAAAAACCCCACCTTTTTTCCATTAGAGCGACCGGCTTCTAATCAAAGGAGGAAAAATTGTCAACGATGACCAGTCATTTTATGCAGACATCTTTGTGGAAGACGGGGTGATAAAGTGAGTTAAAAGTTTCGATTTCGTGGTGTGACTCCCATGCATGACGCAGTGTCATTTAATACGCATGAGGCTCCTTTCCTTCTTTTTTTTTATTTTTCCCCTTGGAAAAATCGTGTGTTCCTGCTTTGAAAAACAAAAACCGGTTTTTAGACTGGCGTCAAGAGGGAAAAAAAAAACAACCCGCGCGAGCAGGTGCTGGCGAGCGGGAAGAGGCGGCGCACGAGGTCCCTAACGGGGCGCCTCGGTCTCGTTTGCAGGCAGATCGGGGAAAACCTGCTGGTCCCCGGCGGGGTGCGGACCGTCGACGCCTACGGCCAGCTGGTGGTGCCCGGGGGCCTGGACGCGCACACGCGGCTGCGGGCGGCGGGGACGGCCCCCGCGGCGGGCATGGCCCCCGCCGACGACTTCCACCACGGCACCAAAGCGGCCCTGGCCGGGGGCACCACCATGATCAGTAAGGGGCAGCGGCGGCCGTCGGGCGGGCTCCTGCCGGCGGCGGCGTGCGAGGAGCTCGCCCTGCTCGGCCGGCGCGGCCCGAGGGCGCCGCGTCTCCGTCTGGCGGCAGCAGAGCGCCGCGCAGAGCGGCCTCCGGGTGTTTCTGCAAGCCCGCTAACGCCGTGCCGTGTCCCCGCAGTCGACCACGTCTTCCCGGGGCCGGGAGCCACCCTGGCGGCCGCCTACGACCAGTGGAGAGAGTGCGCCGACGGCCAGGCCTGCTGCGACTACTCGCTGCACGTCGACATCCCCCGCTGGCACGAGAGCCTCCGAGAGGAGCTGGAAGCTGTGGTGAAAGACAAGGGTACGAACAGCAGCAGCAAACCGCCCCGTCACCAATGAGCTTAAAAACAAAGCCAAAAAAAAAAAAAAATATATATATATATATATTTTCCTTGACGTGCAAGAAGCACCCAGGCAAGTAGGGTAGGGTAAGCTATCGCGATGATTTTAGCCAGTTGGCTCCTCTGCAGGAATCCTCTTCTCCAGTGGTAAACGGGCGAATGCCCAGGCCCTTTCTGCTGTGGTCCGAGGTGGGACCCGCCCGTCTCCTGTCGCGCGGGTAGAAGGGGTATGTGCGGTGGGCTGATACCCGCGCGTGGCTTGCAGTGTGGTGTTCGTGTGCTCTCTCTCACCTTTGGGCAGTTAACAGCCCAGCAATAAAAGGAAACGTATTTTGGAGACTCAGGGAAGGATTACCAGGCTCCCCGAGTCAGGCTTGCTGGCTGACTGACGGGTAGGTCAGTTAAAAAATTCAAGGCTGGGCCTGTAGCGTGAAGGTGAGCTTTAGGCTTTTCGTAGAGATTTCGCTCGTGCCTGCGGTTCCCGTACATCCTGAGGAGTCTGTTCAGCGCAGATTACCGAAAAGCAGGCGGTGTGTCGTGAATTAATGCATTTCATTAATGCTTCGTTTGTATGTTTGGAAGTACATTTTCCTTTCAGATATGCTAATACAGAGCTAACTGACTTCAGTGTAATTGCCGGTCTTGCAAGCGAGGGCTCAATCAGTCACTTAATCCAGAAATTTGCAGTGAATTCCCTATTAAAATGCGGAGTGGCTGAAGTAATGCCGTAGCTATTCAAAGCTTCAACCGGGTGTTTTTCGTATGCGCGTTCCCATGAAATACGGGTTATTTGTAATGCGATCATAATTTTGGATTAGTTGTTGCCTTTGTCCGTATAAAATACAACAGCAGTCCTTGGGCGCTGTCTCAGCGCCTCATGAGTCGTGTTTTACGTTAGACAGAAGTGAGTTAGGATTATATGCAGTGCTGCGTGCCAGAGTGCTCGTCCGCATTGTAAGTTGTAGTTAGCATTAATATATTAATTCCCAGAAGTCAGGGATAAACCCTAAATTCAAACCACTTCTGGAGGGAAAATTAAGATGCAGAGCAATGCACATGATTTTACGCGTTTAGCTTAAGCTACTGAGACTACCTAAACTCAGAAATGGACAACGTTTTTTGTTCACTTGTGTCCGAACACACGCGTGTGTTGTCTTCCAGGATTTCCAGAATTTGCTTTCAGTTCTTGTGGGGACAGTTAGGACGTTTCAGAGCTCACCCGAGGTTTGATTTCCGCCCGGACCCCGCCAGCGCAGCCCCGTCCCCGATCCGAGCATCCTCAGCCCACCCCGAGTAGCACCCGAGTAGCACCTGCTCTCAGCTCTGACAGTGGATTCACGTGTGGTTTTCTTTTTCCAAGGTGTGAACTCCTTTCTGGTTTTCATGGCTTACAAGGACAAGCTCCAGTGCACCGATGCCCAGGTAATATGGACAGGTGAAGGACCGTAATCACCCACCTTCTCCACATAAGTTACAATTTATCTGATATTGGGCAATCCCTTCTTTCCTGACAGATGTATGAAATATTCAGCATTATCCGAGACTTAGGGGCCGTTGCCCAAGTGCACGCTGAGAATGGAGACATCATTGACGAGGTATGGTATTTGTATTCACTTAAATTGGAGGTTGACCAGAGTGTCTTGATTTAGCAGATGGGCTCTACCATCTAATGGGAGGTAGTGCAGCGCCAGCCCACTTTGTGCTGCAAAGTCAGTGGGGGTTGGTCCACGTCAGACAGAGAGTATCCTGCTGTGGACACCTCGCTGCTCGGTGAAGAGGATCAACGTGCGCTTACCGGTGTGAGCGATCAGCCGCAGCGTCGCCCGGATTATTCTGCTTTGAAATTTCTCCCGTGGGCATGCGGGGGATTTGCTGGGCCCTTTCCTCGCGGGCTGACGCGGAGCCCCGCAGCCGTCGGTGCCATCCGCGTCTTGCCCCGTCCCTTGTCCGCCCACGCGCGGCGCGGTCGGATTCCCCAAGCTTGGGGGAAAGGGCCGGCGGGAATCCTGCCGTGGCAGCGTGTGCAGGCCAAACCTGCAGCGCCTCCAGATCGGTGGCATCGCCCGCTTGCTCGCCTCCACTTGGTTTTCAGCATGGAAATGTTTGCAGGAATTATTCAGTAGTTCCCAACAAGTACGTCTGGGGCTTCTTAAAGGTTGACTGACTGCCTGAAGTGATATTTTATCACATTATTTATCTTTTTCAGAATTCCTGCGTGTGTTATCTTGAAAGTTAAAGAGGTTTGGTTCTTCTGAAGTAGCACACAATACACTTGGAAACGTGTATCTCCAAAAATGGTGCCTGAGGACTTATTTAGCATTGCAAGCTTTACTCATGTTCATTATTTTCACCTTGAGAAAAGAAAATGTTAAATATATACGGCAAATAGATGATACGAAGTAGAATTAGACTTGCAGTTCATCTTGGTTACGGTCACTTAACTGGCCAATGTTATGTGAGAGAAGAGTTTGAAATGAAAGCAAATCCCACACCTTTAAATAGGTTTATTAAATGGGTTTATATGAACAAACAGGATAGAGCTTAATCCCCCCCCCGACCTGGATCTTATCGGACAAATCTTTTCTTTCGCTGGCTGTGAAAGGTAACGTGATCCCAAGCGGTTCGGTGTCCTCGGGAGCGTTCCTCCAGGCTGCCGGCACGGTGACATTGGAGGCCCGGGGACGAGCTCCAAGGGCAGCTGCGAAAGGAATAGAAATAAAAATCCTCCAAGAGCGAGAGTCTCTAAAGCCAGCAAGATCTGGTCCGTAGCGCTAAATAATAAATGAACTCGCATCTAGTGCCGGCTCCGGCTCAGCCTTACAGGGTATAAACCATCACAGAGAGGAAGCTGGATGAAGTGAGGACTAGACACGTGTTTTCGCAGTGCGGAGGTGGTAACCTGCAGGCAGCCCGGGGTCTGTTGTGGGTTCCCGGTTGCTGTGCTGGCCCGTTTCTTCCTCCCAGCAAAACTGCCAGGAGAGGCCAAGCAGGAGCAGCCTGTCCGCGGCGTGACCCCCCCCTCTGATGGACGGCGGAGGTGCGCCGCGGCACAGGGCGCGGACGTGGTGACGGACGTGGTGGTGGACATGGTTCGATGGACCGGGGCGCTCGGCGCGGCGGCACTTGCTGCACCGCGCGCTGACGCTGTCACCTGCTTTGCCCGCGTAACCCCCCTCTGCTCCATACGTGGTGTCCTCTGAGCAGCTTCAGACCACCGTGGCCTCCCTGGTATCTGAGGAAATACCTATTTTATTCGCCTATAGCTATGCATCATATTTAGCGCAGTGTTAGAGGAAGCAATGACTGGCTTAGAGTAAAAAATCCTCCAGAACCATAACTGGGCTTAAAGACTAGAGAAGTTCCCCTGTTAATGCTGGGACACGCAGCAGTTCCCGGTCGAAAAATGTTTCCACAGCATGTGGTAGTTTTCTCTCCTTTTGAGGCTGACAGTTTGGACTAGAGTTAATGACTCGTCCGCTCTTGGAGGCGTTGAGAGCGTGGTGAGGAGCTGAGCGCAGGCGATGGCCCGGCAGGGAACAGAGGTGGCACAGAGGGAAGGGTACGAGAAACAGCGTGAGTAATGCGAGACAGCACTTACAAGAAAGAGGTGTGAGATTTTGCCAGCCCCTGGAGGTTTTGGAAGGAGAGCAGTTCTGCACCTAATGCAGCCGCTTAGCCTTCAGCTGCCTGTGCCAGAGCCTATCCCAGGTGCAGGGACTAAGGGCTCAGGAAAAACATATTCTTTGCCATCATTTGTGCTTAATTTTGTCTAGATTAAACAGCAGTACGTTGTCAAACCAGTCTGTGCTAAGTAGCAGCGCAAGACTGGTCATAATGTTCACTATTCTGAAGTTGCTGTAGCACTTCATGGCACGTCGTAGAAATAAGTGGTATTTCATAGTAGTATTCATAGATTTCTGTCATCCTGCAGGTACTTCTGAACAAGGTGTTTTATGTATGTCCCACGTTGTTTCGGACAGACTCTTCGAACTACTTACTGCTTCTTTCATTCATCTTCGTTCACTTAGGAACAAAAGAGGCTGCTGGAGCTTGGGATTACGGGGCCAGAAGGGCACGTTCTTAGCCGCCCGGAGGAGGTAACATCTTCACTTTTTCCAATAGAGCTATTCAGAGTTTGAGAACAGTCTCTGCTCATGCCTACTCAGCTCCGAAAGAGATATCCTAAGGCATTGTCTGCTTGTCTTCTTGTTTCCTAAGGTTGAAGCAGAGGCAGTGTACCGTGCCATTACAATAGCAAAACAAGCCAACTGCCCCTTGTATGTCACAAAAATAATGAGCAAAGGTGCAGCAGATGTGTTAGCTCAAGCAAAGAGAAAAGGTAAAGCACTGCATCGTATTTGCGCGCTCACTGAGCCTGTAACGACATTGCTAGACTTACTTAAATAAGTGCGAGGTTTAAGAACTCGTTATCACCCGAGTTCTCTCACGTCTTAAGAATGCTAAACCTTGGGGTTAGCTTGTGCTCACCGAATGTGGCAGAGCTCAGGCGCTCTGAAATGAACTCAGCAGCTTTCAAGAATTTTGTTTGAAACTTTGATAGCTGCATCGCAGCTGGAAAACAGGAAAGTTAAGAACTCGCTTCCAATCGCGTGTCATGAACTAAACAAAAAACGGAACTGAAACAAACTCCAAATGCAAAGTGCGGATAGGGAGGAATTAGAAATATTCCTCTGGGGAAACAAGGTAGAATACAATGCTTGGAGACAGGTCGCGGTCCACATCAGTCCTAAATCAGCATCGTTCTATTGGAGAGACGCTGACCTGTACCAGATTTAAGTGAGAAACAGTTACCTGATCTCCTTTTGGCTGTGAAAGTACTGAATACTTTAAGCTACCAGATTTCACAAGAAAGCCTTCACGTACGTTTTCCACACATATTAAGGCCACAAAGACAATTAAGGGACTGGACCATCCCTCATATGAGGAGAGGCTGGGAGAGCTGGGACTGTTCAGCCTGGAGAAGAGAAGACCTAGTGGGGGATCTTATCAATGTGTATAAATCCCTGAGGGGGAGATGTAAAGAGGATGAAGCCCAACAGGGCAAGAGGCAGTGGACACATGCTGAGACACAGGAAATGCCCTCTGAACTTAGGAAAAACTTTTTTTCCTGTGAGGGTGACTGAACCCAGGAGCAGGTTGCCCAGAGAGGTGGTGGGGTCTCCATTCTTGGAGCCATTCAAAACCCGTCCTGGGCAACCTGCTCCAGCCGACCCTGCTTGAGCGGGGCTTGGACCAGACCATCTCCAGGGGTCCCCACCGGCCTCAGGCGTCCTGTGGTTCTGTATTACAGGGGTCACGTTTACAGAATAGTCTGTGTGGCATGTAAAGTCTCTTAACACTTTTGAGCATGTTGGTATCAAACTGAGTGCATAACTATTTCTAGATATAAATGTGTATTTTGTCTAAGGAGAAAAAAGATGGATTGAGAAATTTGTTTTGGCAAGAGTAATCTGAGATAGTCGGAGTGACTGGTGTAAATTTTGCAAAGCTGAAATACTGAGAACACTGAAGATGGCTGAAACCGTCCTTTATTGTTCACCCGTAAGGTTTGTCTGTATTGTGTGAAGCAGCGAGTTCAAGGACATGCTACACCTGCACAGCTCTGTTCCTCAGTGTTGATATTCTTTAGGCGCAGTTGTGTATGGAGAGCCAATCACAGCCAGCCTGGGCACCGACGGGTCACACTATTGGAGTAAAAACTGGGCCAAGGCTGCAGCCTTCGTCACGTCTCCTCCGATCAGCCCCGACCCGACGACGCCCGATTATCTCACGTCCCTTCTGTCATGGTAGGTCGGCGCAGACCGAAGGGGTCCTGCCTGACGTCCCAAGTGTCAAAGCGGGTCAATCAAGCGCAACTTTTAGTATTGAGAGCGTTGGCTACAGAGCGGTGGCTGGGCTTGAGGTCGCGGCTGCTTGACCTGTGCGTGTCTCTCAGACAGGTACCTGTCCCCTAAAACAGACCAAGCACAAAGCCTGCGAACCATCTGTGTCACACCTAATCCTCTAGGCGGGGGCGAATTTCATCCCTAAAGAGTAGCGGAAAAGGAGACTGATTTTTTTTTTGTTAGTGTCTGTGTTAAAGCCGTTGTTAAAAGTCATCGTTTGTGTCCTCTGCCCGGTGCTGTCTGACCTCAGCGGGGATCTGCAGGTCGCGGGCAGCGCTCACTGCACATTCACCACCGCGCAGAAAGCGGTAGGAAAAGACAACTTCACCTTGATTCCAGAGGGAACGAACGGCATCGAAGAGCGAATGTCGATAATTTGGGAAAAGTGTGTGGTAGGTACTAAAATAACTCTGGTTCTTTCCTACTGTATGAACGCAAGTACACGTGAGTAGTGCTTGTGTTAGATGATGTTCTCGTTAATTCAAGTGAGAGAGCCTCAGCATCATCTTGCATCTTCAAACGCCACAAAGCGTGACATTGTCTAGACTGCTACTTTTGGCTTTTTTTATTCCCATAGGCTTTTTTTATTCCCATCTCCTTAACCGCTTTCCAGTGAAAGTGAGGACTCCTGTATAGGGAACTCGAGCCTACTGACATGAGTCGTGCTTTTCCTAGACCTTAACTTTCACAGGCCAGGGGAAATAAAAGTCTTTATTCTGTTACTTAGTCCACAGGGATAAGGTTCAGCTCCCCCAAATCTTGCTTTTCCCCTGAAATTGCAGCCTTGTCTCTGTGTAGCTCCTTACACCTCATTATTATTCTGTTTGATCTTGGAATTTTGTGTCTCGGAGCCTGACTTCCTCCTCACGGAGCGATCGAGAGCCGTAAATAGGTCACGTTGCAAGCTCAGATGAGAGGATATGAAAAAATACTGCCTGATTCCAGCGCTGTCTCGGGGAGCTGGGGGCTGCGAGCGCAGAGCTGGGCGAGGGAGACGTGTCCCGCCGCTGCGGCCGCCCGAGGAGCGGTGGCAGCTGGTGGCCACGGGCACGGCCATCTCCTCGCTTCCGCGGCCGGGTGTCCGCTGCGCAGGTCAGCAGTGCTCAATAGCTACCAGGATGGGGACAGTCTATTCCCGAGTGAAGCGTTGCGGTCGAGATGTGCCCTGGGCTAAACGGAGCCGTTCGTTTGTAACAGTCACTGCATCTGTACCAAAAAATGCAGGTTTGTTTCCCGGACCGCCGTGCTTTCCCTTACCCAGCGCTCTTCCTCTCGTCCCCTTTGGCAGGTCTCGGGGAAGATGGACGAGAACGATTTTGTAGCAGTGACCAGCACAAACGCGGCCAAAATCTTCAACTGCTACCCCAGGAAGGGGCGAATTGCCGTCGGTTCTGATGCGGACTTGGTCCTCTGGAATCCCAAGGCTACAAAGATTATCTCAGCAAAAACCCACAATTCGGTAAAACGTTTTTAAAATTATCTTTTCTGAGTTGATTTTACAGTCAGAGGATAGCAGTAAAACAATGCATTTCTCCAGACCGGAAAGAGGTTAGATCATTCCCCAGGAGAGGAATAGTGTGGATAAAATGGTGAAGGACCTTGCATTTCCTTCTTGAAAACCGAGCGGATTAAAGCGTCCTGTGGTTACTGTCACACTGGAGACGTCTGACGGGCTGGGACTGTAAGTGAGGAGCGACAGCGCTGCGGCAGCGCGCCTCTGTCGCACGCGTTACCAGGTAGTTTGAGGTACTCGCCGTGGACTGGAAAACGACAAGTGCTGAAGTCTCTAAAATATTAAACTGGGAGGAGAGCGTTTCCAGACGAGGCAGCACGCGGAGGCGTCCTGCCCGCGTGAGAGCAAACCCTCACACAGATAACTGCTGACTTTGTCATCTTGAAGTTCTAAGTTAAAACTTGGAAAAGCAATATCTTTGAAAAATCTCTGCAGGTGATTAACCAAAAAACCTGTTTGTAGCATAAAAACATTTTGCCACTGAAAGCGTGGATAAGCCTACCATCTGGAGAGCGGGGTCCATGCTTTCTCCTCCACTGGCCCTCATCGGGTGCTAGGTCTTTATGGAGGTAACTCATTAAGGAGAGATTCAGGCATAGCTTTTAATGGTGTATTATCCATGGTTTTCCAGGTCATTGACATCCCCAAATTGGTTTCCAACATGAGGCTCAGACACACAGCTGTAGTTGAAAGCTAGGGGTGAATTCAAGGTATTGTTAGGAATGTCAGAGCTAATGTAAATTAAGGTAGAAACATTTTCTGAAAAATGTGGGTTTTTTTCACCACAATATTTTTAATTGAAGAAATTGCTATTATGATTGAAATGTTCAGATGCTTCATTTAAAAAAATAGACGCAAATTCTTTTATCAGTCCAGAAAATGCACTTTTGCTCTTTGGAAACACAGCATTTTTTTCACTGCAAAGTTTGTTTTTGAAGAGTTTTGTTTTTGGAAAAGGTAGTTAGTGATCGTAAGGGGAAGGTTTGAAAAAAAATGGCATGATTTTGCCTTCCCCATATCATTCCCTTTTTCATTTTCATTTTGGAAGAAGACTTGCAGTACCTCAGAAAAATTACAAGAACTTCTGTCACCAAATGGAGAATTTCAGCCGAGCTCCCAGGGGTTTTGAGCTAATGAATTGGTCACTTTTAGTAGAAATCTGGTTTGCTTCAGGAATGCCGGATGTCTTTTGGGCAAGTTCTGAGTGTTCTGAGTATTTAGTTGATCCATTCCAGTTTGCTTTATTTCATCCAATTAGAAGAACTTTATTATCTCAAAGCAAAAGGGTAAATTAAGGGACAGCTCATTGTGCAAGAGGAGCAACTTACAAAAATGTGTGTGTGTTGGGGGCGGGCAGGGGGTGAGCTGTGACCTTCTTTCCTTAAATGTAGTGTCCTGGCTGTTTTTTCCCAGAACGTGGAATACAACATATTTGAAGGCCTCGAATGCCACGGGGCTCCCAGCGTGGTCATAAGCCAGGGAAAGGTGGTGCTGGAAGACGGGAGCCTGTTCGTCACCCAGGGGTCCGGCCGCTTCATTCCTAGAAAGACATTCCCGGATTTTGTTTATAAAAGAATAAAGGCAAGAAACAGGGTAAGGAGCATTTTATTTGCAGCAGTCTTATATTTTTGGCCAGCTGTCTGCATTATTACATTGCAGCCGCTGTTGGGTTAGGCCCGCAGGGCGCTGTGACAGACCGGGCAAGCAGAGCCCTCGCCAGAAACAAGCATATTATCCCTCTTATTTCCTTTTAGGCCCTGGAAATCTGGAATGTTGTCATTTAACTGCTTTGGTGTGAGGCTCGGCACTTTAGTCAATAATACCCATCCCTTTTTGAATAGGTGGTTGGTTTACTCGACAGCAGATACTCATTTAATTCATTCTGAAATGAAAGAAAGATGCATTGTGTTTGCACGCACACGCACCCCCCGCCCACACGCACACGTGCACACCTCTCGCCCCCCCCCCCCGTCCGTCCAATAATTTGTGCTGGTGGGTAAGATCTGCCAGATCTCCCCGGCGAAACGGCGGGGAGACTCAGCAGCAAACTGCGGGAGAGAAGATCGCGCAAGTGTGAAGAAGGGAAATAAACGTTGTTATCTAATGCCATGTCTTCTAAATTTAATTTGAAAAGTAAGAAAGATCTTAACACGCTATAAACCATAAATGTAACCCGTTCCACGTGAAATACTCGCTCTGTTATCATGGGCCAGGAGGAGCCGTTCTAAAATTCAGTTAGCAAGTTTGCAGCCGCGTTACGTCGCCGGGGTCACCTCCCAGCGTTCAGGGCAAAAACCTGCCCTTCTTCTCAGCCGTTTCTGCCCGATTCCTTTGTCTCAACAGGGGAAACAAAGGCAGCGACACCGAGGGTCCGCACGTCCCGCCATGCTGCCTGGGGGAAAGCCTAAGCGGCGTGCCCGCTGGCCGGCCTCTGGCCTTGCCCGTAGTAGCTGCCTGTTCGAAAGCCGTAAAGCAAAAATATGACCAAATCCGGCTGTGCTCGTTTGGGATCGCAGCAGCAGGAGGGAGGAACCTGTATGAGAAATGTCTGTCGCTGGGTTGCCGACCTATTGCTCTGAGGCTGTGAATATTATGCAACTTCTAGCGTGAAACCCATCACTTCTTCTCTCCTGAGCGACTGCCTTCCTGAGGCTGTCCAACGGCCTCACTGCGTTGGGCTTGGGACGAGCAGTAGCCTCAGGCAAATCCGTGGCGAAGCGCTGGTAGCGTGGTCACTTCTCGGCGCTGGCTTTGGCTTTTTCTAACATGCAAGACTGGACAGGGTTGAGGGGAAGCCCGGGGCACTGGGAGAGCGCAGTCGTGCTACGGGTCAAATAAGCCGGGCGGCCAAAAAAAAGGCCGTCAGCCGTCGTCTGGGCGAAGGGAGGAGCTGCGGGCTGGTCCTGCGGGGCCGGGGTCTGGGTCCTTCCCGGGGGCGGACGATGGGCAAGGGGCCGCGGAGGGGAGAGCTTGAGGAAGGGGTCTCGGGAGGGTCCCGCGCAACAGCTCTCGGGCGATGCGGTGGGCCTGCCGAGCCCAAGGTGCGCAGAGCCTCAGCTGCGACGCGACTTACCGGCCGCCCCCACCCCGCGGCGGGGCCGGAGGACTCCGGTCCCAGCGCCGGGCTCACGGGCCCTGTTGGTTTGCCTCCTAGCTGGCCGAAGTCCACGGCGTCCCCAGAGGGCTTTACGACGGGCCGGTTCACGACGTCATCGTGGCGGCGAAGGCCGTGGCCCCCGCGCCCGCCTCGCGAATAGCTCCCTGCTCGGGCAAAATCCAGGCGCCCCCCGTCCGCAACCTGCACCAGTCGGGGTTCAGCCTCTCCGGTAAGCCGCTGCCGCCCTTCCGCGGTCGCGCCCGCGCGAGCAGACCCGCGCGAGCAGACCCGCGCGAGCAGACCCGCGCTCCCGAGGAGCCCCCGGGGCTGCGGAGGGTGGGAGGGGGGCAGTTGAGTGGATGGCAAAAAAGCGAAGAATGCAACCTGGTGCCTTACCGGGCAGCCATCTGTAACCTTGTCCAGACGCAAGGAGCAAGGACGGGCCGTTCAGGCAACCAAAGCGCTTCCAGACGGCGCTGTAATAACGCGGGGCCCGGTACAGAGTGAAGCATCAGGGCTTTCCACAAAGGGTGTTTTGCAGAAGGTTGGGCCCGTCGCGCGCGGACGGCCGTGGGCCTGGCCGCCCTTACGCCTCCGCGCCCGCCCCCTCCGCAGGCTCGCAGGCCGACGACCACGTCGCCAGGCGCACCGCTCAGAAGATCATGGCCCCGCCGGGCGGGCGCTCCAACATCACGTCCCTGTCCTAGGGACGCCGAGGAGGCAGCGGGCCGTGCCGGGGCGTCCACCAGACCCCCCCCACCCCGCCGAAGGCCGTCCTCCTCTTTAGCGGAAAATAGATTAAACCGACCCAAGACGTAGCGCTCCCCGCAGGTAATCCCTGTTTCTCACTCAAATAGATGCTCCAGCGACCTTTAGGGTGTGCATGTAGACGCCTAGACGTACGGGGTTTTTTGTTTTTTTTTGGCGCGTGTGTTGAGCCGTCCTGCTAGCTGTCATGTAACCGGGATGGAAACGCCGTGTTTTGGCTGGAAGACGCCCCTTCCCGGTGCGCTGGCCTCGCGCGGCTCGATGCGGTTAGCGCTGGCGCTCGTGCTTGCGGGGCGCAGGCCGCTGTGGCTGCCCCGCGGCCAGGCAGGCGGCAGGGCCGTCCGACCGCCGTCCGACCACCATCCGACCGCCGCCGCCACCGTCCGATCACCGTCCGACCACCATCCGACCACCATCCGACCGCCGTTCAACCGCCGTCCGACCGCCGTCCGACCGCCGTCCAACCACCATCCAACCGCCGTCCGACCACCATCCGACCGCCGTCCGACCGCCGTCCGACCACCATCCGACCGCCGTCCGACCACCATCCAACCGCCGTCTGACCACCATCCGACCGCCGCCGCCACCGTCCGATCACCGTCCGACCACCATCTGACCACCGTCCAACCACCATCCGACCGCCGTCCGACCACCATCCAACCACCATCCGACCGCCATCCGACCACCGTCCGACCGCCGCCGCCACCGTCCGATCACCATCCAACCACCATCCGACCGCTGTCCGACCACCATCCGACCACCGTCCGACCACCCTCCGACCACCCTCCGACCACCATCCAACCACCGTCCGACCACCGTCCAACCACCATCCGACCGCCGTCCGACCGCTGTCTGACCACCATCCGACCACCATCCAACCGCCGTCCGACCACCATCCGACCGCTATCCGACCACCATCCGACTGCCGCCGCCACCGCCCAATCACTGTCTGACCACCATCCGACCACCATCCGACCGCTGTCCGACCACCACCCGACCGCCGCCGCCCGCCCGACTTCGGTCTGCTCTAGTCTATCGGTTCGTCTTGGTTTTTAAAGGGTGTTCATCCAGTTTTCCAAGTCTCGCAGCCCCGGGGGAGGCGTAGCTGAAGGCCGGTTGCCACATGCCAGACTCTTTTGTAACGGTTGTTATATCCAGTTTATTATGCCGCAAGCTACGCAGAGTAAAGGCGAAGCCCTACGCCACGTCGCGCCACAAAACCATGCATGTTCCTCTAACAGAGCGACTGTTTCTTGTTCCGTGCTTTCAATAAAGTTCGTTGGAAAACGTAATTATAGACGTGGTTGAGTAATCTGGTTTTGTGCGTTCCTCTTTCCTTTTTTTTTTTTTTTAAATGCACAATGATTTGTAAAAGCAATTCATGAATTTTACGTTTGACGCTTTGACGGCAAAAGACAGTCCTACCAGCGGTAGAGGAGTGACAGAGCCGCAGCCCTTGGCCGCAGGCTTCGCCCCGTGCGGCAGCCGCGGGGTCGGGCTGTTGGCACCGCTGCCCCCGCCAGCGCCGCGGAGCAGGGAGAGCGGCGCCCGCCGCCTCCGGCAGGCCCTGCGTGGAGAAAGGCGTTCATGCCTAACCGGGCCCAGGGATGCGTCCTAAAGGACGGCCCGGGCTGACGTACAACGACCTGCAGTAACTGCTGCATCGAACAGACGGAAATGCCTTTATTCATACCTTTTATATTTCGTTTCAAACAAATAATTTCATTTAATGTTTCTGTTTTCCTGCCCCAAAGCTCCTATACGTTAAGTTATTTGCTTCCTAAGCAAGTGCTGGCAGTGGACCCCCCCCCACCCCCCAACGTGGCAGGACGTGCGGTAGCACACTGCGGTGACTGCACAGACATCCACGGGGCGGCCGTGGCCCATCATGGCGATGACGGTCACGCACGGCCCCCCGAGACCGCCACTGCCGCCAGCTCGGGAGAGCTTTTCTCCCAGGGCTCGCCGAGGTCCAGCGCCACCAGGCGGGCCAGCTGGCGGGGACCCGCCGCGGCGCTGCAGGCACCACGGCTGCTGTGAAGCACCAGGACACCAGGCAGGCGCTGGCGCCCGGGGCTCATGGGGCTTTAGAAAGTGCAAGCGATGTGCAACGGCCCCGCTTAAGGGAAACAGGCTCTTGCGGTAACGCCGACAGCTGAACGCTAAACCTGCGCCCGACGCCCGTAGAGAGGGCCGGACACAACTAGTCACCCGGGCTGCAGCGTCACGCGCTTAGGTTTCCCTCCTCCAAGGCAGCTCGCCAGAGGAAGACCTGCGCTTTCCCCTACCGGGCCGTACTTGAGCCGCGTTGCACCATGGCCACTACCTTTGTGGGCAAAAAAAAAAAAAAAAAAAAGCCTCTTTTTGTTGGCGGCCTGGGCTTTCGTGGGAAGGGCGGCTCTGGAAAACGCCTTTTGTAGGCTCGCCTGTCCAAAAACCTTTCTAAAACAGCCCGCGGCCGCGTGCTTGCCGACACGCGCGGCGCCTCCTGCCTCCGTAGCACGGCGATCCGCCGCGCCGGCGTCCGGCTGCCCCACGCGGACGTCCCCGGCCGCAGCCGCGGCGAGCAGGAGTCACAGATCGTACAACTCGAAGCGCAGTCGCAAGCAAAAGGGGCTCCACAAGCGAGCGCAGAGCGCCGAAAAGGCAGCAGCGCCCCACGCGACGCTAAAACAGGGCAGAGCCTTGGCAGATGCTTGCTACAGTGCAATAAAGCAAGGTAAGGCTTTGGCCAGAAAGAGTAACGAGTAATTCCAAGGCTTCGTGGCATGAAAGAGAAGCACCCGAGACCTCCCGAGGTTCCTCCGGGGCCTCTTTTTCTGGAGCTGAAGGTATAAAATTCAGGCTGACCCAATGAAACACCGAGCTGCCCCGTCCTCCCCGCCAGCGCCCAGCGCTGCCCCAGCGGCCGCGGGGACGCCGCAGGCTGGCGGCCTTGCAGCGAGCGCCCGGCTTCCCTGCCGACCGCTCGGGCTGACCCCCCGGCTCGGCAGCACGCCGCCGGACGCGGTACGAAGGGCTCGTGCCGCTTCTCGGGGCGCCCCGGGGGGCCGTTCCCACCGCTGGCAGGGAGCCGCCTGCTGCCGCCCGGCCTCGGCTTTCCAAGCGCTTTCAGCGCTTTGATGTTTTTTTTTTTTAATGCACTCACAGCACAGCACAAACCACGAGCTGCAAGTGCCCAGCTTTCCCAGGCACCACAACGTGTCACGGCACGGCAGCACCCTCTCCGGGCTGGGATGGCAGAGCTGAAAGCCTTTAAATCACATTTACAGCTTCCGATGCGCCCAGGGGCACACGAGCTAAAACAGACATCGACCACTGAGGTTAAGCTAAGCTCTACGCGAGCGTGCGCGGGGCCGGCAGGCTGGGGACCGCCCCACGTCCCCGCGTGCCGTGCAGCGGCGACGGCGTCTTTCCAGCGAGTTAAAAATAGCCGGCATACCAGCCTGCACGTTAACAGGCTACAAAATGCTGCTGCTAACGTCCACGGAGTTGCTGTGAGCAAAATGCAGTATATACGCACCAGCTTCGGGCTGTATGTTTTGGCTGTTGTACCAACTGGCGTAACTTGGATCTAAGCAACTGCAGTCTGCGATGGGTAAACAAGGAATGTAATTACAGCGTGAACGGCTTACAAGCATCAGTGGGTTTTTTTTCTTTCCTAGCGATCAGTAACCTAGAAATGACTACAAATGTTTGGCAATGTTAAAAATACACATTTATTACTCCACATATGCAATGGCTTCTCGCAGTATCTGCAACAACACAAATCTGTTGTCATAACTTAAATCTCCGTGACATGGTAGTATTTTTCATGCAATAAAAATTACAGAAAAGTATTAACACAAAATACAAAGATACACTTTACATATTTGATTTCCACTGAAATAATGTTTAAAAAGAGCCTACCAAGGCATCAGGATTTCAGCACTGCCCAATGTCAAGTTGATATTATAGGTGCTGTTGCTATTATTTGATTACTCTGACTCTCTTTTTGGCAAGGTATGGACTAATAGAGAATTGGCCTGAAAAGAAACATTAGGGCCTGATCTGGCACTTCTTTTCTATGCAAAATTCCCAGTGAAGTCTGCAGAATTCAACGGAAACATTTAAAAATACACAACTCTCCAAAACTTCATGATACAGCAGAGGTAAGAAAACAGCTTATGGCAAGGAATTTAAGGAGAGTTAATTCATAGGTGGAGACTTTTCACAGCGGATAATGGAGCACCCTGTATAAATCCGTCATACAAAAAAATACATGTATTTAAATATTTATATGCAGAAAAATATCATATTCTGGTTTTCATGGAGACGTAAACCAGAGCTAGCTACCAACATACGTCAAGCTCTGCATCATGGGGTTTTGCAAAAGTAACGTTTCAAGACTTCACCACGAGTTTTGCTTACGTCTGGAGCTCAATCAGGCTCTAAAGCAACAGGGACAGTCGAGAAGCGGTACAGAGACTTTCCGAACAACGCGTGTTTCACAGGAGGCGCGGGGCCGCGCCAACGGGGCACGGAGACCGGGACGAGGGGCTGGGCCAAGCGGGAGGCGACGCCGAGCTCGGCACGACGCGGCTAACTGGGAACGCAGCCTCGGCGACCAACGCGCCCCACGGCGGCCGACGGGGGCTGGAAGGCTAGCGCCCGTCGCACAGCTCCCGCTACAGCCAAACTTAAGCGGACAACGTACAAATATAAATGAGAGCCAACAGAGCCGCACACGGAGGAGGTACAACACGGACGGCATGGCCCACTATATTAGAACTCATGATGGTTTTTTTTAAACAATGAAGCAAACGTATCTATTTCTTAACAATTTTTCCTTGTTACAGTCGCTCTTTTCTTGTGATTTCTTCTCCAGGGACTACGCATAAATAGGCATCAATAAAGCCTATTCCCCAAAAGGGTATTAGTGAAGTATATTTGCATGCATTATTTAAGATTGAAAATGAGTACTTAAATTATATTGTACTCACGCTGTCTCTAATACACAGCGCAGTGATCCTCAAAGTTATGACATGTCATTTGTTCTCATTGATTAAGATTTTAGCAATAGATTTATGTGAGGCGGAAGCGGCGTGTGAACAAGAGTTTTCCAGATCATGTTTCCCTGGGGAATATTGTTTGGATTTCAGCATTTTTTTCTGGGCAGCCAGAATCTGGCCCTTAGTTATTTCATCTTAGAAACAGCAACTGCATGATGTCCTCACCCGAGTTTTGCTGGTTCACATTTAGTGCTGCTGAGGATATTTTGCAGACTGTACGTAGGAAGCATAGTGCTGAGTTGAGGCACTAAATGAACAACACAGAGTTTGGAGCGAGAAACTTGAGTTTCCTCAAACGTGAGAACTCAGAAGTGATGCAGCTCATGTCCGTACACACGCAGTAACCTGGGCTTTACGGGCCATTTCTAGCTTGCCCTGAGAAAGCGATGAAAAGGCCTGGTTAGGTCTGTTCTGCAGAACTGCCGACAGCTCTTCCGGAGCGAGAGCTTTGGTTAAACAGCAGGTATCTGCATCGCTCACATACGGTACATTTTGCTCCAAACATTAGTTATGCGCCTTGTCATTCTGGTATTCTCAAATTTTTGTTGTTGAAAATTTATTTACAAAAAGAAGATAAATAGTGAAGTGGCGTTTACAGGAAAAAAAAACCCACCTATTCGTACCAGTAGAATAAATCACCTGTAAGTTATACTTCATAAATTAATACTTTTTTGACCCTGATTCTGCTTCTACTGCACCCACTTGAGCCTTGGCAGGCTGGGCGGTCTGCTTCGCTCCTGTGCAGCCCAGAGGTTACCAGACTCTTCTTAGCAGAAGCAAAAAAGAGTCAATCTTATTATTTTGTAAAGTACTCGTGATCTTTCCTAATGGCTCCTTTTAAAACTTACTCGTTGTGTGCCACGGGAGACGAGCTCACCAGAAACACGCCCCAGACCGCAGAAGAGAGAGCTCAAGCCATCCGCAGCCTGGGCCTAGACAAAACACAGATTGCTGAATCTCTTCACTTTTGGAGGACGGGAGGAAACAATGTAAGCAGCGAGTGCAAAACGCTTGTGTCGAGAGGCAGTGTTGCTGGTCACCTCCAGAAAATGCCAATCAGCTCATGCGGTCCATCAAAACGTATCCGCTTTTGTTCTGATGTGCTGGAAAAGACAATTACGTGAGTTACGCTGTTGTCTAGTAAGCCGGCTGGAGTTCCTCAGGAGCAGGAAGAGGGGACGCACGGCTACTCCAACGCCGTTTGGGGACCGGGATGTTCTCGAGCTGGGGAAAAGGAGCAGGAGAAAGTACTGATTTTCGACTTAGCACCCGACAAGACTGCAGCCCCTCTCCAGCCCGTCGTTGCAGCAGGTCCTAACACGAGCCGGACACTCGAGCGCGCTTGGACAGCGGTCACCGCCTGCAGAGAGCCGGCCGCCGCCGCCGGGCCGCCGAGCGCGCTCACGGCTCGCCTCCTCCCTGTGCGACAGGGACAGTGGCGACTGGCCGTTCTAGCAAGAACCACCGTGTTTTACAGTTTAAATATTGACTGGCCGCACCAGGTACCTGGCTGTGCCCTGAGAGTACCAGGGTGTGCAACTGGTACAAAGGCTAAAAGCTTTGGCTGCCCCCTCCGCTCCCCATACAAGTCCTTCCTGTACACCTGAACACTTCTTTTAAGGACTTTCATGAAAATTAGGTCCTGCACAACTTCAGCCACTTACTAGTTTCCACATAAAACTGTGGAAAATAAGACGTGTTGTACTGTTTTCTGTATAAAAGGGTTTTACGCCGGTTGTGTCTTTTTACGCCATTAATGAAAACTGAAAACACAGCAAAATTTGCCCTGAAAGAGTCTGCATCTGTTAAAAACCTTTTCTACCCATTTTTGCCTTACGAATATACAATAAGGATGCAAACCCAGCAACCTCCTTAACGTCTGGTAGCAAACAGCTTTCGATAGTTTTGAAGCGACTACCGTCATAATAAAGCCTATGAGCATCACAACAGTTGTACGGTGTAATAGAACCGATGGCTCATTTTTAGCAAGAGTACCTGAAAGCCACTATACAGCAGACTAAGCAACCAATATAGTAAAGGCTTTTGAAACAATAAGAAAGGCAATATTCACAGCTGGAACAAAGTTCAAGAGATCTCCTGTCTTATTAAGAAGTTAAAACAGGTATTGGTAAACTATATACAGTACTTCCACTTTACATTTAAAATAAAGTACATCGAAGGGGGAAATAAGATATTCCCCTTTTCATAACTGAGCAGCATTTTAAGGCCACCCGCTTTGTTTCCATTTAATTCTGAATCTGTGATAAGTTATATCCTCCTAACCTTAACAAACGGAAACAGAATAATCTGACCCGTTTGCACAGCTCCTTGCAACTCATGATTACCATGTGAAGAAAGCAAATATTTTAAATACATTTTACATATTAATTACATCTTTAATGATTACCCAGCCCCAGAAGGACCCCGGGAGTGCACAAAGAAGTACTTATTTGCACCGAGTTGGGGAAGCAGCTCTGATGCGTGAGCGGGTGGGAAGGATGCGGCTGGGATGTCCTTATGCCGCGTGACCACAGCTCTTGGCTCCCACGGGGCGATACCACCCGGCACAGCTCAGAAAAGCCCCGAGGCTGCTCTTATTTGCACTAGGGATCGTTTATCTATATGGCAGCCTCTACTACCGGGGAAACGCCAAAGTAAAATTTACATCACCTGTTCAGTCTTTCTCCACACCTACTCTTTTCGTTCCCTTGTTATACCAAGGATATAACTTGTTAACTTACTGTATTAAAAACATGTCCAGACCAGCAATCTGATATTAAAAAAGAACAAGGAAAGAAATTGATCTACTTCCTCCAACAAGTTGCATAGCAAGTATCTTTACTCGTAACAGGTAACCCAGTGTGCAGGACTGGCAATCGTTTAAATCCATGAATTCAGTTCTTTAAGAACTATCGGTTTTGCTACAGCTTTGCAAGACTGGTTTTTGTATCTGTTCTTCAGATGTACACAGAGTACAGCCTGTGTTACTCAACGCAACCTGAGAAAGATTTATTGAGAGATGCGCCGGCTCGTGGCTCCGCGTCTTGCCGCTGTAGTCCTAGCTGCTGCCCGCAGAGGAGCAGACCGAGCTACACATGTTCAAATTCGAATTCTCAGACTCGGCCTCCGTCTCGGCTTCGTCGGTGGTTTCAGGAGGAGACACGGACTCGCTCATCTGCTCTTGACTCTTCTTTAATCTGCGCAGAACAGAGGAATGATGTATTGCATAGTTTCCCTAAATCAAAAATATGGCTAGACCCTAAATAAATGAGATGGATGCGTGTTTCCAGATCAGTAAATCCCACACATAGCAAACAAAAAGATCATTAAACAGGCTGAAATATGAGTGAAACTCCCCCACACGTACTGAAGGACTCCACAACGACTGCCAACAGCTGTGGCTCTCAGAGCCACCGACCACCCCGGTCTCGGTCACAACCACAGCGTTTTGCTTACAGCAGCATACACACCGCCATGCGCAGCTTTCTCTAAAGAGGCTGTCTCCTATTCTACTTCTTTTACTTAAGAACAAAAATATGATCATATAAGCCCATTCAAATGATAGAGAAAGCAGCTGTTTTAATTCCAGTGCTTTTACTGCCTGCTCATGAAGCGCAGAGATTTTACCATGTTCCTTGCTTTCGTTTTCCAAAACAGCCTCCTCTAAAAGCAAGACGGAGGAGAAGACGTTACAAGTGAACTGAATCTGCGTCACACAAGTATTTTAAAGCCCACGAGTTTGCCACAAGTGTAGCATGTTTTATTTAACTGCAGTAGTTAATAATCACTGATGTTGTCTCCCTTTTTAGTAAAGGATCTTTTTTGTACAAATGCAGCACCTGAGCGCGCTCAGCTGAAGTCGGTCATCCAGAATTAAGCTCTCGGTGAGTCTAGCAACAGCACTCCGACTCCTAAGATAGTCAGAAAAAAGAATCTTTCTGTCCCCCAAAGCCCCCCACACTCACTTCTCTCTGTTAAAAATGACAAAATCCTGCTGGATAGCTTCAAGGCATTCTTGGAGATAGTCATTTTCCTGTTGAAGAAAAAAAACGTGCATAAGAAGTCCTATTTGCATGTCATTGCTTTTCTAACAGTATCACAGCGCTTAAATCTGTATGCACAGAATGTATTCGGCCACTAGAAACTTCAGCCTAAACAGATGAGGAAAATAGCACAACTTGATTGCTTTCATGTCTTTTATTGGTGGTTTGTTCCATTTGCGGTATGCAGTTTTCCGTCTTACACAAACACCACATTTATCTGTATATTCTGTTTTCATAAGCACTATCCGTTCACGTTGATGCAAGTCAGCCTGGGGGAAGGGACCCAGCACAAAGCCTGTATATTTCAATTCTTGAACGAATAACGGGCAAACCTTTCAGCTTGCCCTGTGGACGGGGCTGCCCGTCGCTCTGTCCGCCTGGCAGCTCTCACGGAGCCGTGCGGAGACGGGTGCGCACAGCAGGGAAGCGCACAGCGCCCGCAAAGCGCGCGGAAAATGCCGATGCGCAGACAGTCTGTGTCTTCCGATTCCTACCTTTCTTTTATCTTCTGTATCACATCTCTCTACACACAGAGACCTCATTTGAGGTCAGACACTGATTGCGCTGTGCCTCCAAAGCTGGCATAGGCTCCCCTCTCCTGCACTCCTGTATATGCAAATTTTCTCACCGCTTTCTTCCCGACCTGTCAAGCAGCCGCTCTTGTTTTACAGTGCCATACCCCTGCTCGATGCAGACAAACGCCTATGCACAAAGTCACCCACGCGCGCACGTTTTCTGCGGCTCCTTCTGCACCTCTGGAGTGCCGGCTGCCCCCGTCTGAGCCCCGAGCTCCTGGCCGCCCCTCTCGGGTGCAGGGCAACGCGTCCACCTCTGAAGCCTCGAGAAACACACAAAATGGACATCTCAAATATGCAGTCGTACTGGAAATCATGCCGTACGTCTTGGCACACAAAGTGCCTTTAAATGCCTTGGCAGCAGAACCGCTGAGAGTTATTTTCAAGTTTGCTTATTCTGGTTTTCTCCTCTAGCTTCCCGATTCATTCTTCGGCCGTTTACAGTAAGTCTCATTGATTGTCACATCAACTACTGCTGAAGAAGGAAGTGATCTATTGCAGTTAATTGGTGCAGACGACCAGAGCCAGGCAAAATCACAGAATCATTTAGGTTGGATGGGACCTCTGGAGATCATCTAGTCCAACCTCCCTGCTCAAGCAGGGTCACCTAGAGCATATTGCCCAGGATCACATCCAGACGGGTTTTGAATATCTCCAGCGAAGGAGACTCCACTACCTCTCTGGGCAACCTGTGCCAGTGCTCTGTCACCCTCACAGTCAAGAAGTTTTTTCTCAGGTTCAGGTGGACCTTCCTGTGGTTCAGTTTCTGCCCATTGCCTCTTGTCCTGTTGCTGGGCACCACGGAGAAGAGGCTGGCCTCATCCTCTTGACACCCCCCCCTTCAGATACTTGTACACGTTGATGAGATCCCCTCTCAATCTTCTCTTCTCCAGGCTGAACAGGCCCAGCTCTTGCAGTCTTTCTTCAGAGGAGAGGTGCTCCAGCCCTCTAATCGTCTTGGTAGCCCTCCGCTGGACTCTCTCCAGGAGTGCCATGTCTCTCTTGTCCTGGGGAGCCCAGAACTGGACACAGTACTCCAGGTGAGGCCTCCCCAGGGCTGAGGAGAGGGGCAGGATCACCTCCCTCCACCTGCTGGCAACACTCTGCCTAATGCACCCCAGGATCCCATTGGCCTTCTTGGCCACAAGGGCACACTGCTGCCTCATGGCTAACTTGTTGTCCACCAGCACTCCCAGGCCCTTCTCTGCAGAGCTACTTTCCAGCGGGTCAACCCCCAGCCTGTACTGGTGCATGGGATTATTCCTGCCTAGGTGCAGGACCTTGCACTTGCCTCTGTTGAACTTCAGGAGGTTCCTCTCCGCCCAGCTCTCCAGCCTGTCCAGGTCCCTCTGAATGGCAGCACAGTCTTCCGGTGTGTTAGCCTCTCCCCCCAGTTTAGTATCATCAGCCAACTTGCTGAGGGTGCACTCTGTCCCTTCATCCAGGTCACCGATGAATACATTGAACAAGACTGGACCCAGGACTGACCCCTGGGGGACACCACTAGCCACAGGCCTCCAACTTGACTCTGCGCCATTCACCACAACCCTCTGAGCTCGGCCATCCAGCCAGTTCTCAATCCACCTCACTGTCCACTCGTCTAGCCCACACTTCCTGAGCTTACCTAGGAGGATGGGATGGGAGACAGTGTCAAAAGCCTTGCTGAAGTCCAGGGAGACAACATCCACTGCTCTGCTCTGACCCAGCCAGTCATCCCGTCATAGAAGGCTATCAGATTGGTCAAGCATGATTTCCCTTTGGTGAATCCATGCTGACTACTCCTGATCACCTTCTTGTCCTCCAGATGCTTAGTGATGACCTTCAGGAGGAGGTCATCCTAACAGATACTTCCTGCTGCTTCTCAGATAATGGGTATTGTTATTCTCACTGGAGGAAGGAAAATTTTGTTCCCTTATATTGGGACTTGTATAACTAAAAAAAGGTAGGGAGGACTGAAGCAGGTGTTTAGGCATAATGAATATTCCCTCACGTAGGCCTCCCCTTGAACATCATCAGTTTTATCTGCAAATACCCCTTACAAAATACTGAGTTGTCTCCAAGAGTAAATACATACTCTGCCTCACAATGAGATGGTTTTATCCCAGGGACGCGTGTGTTCTGTGAAACCGAGATTATTGCATTCACCTTCCGCGTCACACAAAAGTGCCAGACTTCCACAGTGAGGAAAAGAAACAAATGCATCCTATCTCCAACCTAATTTCCCAAATAATGGATTCTCTCCACAAAGAACTTGCGTGTTCACTTCTTTCAAACAAGTATTAGTTCTTCAGTCAAAACACTAAGAATTAAGTCCATCTCAGACTTGTCTGAGAGTCCTGTAGAACTAAGCAGGCTTACACAGATGTCAAACTAAGGTGACAGGAAAAAAAAAAGGAAGAAAAAGGACTCAACTATCCAAAATCAGGACCAACTAATTGGATGTTTCTGTGTAGCCATGATCCAACGCTTGGGGACATAACCCCATCCCCAGCTATCAGAGAAACTGGTCAGTTCCTCCCAGAAAGTTCACAATTGTTTGACCTTTTTATTTATCTATTGAAGTTTTTTCTCTTGACCAGTGTGTGCCTGGATCTCTTTGTCTCTCCTTTCACGTTACAAAGTACAGATTAGCGTGAAAGATTTACCAAGCTTATGTAAGACGAACATTTGGTTGTCAGGATGATTCCATTTGGCAAATGTTTTTATTAAAATAAATCTGCATGGGAAGTCATTGCCACAGCAACTACTGCCATCCACCTCCAAATTCAATACCTCTGCTTTTTGTTCCATTGACTTGTTATTCCAGAGTGCACTTACGGATTGTGAACTGTCTTTGCTGTTATCCCTTGACTTGTTCTTTGCAAGTCTTTTCTTCTTTTTATGCAAGGGTCTTGACTCCAGAATCATCTCTTCCAGCTCAAAGGTAGGATCGCAGTGCAGGCGGCCTTTCTGTTAGGGGGTACAAAGACACCATAGGTAGATTTTGGTCATATAAGAGACTCTCCCTTTCAGCAATATATTCAGAAATTCCTTTCAAGTAAATTCTCTGCTGAATGTAACAGTTAATCTTTTCACGTAACTTTCCCTGTTTTGGCCAGTGATCAGCTAAGGCATTCCTTTACTCACATTAGGGACAAAGCCCGGCTCCACCTTCTTCTCGCAGACATCACTCCAGATCACACTTGATAAGTAAGCTGAAGCTTGAATGTCAGCGAGGCAGGAAAAACGATGCTCGGGGTTCACTGTCAGCAGCTGAAATGACAAACATTCCCGTAAGGCTTGGGTGAGAAAACAAACAGAGAATCACTGTCTTTTAAACACACTCACATAATTCCCCAATAGAGCAAAGATTCAGTTGTGGGAAATACGTAAGTATATGACTTAAAAAAAAAAAAAAAAACCCGAAAACTGTTCTGAAGGTTGCAAAATCCAACATAAAAATCAGGAACTGTGAGAACTCAGATCAGCATTAGTTTGCTTCCTCCTGTGCCTACTTATGACGCATAATCTTTCAGGGCATAGCCACATCCAGTCTTTCCTATAGCCTCTTCCTCATTCAAAATACACACGGGGACAGATGTTGTAGTTTTGCCTCACTGTGGACCTTGCTCTTTTGTAAAAAAGGTTAATTTCATTAGAGGTTCATCATTTCAGTACCAAGCTGCAAATGCCCTGTTTTCAAAACACTTCTGTGAAATGGGAGGATATTACTCTGTTCATCGCACACACAGAATACTAAGTACATGGGAAAAAAAAAATCAAAATGCTCCCTTAAGCTTGGCTGCTCAACTGACACACTGATTTGAAGACGGACCTAGTTTTTTTTTTAAAAGAATTCAGCATTGTGTACCGCACTATATGTTCAAAGCATGGCTGCCACTGATTTTAGTTATTGCTTTTAGGACCGTTTTAGATATCTCTAAGGTGGCGTTCATGTCAGGCTTCCACAGAGTTGTGTGGTTAGTGTCCACCTGTGAAAAGTTTAACTGAGGCTTGACTGATGGCATCTTTGCAGCTTGTTTACAGAATCCTCTTGTGTTTTCCTTTCTCCTAGCAGCCTGATGTTGCTGGCTCGTGAGCCACCGCAACCCTCGCACTTTTCCCCGAAGTGCTGCTCTCTCCCCATTGCACATTTGTGGTTATAAAGTCTTGAACTTATGAGTATGGAACTGCTATTGCAAGACCACTTCTTCCAGTTTTTCAAGAACACTTTGAACTTTAGTCCTGATCTCCAGCCTCCCCAGCTCCGCTCTGGCCATCTGCAAATGTAATGAGTAGCATCTTCTGACTGATGGACTACCCATGGTAGTAACTCTACAGAAAGCCCATCTAGGACTGTTTCTTTCCTTTAAGGAATTGCAGTGCAATTCTAGGCAGGGTAATTACAGATGGTTATAGCCTTTTTGCAAAAAACGAAATCAGTCTTAGTATTTCCCCAATGCCAAAGGTGATCATCCGAGAAGAATGTAACCTACATCCCACTGCCTCAGTTTGGTGAATGTATTCACAGTCTAATAAAAATCCAACATGTGAATGTTGGTGAACTAAAGCAAGCCAATGTGTGGTGGCGTCCTGCTTACAAAAATCAAAACGCCATACTCCTGAGAGCAGCACAGTGAAGCAAAACTGCTTTGGTATAAAAGTCTCACCATGGTAATACTAATGACTTGATAATCTTTTGGGACTAAGAAATGTTCCTTCATGCTCTCTGATTTGCTGTGTAACAGATCCGTTGTCAGCTGTGGCATGCAACAGTCTTTTTCGAGTAACAGCACTGCTGCCCTTCTGATGCTTTTCCAGTCTGTGCTACATAAAAGCAGGTCTCATCCCCTTCTGGTGTATTACAGAGTCTAAATACACTACATAAATCCCTGGGCAGTAAAAATTGCCACTGTCAAGTCCCCAAAACCTCTGTATGACCTCCTATAAACTGTTCTTCAGATATATTCAGTTCCAGTTAAAATTATCTCTGTTAGCAACTAAGTGTCTGGATGAACTACTACTACCCAGCAGTACAGCTGGCTCACACTGGGCTGGGAGCCTTGCGACAGAGATTCATTACGGCAGACTAGACACCTTCTTTGCTTCAGTTTGCTGTAAGCAAAGAAGTATGTGCAGCCCAAGAAGGGCAAAGCAGCGTCCGACAGGACTCAAGATTTCTCTACCCGGCTGCGTATTCCCGGGCATCGAGGAGAATCGCCCTGGGTTCTCCTCAGCAGGGAAGACTGCAGCTGTGGTGCTTCAAAAAAAGAAATCTCAGTGATTTTGGAGAATATGAAGGCTCCTTCCAGTTTCAGGTAGTTGTTGATATTCTTCTAATTAGACATTTAATTTCCGCAGATAGTCTTTTTTAAAGCATGTATTCCCCAAATCAACCCAGTAGATGGCATTGTGATCTTGCTGGATAGTTATTATTGCAATAATAACTAACAACTCTGTTTCTCATTAAAATAAAATCTAATTATGTAAATCGTCCACCCAACATTAACTTATATTGTAGTCACTTATTTGCTGTCAGCACTACACATATCTTTTTTATAGCATACTGATCAGCTACTTTTCCTAGTTTTCAAGTGAGGAAAAGCTAACCAGCTTGTACAACAGATCAAAAACTTTCTAGCTGTAACAATAAAATTAAAGCAACAGACTGCCCCATTTAGGCATACATATACATCACATATATAAATACACATACACACACATATATGTATATACACATATACATATATAAAACCTCACAGACATTTCTCCTAACTAAATATACCTGAATCAGGTTCTTTAATCTTGCAGAATTGAAGGGAAAGCAGTTAACAGAGCAGGGTCAGCAAACACTTATTCTCTCTTACACTGCTGCTTCAGTTATCATTATTACCTTTTAAAGTTACAAAGATCATACACTTAGATGCTAAATGAACACAATTCTAGCTTACGTAAGAATTGGATGGTTACATCAAAATCGGCTCTTTTTCTTCATTTGCTACAAAACATAACGCGTTTTACGACAGAGAAAAGTCATCAAACAAAACACAAGTTGCAGAGATTCACTTGCGTATAAGACTGAAGGAAGTCATAAAGAATTAGTCCTATTTCAATGTTTCATTATTTATTATTAATAGCATGAAAAGTTTCTAGTTAGTCCTGTAAGCACTGTAGCTTATATACGGTTTAAAACATGCCAAAAAGACTACTTACCTTTCTTAACAGAGCAACCATTTCTTTTGACCATGCAGATGAGTACTGAACACTCACAGTACTGAACAGCTGAACTAAAGACTCTACTGGGTTATTGGAGTGGATATCATATGGTCTCTGAGAAAAAAAAAGAGAGATGAAAAGAGATTTACTTTTTTCTCTGACGTTCACTAAGAAAGCATGGTCTTAGGATATCGGACAGTACAAAACACCTTACCCATCCTCGAAGAAGTTCGTAAGCCATAATTCCCAAGGACCACCAATCAACTTCAAAGGAGTAACCCGTCCCACCATTCATAAAAGAATGAAAAATCTCTGGAGCTAAATGGAAAGAACAAAAATACAATGATTTATTCACTGACTTCAGTTTGCTTCTCTTTCAGTCACCTACTTCATGTAAGTCACTATGTGAATGTTATAATTATTTTTCATGCATTAATGCCATAGGTGAGGCTCTACAAGAGGATTTAGGACTCAGAGAGTCTCTCCTCACTGAGAGTTGGCTGTCAAGCCACTTGGTTACAAAGTGCACTGGCAAGCCCTCACTTCTGACTAGAGGGCAGAAGAAACCTGGCACCTGCCAGGGGAAGGCACCAAGCCCCAGTTTAAAGCAGTGGCAGAAGTCACTGAGGAGACAGGGAGAGGAAGGCAGGCAAACACAATAGGATCACGAGGGATCCTCGGAGAGTAATGCATTCATCTTGAGATTTCCACTTTTCAAATAATTAGGTTCTGCTGAATGACTTGGGTGCATGCATTAATGTGTTAAATTAATTCAGTTCCTTGTGACAGATACAGATCATAAGATGGCATGCTGTGAGAGTGTTCTTTGAATGTAAAATATAAATGTAACGAGTAGCTCTTATTTCTTACCCATGTATGGCTTGGTTCCAGCTAATGCAGTTGCTCTTTCACCATCCCTAATTATTGTTGCAATATTAAAATCTGTTAAATGTGCATGGCCTGAAATAAAGACAGATTTCAAGAAGGAATTAAGAGCAGAACAAACAATTGCAATGCAGAGTTAGAATACACATTTTTCCAAAGCATTTGCTATCAGACAGTGTAGCACAGGCGTAGGTGTTCAGAATCTAGATCCCACTAAATAGCCCTAACAGTTCCTAAAATTTTCTCTAGATCTCAGGCTTGTCAGATGGAAAATGTTTAAATGGTAGCTAGCTTGCTTTCTTGATTTTCAAATCTAACTTGGAGCTTCACATTTTCAATAGTGGTCATTTAAAATATCCGGCTTTTTCCATCCTATTTGGGTACTCTACATTTTGGTCCAAGTTATTCGAGCTGGGATTCACAATGATTCTTCAAAGATTTCCATGGATTATCAGATCAGATGGATTTCCAGGATTATCAGAATCCTTCTAAATTACATGGTCAATCAGAAAGTCAACAGGCTTCCTTTAGGACTACAGGGCCTATTCCCCACTTTCTAAAATATCTTCAACCCCTGCGCGGAGCGTTGTGTTGACAGACTAAAATTCAAGGATGACCATGAGAAAAGAGAGCAAAGAAAAAGAAAAAAAGAGACTTGTTGACTCTTATGGGATTCTGAGCTTCAAACTTGGGAAAAAACAGAAAAAACAGTCCAACTTTAAACATCCAATTTTTAACCATCTGGAAAACTTAAGTTCAACTTTTAGTCAGTAGGAGTGAACACAAGGTATGTGATAACATTGACCCAAGGTGCAGCACAAAAATACAGGGAGGCATAAGGTAGAGAGAAAAAGAATTGTAACAGTTTAAGCTTACAAAGCTTAAACATTACTGATAAGCCTACCTTGGGAACTAGTAACCTACATCAGCTCCAGCGTTTGGTCATATTGATATATCCAGAACCTATATTTAGCAAAGAAGATAATAGGGAAATGCTATACTAAGATAACACCATGGTAGCATCGATTAAAAAAAAAAAAAAGAATTGCTTTTGGATGAACGCCATTCAACCATGACTACCTCCAAATCTCCACAGGAAAATAGTATTGACACTGTGCATAACATAGCAGATGTGGACATGTTAGTCTAAATGGAATCAGAACGTTATTTTCCAAACCCTAAAACTGTATCAAGAAATCATTAAGATTTTTTGAAAAGTGCTGGAACATCTTCTGTTTCTACATTCTCTATCATCAGGACAGAAAGTGAAAATTCTAGGAAAAAGCAGGGAAAAAGCATGAAAAAATGTCTTGTTATCAAGCCCTGGAAAACACCTACTCTTCTTAGATCTGCAGCCCAGCCTCGGACAGCCAAATAAAGGCAAATTAGATAAACACTCGAGTGATAGGATAATTATCTGCAGAGATCAGACATCTTCAAGTCTTTTACTGTAATATTGCTGTTGAAGGTACTGTTACAAGATACTCACACACAAACTGTAGAGGATCAGGAATAATGAGCATAAGCTGAACCAACAGGGATTTCAGTAAGACATCAGAGAAAAATTTCTAGCTATAGAAATGGTCAAACACGGGGTAACTTGACTAGGGAAGTGACAATCTATCAATGGTCTCCCAAAAACTTTGCAAGACAAATGGAGGTCAGGAACTCCTAGACAAAGCTGACATTGCTTTGAAAAAGCGTGGCATGACTTCTGCTACATGCCAGCCTGGTTTTCCATGACTTCCTAACTATCGTTTAGAGCTGGCGTACAGGCGAGCCAAAGCAAACACCTGCACTTTGGGCTGTGTGGCTGGCAACAGTCAGCTACCAAGTCCAAGTGTCATGGGAGGACTGGCCCATCCCACAACTCGTATTTGTTATTTATCTTCTCCCACTGTCAAGTAGCCTGGCAATGCATGGACCAGCTCTCTTATGCTTGGAGAAAAATGCCCGAGACAGAACAACGCCCCCTTCCCATATACCGAGGAAGGCTTAAATACGGACGGGCTGTTACGGGAGCACGCAGTGCAAGGTGTCCGCGGTTTCGCTAGGACATCCCTGCCTGTCCGTTCTTCTTGCAAAGAAGCTGTCTGATGGCTGTATGAACTACACACATGAAAAATCATGCTGACTTCAAAAGAGCCAAAAACACAGGTACACACGAACACATTGCCAAGCAGGTGATTAGGAATTCTCACTAGCCAGTCTGCGTTCAAGTGTCTCCTCCAGATCAAAGACACTTTCTGTGAGGTCCTTGAAAGAGGTTCTGTACAGGGAGAAGAACAGACCTCCCCACAGTTCAATATAACACAACAGGATTTTCACGGTGGGGAACACCACTGGTCTTTAATCCTTTAATTCAGGCTATGCTTCCAATACAAACAAGAATGCTCTATAAAAGAGACCAGCTACGGCTTAACGCTCTTTTCCATATCACTCCGGCAAGTTTTCATAGATTCCTTATATTGCCACCACATTAAGCTAATGCTTACTTCAAATACCTTATATAATCTGAGATGAGTGATTAAGAAGGAAATCAAACATGAGCGTTAGCAGGTAAACAATTAGTCTCAAAACTTGCCTGTGGGTCGCTATTTTCAGACCAAACTGAAATACAGAAAACCTACCTAGTTGCCATTGTTGAGGCTATTTTCTTCTCTCTATCTATAAGGCAGCTATGAAAACGGTATGTAAATCACAAATCATTTTGTCCTATCACTTAATATCTTCTCTTTCTCATCTCATTTATGTTTGGGCCATTTCTAATAAGCCTCCACGCAAGTGGAAGCCTTGGTTTTGATGAGCTTGTATGATAAAACTTGGATGGTTTGGAGCCTGCCATCATGAGAGATTGTGTCTTCGCTTTGTAAGTTCTGCTACAGAGGTCTGGGAACAGAGGTCAAGAAAGGACCTCACAAGGGAGGTAACCTGTGGAGATCTCCAAGAGCCATTAACAAGATGCTCTCAGTGAAGGGTTTTGAACTTACTCTGCTTGGCTCAGTCCAGATCTAGACTCAGAAGAGTCTAGATCAAGAAGACATCAAAAGACATCTTTTTCCCTGCTAAATAAAAGCACATGTTCAGACCACTCACTTTAAAACTCAAATGTTTTTTCACAATGTATTATATTGCATTTCGTGCATGGATAACCTGTGCGAAATAAGAGGCACTGGGGCTACTAGTGAGTAAAGAAGTAGACTGGGGTGAACAGAGGCAGAGGGATTATTGAAGAGGGGGGTTTGTGGACTTCCCTTTGCTTTACAAAGTATACATACAGCCAACCAAAGACCAATCAAATGAAAGGAGTGGTGCCTTTTACATCCTTTTTCCAGATAAAAAGGCACAGTATGTGAGACTGTAAGAAGTCAGTACCTTGAATGAAGGAGATAGAAAAAGCTAGACAGATTCCTACCTTGCTCATCAAGGAGAATGTTGTCTGGTTTTACATCTCTGGAAAAACAAACAAGGTTATAGTGAGATGAAACGTCAGTCACATTAAAGGTGCAACTCAACAACAACAAAAAAGCAACTTTTTATCTATTAAAAATTAGAAAAAAAAAAATCCTAATATGAGATAAGTCCCTCATAGATGGATTAGAGATATGCTTTTCCTGGGCAATCAAACAAAAACGTGGGAGCACCTGACTGGTTTGGGCAACACTTCCACAAAAATGAATACTGTAAGATTAGGCCTACTTCTATGAAGCCCCTGATGATTTTAAAAATAAATCCTGGAATGCATTGCTTTCGGTTATACCAGTAAAAACTGAGATTTCTTCCCTCAGTGACCAATAGACAGGTCTAGCAGCCAGAACAGTGTCCAGAATTAGATAGTGCCAGGTGCAGTTTAAATAGAAGCAGTTCCCCGACTCAGAAACACTAATAGCATGAAGGGCCTCGTTATAGCAGGGGCTAATAGAGACAACATAATTCACCTGGAAATCACCCAGGGGCAGCACTGGTGCAAAGCCAACTTCCACCAGCTCCAGACCTCCCCGTGCTTTTTCAGGATACAGGTCCACTTGCTTCTCTGTGCTTGTTTAGTTAATTTAAGTGGGCTTGTTTTCATCAGCACAGAGGAACAGACTTGTTGTTACCTGTGAATAATATGCTGACTTCGTAAATAGTCCAGAGCCAGAGCCATTTCACAGATATAGAGCTTGACTGCTTCTTCTGTAAACTGAACGTTTTGCTGTAGATGATAGCGTAGGTCACCACCCAGCAGCAAGTCCACAACCATGAACATGTCCTCCTCGTCCTGGAAGGAGTACCTGCCAACACCAAAGGGGAGTGAGCGAGCCGCCTGGCTCCTGCTGAACTGCACGGGAGTTACAAAATGAAGTCAGGTTTTTTCCCTCTCTTTATTACACAGCACCTGTGAAAAACTGCAAACATTCCCACTACGAGCATATGTTGGCTTCAACGTTTACAGCTTTTTAATTAAGCAAGCATAATTCAGGATGCTGTCTTGTTTTTCAACCTACTGCTATCTGAAGCAACATCATCTTTGAAGAGGTAACTCTCCTAATTAATCCCATCCCGCTCCCCCATCACTGTTATCGCTAGAGCACTGCTGTTGGCTTCTCTACTCCTGACCGACCTGGTCTTCCCCATGCAACCAACAGCGCGCTGCAACAACGAGCAGGAAGCCACGTGCGTGGAGCACCACGCTTGCCACCGCTGGCAGCCGCTGCGGAGGAGCGGGACTGCGTTCCTGGCGCCCGCGCACAGACGCTGTCAGCAGCCCCCTGGGCCACAGGCAGTCTGGTGGCCGTCGCGCTATGGCAGGGCTCCCCGCACTCAGATAAGCGGGTTAGAGTCGCATCAAGAAAATCTTTTAAATTATATACCCAAAAGATCTCAAGGGCTGAGGTTTTAGAAGCTTCACTTCCTAGGCTGTCCAGAGCTTTGGGTCTACTCTTTCAACATTTTGGAAAACCACCCAACACGGGCTGATTCTCCAGCACCTCATTTCTCAGGGACGTGGTTATTCCAAGGCAAATTATCTTAATTGTTAGAAGCTTTCCTTTATCCCTCCTGCCTTAATTTGTCCATGTCCAATTTATCTATTTGCTCTTGTACCAACGCTGTTCTGTTTATCCTGATCTATGCTCAAGAAGGTATCTTTTTTCCTCTCAACCTTCCTTTTACTACGCCTAAAAATGCCAAACTTGGTTTAGCCTGGGAATAGGCTCCCTGGTTCCGGTGACCTCCGTGCGCCTCCCCGGCTCCGGCTGCAGCCTGGGGGGTTTCTCTGGCACGAGGAAGCCCCACGCTCTGCAGATGCCCACGCTCAGTCCCCAGGTGCTGGGCACAACGGCAGTGTCTTCGCTCCTCCGTTTCTGCGGAAGACGGTTTTCTTGGTGCGTCGCGGAAGCACAGCTTTTCCACAGCCACTTCACACGGCTTTCGGTCTGCGTGGAAAACTGCAGAACAGGTTTCGAAAATCTACTCCTCGGTTTTGGAGCTTCACTAATGATGCGGACAGTAAAAATTACCGTTAACGCAACTCCTGTTGGCTGCTCAGTCTCTCAGCAGGAGCTGCTCAGTGCACACTTACGCTTTATGCATGAGTCATCTCATTAGCAGAGAGAGTTGGGAGCTTTGCTAGCAAGTTACTTCAGAGTAACTTCAGACCTTCACTTGTGAAAAAGATGATAAACCTACACTTAAACTATCTCTGGATATTTTGAAAACAAATTAGAAATCACCAGTGCTAACTTAACGACAAAGACCAGAAAAAGAGCCTTATATTTACTGTAGAGTAAAACGCCTCTATGAATTTGAAGTAGATTCCAGAGGAGACTGACTGACAGCAGTGAGGATACACTACAGAATAACATTCGATTGTTATATTTGGCTACAGCATTTCTAAGGAAAGAATATGTGGGATTGTATAATACTTATGAATCACACACTTCTGTTCTTATCCCAAATGTATGCTTATTCTAAATGTACAAGCTGAAAGGGAAAAATTTGCTAAGAGAACAAATTTTCCCAAGAATTTCATTACCTCCTGAAAAAATTATTTGCAATTGTTAAAATGTTGAAAAAATAAAAATGAACTTTGGCTATTCTGGAGCAAGCAATGAACAAAAGGCGGGTAGGATATTATCAACTTTCATCCCTTTACTTTGGTTATGAGACTTTTTGAATTTTTGTAAATATTCCTGCTCTTCAAGCTGTCTGGCAGGTTACAGCTAGTGGGAGAGAAAGTGGACAGACACCCACAGCAATGCAGTTCCTGGAGGTTCAGTCTGTCCCGCTACCAGCGTGCAACTTTCCTGAGCAAAACTCTTCCTTGTGCCCCAGCTGTGCCTTTAAGAAATCAATGAATCATTCACAAGGGACTAATTTTAACCTTAAAAACCCATTTCGATAGTGATATAAGCCTTGTAATCTCTGAGGTACAACAATGTGCATCGCACACGCACTTCATTGCATTTTTTTACACAGCATATCTTTCTTGCTTATCCACTATTTTCCAAGTAAGCACAGCCTTTATTTGATAATTGCAATTTGCTTCTCTTAACAGTAGAGAAGTTGTGGCTCTAAGAATTTTCAGGTAATCCGAAAATCTGCTGGGCTGGAAATACTGGCTACCTGACTCGATTATACTCTCTAAACAACTGCAGTACTACATACTAGCTACAATGCTACTATACTACACGCACAAGCTTGCACTACATGCAAGGCACTTAAGTAATAAATTCTAGGCAAAATTTCAAGCCAGCCAGGTCACATATCTAATATAGATAAAGGGCCACTCTTCTTTTTCCTTCTCCATCTGTCATCCTCCCTCCATTCAATAGGATCTCAAATGTTTTCCATCATTTTTCATAAATGTCACTCTTACAGTCTGTGAACACAAGCTGTGAATTACTTATTTCTATAATCCTGCAACATGCCATACATTTGCCCCTCTCCCAGTTCCTTCCTAACAGTGCTCAAAGACGTTTGCTAGCAGAGAATCCGCTTTTGGCGTGCTGGTCTCACATGGGTAAAGCTGATGGGTTTTCTGGTCCCTGCCACACATCAGGCGCTCCTTCACATGGTAGAGAAGCCAGAGAGTACAGGGACCACCTTGGAGCAGGCATCATGAGAGGATCATGAATCTAACTGCTAAACGCTCACTCAAAATTGACCAATAATCTTAGGATTTAATGCACCATTTTCTAAAACCTGCAAATGCATTTACATTGTGAAAAATTTGATAATGATATATTTGAGCTCTAAAGTAACATATTTTATTTGACCAATGAACCTGTTCTAAAGAACTTTGCCATTAGTTGTTCTCTAGCAAAAGGCCATACACCTGATAATTTGAAGAGACCATGCATTTTTTCTCAGAAACAGATCACTAAAAGTAGGTACACTTCAAATTGCTCAAGAATGGCTTGATTGCAGGTGCAATGGCAAAAAGTATACTAATTAGTGGGTCGTTTTTGAGCACGTAATTAAAAAAACACCTGTCTCATATCAGGCTAAAAATCTAACAAATACAGTTAGTCTATAACCCTTTGAAAAGCATCTTGTCTAGATAGCTACAGTAAAACATGATGTGAAGTACATCTTTTTGGCATCCCTACACCGTATTAACCTCACTTTGGTATATGTCTATACAGTAGTCTTTGCAGTGACTGCCCAGACAGAAATATGCTCAGGACAGCTTTAAATAGCCAGTGTCAGCACAGCTGTGCTACACCGGCAGTGGTTTGCTCTTTGGGCTCGGGGGGTTCCCAGGTGGGCTGTGCAGCCGGCACTGCCTGCAGCGGCACGCACTCGTGGCTGCAGGTGCTGCAGCCTCCGCAGTGGCTGCAGCAGAGCTCCGAAAGCACATGCTTAAAAGCTTCTGGTGAACGCTAAAATCTCTTGAAGAATTAGGACCTATTTCAGTAACACTCTTCGCTGGACATGGTGGTTATGCTTGAGAGCAGTTCTGTAACCAAATCTCTGTGAGACTGAGTCCTTAGAGGGACTGGATCGTTAACATCTATATAAAATACTACCTATTTTGCATAATTTTTGCATTAATAAAAGCTATAAATCAGCATCTCTGAAAAATGCTATTTCTTTGGATTTTCAACATGCTATTTGGTACAAAGATTGCCCACACACAGTATACGGTTCATCATGAAGTGCAACAGGCTGTCTCAGTAATCACTATCTACATGCACAAGGGATGGACTACTTCTTTAATGGCAATCACTATGAGTGTCTTACTGCACCAGGACACCTTCATCAAACAGCACGCTCTCTGATACCACACTACAAAAATACTTTACAGTTAAATTGGGTGGTACCTTAGTACGTATTTGATATTGGCAGATCTGCAAGAAGGTTTGCTTCAAAAAACACAGACTTTTGATGGAAACAGAAAAGCTAAGATGTTTTAAAACGTCTGAGGACGTAACATTTGGATAGCTTCTGTTTCCAGCTATGCTTCCTCCACTGTCATCTTCCATATCATCAGGGATTTTTACTGTAACGGCTCACTGGACCTCTCTGAGATCTCGCTGAAGCGCACGAGGACCAGCAGAGTGTTACTTAATGCGTGTGCGAATGCATGTGGCCACCCAGAACGTACCCGGAAGGAGATGCTCACCAGAGATTCACCAGGAACACGTGCTCGATTTCCTGCAGGATTTCCAGTTCTCTAAACACGTTGCGAACCTCATCTCTTTCAATGCACTGCTGTTTGTTCATATACTTCATGGCATACATCTTCTCAGTATCTCTCTTCTGAACAATACACACCTAAAACACCACAAAAGGGGAACAATAAAAGACTTAGTAAAGCGTGCTATAGCCTCATTTGCCGTTTTACCTGACTGAAACTAACTTTTGCTGTTTTGGTATGAACAGACGTGGTGCTCCAGGCAAAGCCACTTGGCGTGAGGACTTCACCGGCTCAGGCCCACGGCGGGCTCACGCGCTCCTTGGAGGCGTACCCGAGGACAGCTCTGCAAACAAGCATTTGTTGAATCCCGCACTGGACCAACGCTTTGTGTCTGTGTCTTGCTCCTGCAACACAGCAACTGACACCTCTCCTCCTAGCCTCTCCCAGCCAGGCGGATTTTGAGCAGCGTGGTCACCACGCACCTTTTCACACTTCTTCCCAGAGCTGTTCCCAGGCACTTCGCGGCTTCCAGACAACCCCCAAAAGTTACAATAAGAAACTGAAACCAATGTACATTGAAATAAACAGAAAATGAGATTAAAATACGTACAGCAGGGCCAGAGAAGGTAGCTAGATATGGATCAGTGTTTGCCTGCAGTAAAGTCAAAGCATGATGTTTCTGTGGATCGTGTTTTATTTTTACTGTTGGCCCACTTGGCCAGCCTAACCCCTGTGGCCACCGGACCCGCGCTGCGTAGCCTTCCTACCCTGTTACTACAGATTCCTGATTCCCGGGCTGTCACTTGTGATCTACTAATAGAGATCTCCCCTCCTCAAAGTAGAGTTTCCGTACACTCTCCTTTTAGGTGTTATATCACCCCATCCAGACTGCCTTGCAAATGCGCAGCCACTCACGAGCTTTCTTCAGCCCACGCAAAGCGACCCCAGCAGCTCGGCTTCGCAGTGGGCTCTGCAAGAGCTTCACAGCGGTGGGCAATGTTCGTAACCTCCTGTGAGCAGGAGCTCTGCGCTCGCTGGCTTCAGAGAACTGCACGACTTCCCTCTCAACATCTACTCGATTCTGCTCACGTACACCCGCCGTGACCTTCCAGCAGATTGCTTTTAATCTATTTCATATAAAGCTGCGCTCAGAAAGGTCAAAATAATCCAGTTTGTTTTAACAGAAACTGATTAAAATGTAAATGTGTTAAAAACAACAGCAACCCCCCCACCCGCAGAAACACAGAGTTTTTTTTGAAGCAAGGAGCATTCACCGGCAGGGTAGCCCAGGCACCACCCCATCAACAGCCCCTGGACTTCAGGGGGAACCACAGACACGGCAGGAAAAGCTCGGAGAGCTTCTGAGGCAGAATTCAGGAGAACTTCTGATTTTCAAAACATATTATCTTCCAGGCATCTGGCAAGTAGGAGTCCAGCGCCTCTAAATTCCAGCAGTATAAAATGTCATATTTCCATTAGCCATTTAAACCCATTACCACCCTGCCATGCAGAGTCATGATTTCTTGGCCGTGATGTGCCCTGACACGCAGCGCTTGTAAAGCCATTAATTTTTAATATCAGAGAGGTTAATCTGTCATTGGGCCCCCAATATCCTACTCTATTGAGAAGTACAAAACCAGTGGGCTTGCGTATATTTCCCAACCAGTATTTCCTTTGGCGTATCTCCCTACGATTCTTCTGAGTACTAATGACACTTTAATTATCAAGGTAACTGTTTTTAAATGAGCTAATGAAAACTCTACATCTGGTATAATTATGTCTGTCTTCCTCTAATTATCAGACGTGGTTATGACTACAATGTACTGGATATATTTTCTTTGAAAAAAATAATTTGGCATTTTGGTCATACAGCCCTCATTTGGAACAGCAAACTGAGACCGACCTCGAGGTGACTTCACACAACGCATTAGAGAGAAGATAACATTTATACAACACTGGAAGCCAACAGACAGGATGGTTTGTATAGATGGCAGAAAAAACCACAGATGAGACCTAAGCCATTGAACTGTTCTACACTTCTAAAATACTCCCATTAATAACAATTTGCAAGTGCTAATGGCACATAATGTAATATCATCAAGGACACATTACAGCAAGAAGGTGACAGAATAATAGGTGGTTATCATTAGCCAGATAAAAACATCCCAATTAAGGGCACACATTGAAATTATGGGGCTTATTTTGCAGTTGTCATTACAATTACCATTTCAACAGAAAATTATGGATTTAAATAACTAAACACACACCTCAGGCTGAAAGGATTACTTCTCAAATGGCTTGTCCTAAACAATTTTAGCTTGAGTGAAATCAAATAATAGTCCAAACCCAGGCTTCATTCACAGATAAAAAACTGTAGCTTATGTTAAAATAAGCTCGACCAAGCTAGTTCATTAGGAGCAAAGCAAGGGGAGGGTTTGATGAAGGGACTGGAGCATCTCTCACATGAGGAAAGGCTGAAAGAGCTGGGCCTGTTCAGCCTGGTGAAGAGAAGGCTGAAGAGAGCACTGATCAATGTGTAGAAGTATCTGAAGGGAAGGTGTCGAGAGGACGGGGTCAGACTCTTCTCCGTGGTGCCCAGTGACAGGACAAGAGGCAACGGGCACAGACTGAAGCACAGGAAGTTCTGTGTGAACGTGAGGAAAAACTCCTTCACTGTGAGGGTGACTGAGCACTGGAACAGGTTGCCCAGAGAGGTTGTAGAGTCTCCTTTGCTGGAGATATTCAAAACCCGCCTGGACACGATTCTGTGCAGGTGACCCTGCCTGAGCAGGGGTGTTGGACTAGACGATCTCCAGAGGTCCCTTCCAACCTCAACCATTCTGTGATTCTGTGAGTCTGTATTTGAGGCATGGATCTTGCTGTCTCTGGAAATGGCCACGCAATGTGGACTCTTTCCTTGGTTGCCAATCCAGTCACCGCTAATGCAACGACAACAGCCGTCAGCAGGCTGCCCCGATACGGCCAGGCTTGCAGGCCGACCGCAGTAACCACCACGGCCAAAGAGGCTCCAGAGTGGCAACCCGAAAACCCCTCTACGCATCTCCCAGCAGTTTCCTTTCTGTCCTGGTCTGGAGATGGAGGTTACGCTGGTAGAGTTATAGGCCTGATTCATCACTGCATTATTCCTGTTTTTGTTCTTCAGTGGTTAATCGGTGGCAGGCAACAAGACACATCGACCTTATGATCCAGCCACAACTGGCACTCCCATTGCTGGGCATGGACACCAATGGCAGTACAGAGCTTTGGGCCTTATCACAGAGCAACATACGGGTGGGAAACACCATCTTTGCTGTACTCCTTTAAGAGTTAGTTTGCATCATACACACCAGGAGTACCAGAGAAATGACCAACCAAACGAAAACAGGTCAGGTAAACTGCTACTGACTGAGATTAGAGAGGCAGTGCCATGGGATCACGGGTGACCCAGGTGGGACGGGACCTCAGGAGGTCTCTAGCCCAACTCTTGCTCAGAGCAGTCAGCTCTGGGGTCAGACGGGGTCACTCAGGCCTTTTCTGTCATGCTTGAGACCTCCAAGGATGGAGATGGCACAGCCTCTCCGGGCCCCAGCTCTACTCTAGTTCAGCCATCCCATGGGGAAAAAGGGTTTCCTTTTCTCCAGCCTAAACTTCTCTCTTTTCAACTTATGCCTGTGATCGCTTGTCCCATCGCTCACCTCTGCCAAGAGCCAGGCCTTGTCTCCTCGACGGCCTCCCCACAGACCTGGGGCACTCGCTGCACTGTGCCAGTGTCTCGCTTGAACTGGGAGCCCAAAATCTGGCAGCGCTCCTCTAAGTTCATCTTCATCTGCTTTATTCCTTTTCCTTGTCTTCATCAGACAATTTCCATCAATGCCACTTCACTTTCATATGCCTATTAAAAATTACTTCAGGCTTTGTAACAGCATAGTATACCACTGACCAGTAAGTTTTAATCATTGAATAGCCATCTTTTAAAAGCAAACTGAAATATAATTTTCAGTAAAGCTGTCAGATTTTGGAAAGAACTCTGGGAAAACAGAATATGCCAAAGGCTTCTGGTGGTTTTCAATCTTATCATTTGTTGAACCAGTCAGAAAGCCTAGCAGTGATCAGCAGCAATTAATTGAAGTGGGAGTTAGAACTTGCATCAAGATTTCTGTCTTTCAGAAACAACAATGTATCAGCACAGAGGTGATGAATTTAAGCAAATAGGAAAGAGACCGTGCGAAGTTTTAAAATATCTGTAACAACAAAAAAATCATAGGCTTTATACCACAACAGTTAGCGTGTGCTCTAGCATGCGTGAGCAGGGTAGCTACATGGATTAAGATGCTTGTTGTTTTTGTGGTTCGGGCATACAAACCATTTAACACACGCTCTGTGTGTGAATGCCGAAAGAATCGTCTGTCTTGAAGACAAACTTCTGAGACTAATTTTTCCGATAAAACCTCCTTTCTATTATTAACGTTCATATAATGTGGCACCAGATTTCATCCCATGCTTGACCTCTGCTCTGTCCAAGATAAAAGGTGGTCAATTCGGCAAGGTACAGCTTTCTGGTCATGGAAGCCAACCTCCAGGAGCCTAAGGAAACTGCTGGGTGTCCTCTGCAACTGAGAAGCCTAAACCAAGCTGGTGTCAGGCAGAGCAAAGCCTCCGCTCCTGGGCATGCTATTTCCAGCAACATGCCCACTGTGCAATTAATAAGTAGTAGGAGTACTGGTTTAGCAGTAATGGACTAGGAGTATGAGAGACCCTACGTTACAGGTGGAGGTGGGTCTTCTCCTAGTCTGGTGACACCCCTGGGAAAGGCAGAGAGCTTCCGGGCTTGGTGACCTGCCGGAGAGGCTCTGGGCTCAATAACTTGTCCCTTATCTGTACCAGCAACTGTGTTATGTGTTGGCAACTATGCTGAAATCAGACAGCCCGTTTTGCCATGGTCGCGTCTCCGTGGCCATCTAAGTTGAGCTGATCAGCACATGACAGGGCGTCCTGACTCCGGTCCCTGTGACCTGCACTGCTTCCCTCAAGCACATGTGAGGGTGCAAAATCAGATCATCTGCAACTGCCAAAGACTATTTATAATACGAAAGCATAAGGTAAAATCCCTATTTAGTGCAAAACAACAACAACAACAACAACAACAACAAACAACTACCTAGCCTAACGCAAAGTACCAGCAGGATCTGACTTCTGCCTAAAGCAGACTAAACTGGCTGTATATTTTAAAAAATGCAAAACCAATTTAATCTTTTAAAATTTATTTGAGCAGAAAAGACCTAACTATATCCCTTTAAAACATGGTCATTGCTATATTATCTCTCTAAAAACAAGCCTCTGAGTAAATTGCCATCCAGATACTGAACAACATTCTTCTCTGATTTCAGTTCATTTCACATTAAGGCTATAAGCTAATGAATTTCTCAATAATTGTTTTTGGTTTAGATTTTTCTTTTTAAAGAAGAAGAAATATAATCAAGCATCATGGAGTTTCTCAAATGAGTGATTTTGACTTTCCGTATCTTAACATGTATTGCATTCTACAGTAATTTCACTTGCTTCATGTTTATCTTAGGGGAAAAAAACCCTAGTATAATAAATGAGAAAATGATGAAAGCTGCTTGTACATGATAATCACAATAAATAGTTCTCTGAATGGCAACTGTTATCATCCATATACAAAATCATTCCAGTATCAAACTCTCTAGAATTTTTTTCTTCTCTGTTTTCTAGAAGAAAGACTGTGGGAGTCAATAGAAATCATCATCTTCTACTCCAGCTTTGGAGGTTGCAGTGTGGCAGGGGCAGATATGTGAAGAGAGAGGGAGGTAGCCGAGTTCGCCAGCTGGCAGCGTTGGCGAGATGTGCTCCATATCCCGGCTAGCGAGCTGCTCTGTTTGTGGGGTTAAGTTGTACCGCGTCCTCCCACAGCTGTCCAGCCCCATGAGGACCAGCACCAGACTCAGCCGTCAGCAGCAAGAGGGCATTTTCTCCAGTGCGCCACGTTTGCACTGTTTGCATTGCTATAATTACTACAGTTATTAATAGTTAATGGCAATATTAATACAATTATTGACAGAGATCTAATGCTAGTCTAACTAAAGTAAGGAAGTCTTTCAGGTCTGTGCTTACCGGGGTGCGACCATGTAGGTCCTCCAAGACAAGGAGGACTCCATCATAAAAGGTGTCTGATTACAGAAATGTGTCATGGGCAGAAAGATAAGTGCCCCACCGTGTTGTATCTTTTTTCTACTTCTCTATTCATGCATCTACCTCTGTGGAAGGAATAAATATCTACTTGGTAACAAGTCAAAGTGTTGTTATCGTTAATTAGTCTGGGTGCGTTTTTCAAGCAGATCTAGGTTTCATGACAGTGTGAAGTAATGCAAGAAAGCAGAAAGAAGAGATCGCTTTGTCCTCGTTTCTGCACAATATGGTTCCTGGCCGCACAAAGGAAACTTTTTTCAGTGGTTAAATACAGCCATTAGAAAAAATTGTATGTAATGCTGCCAGATTTGTGATGCAGAAGGCAGGCATCAGCTGGTAGTATATTGCTCAAGACATGGCATATAAAAGATTTAATAGAGTCCCAGATACCCTGAACATTCAGCTGTTGCCAAATGGTTGGTATACAGCTGCCTTTGCTTTTATTGCATTAAAGGCATAAAGGGTTTGGAACTTACATTTACTATTCAGGACATGAGATATGCATTTACATCTCCCATTTCGATCTAACTTTATGCGGCCGTAGACAATGACAACGCCTGTATTGTCATCATAGCTGGCAGCCTGTTTTCCTCTGAATCTGGGGCAATCTAGGTCTCCGCTCAACAACCTAAGCTATTATTAATTTAGAGAAGACTAACAAGGATTATTGACTTATATAACATTTAAAAATAATGGGAGGGGAAAACTAATTCTTGGCTTTGAAATACTTACGTTGTTTAAGGTCAGAGTTCTCATCAAAACATGCAAACAGAAGGCTAAATGCATGGACAGTCCTAAAGGCATCAAGATCACTTAGGTCTTCACAAAAGATGGCCAAATCACGCTTGGGTAGAGCCACGGACACAACCTAACATTTTTTAAGCATGTTTTTTCCCCTGTGGTTTCTTGGTACATTCCCGAAGTCCTTATGTATCCCGCACCTGCCAGAGTGGACGCACTGAACGCACACAGAGCACCTTACCAACACCTTTAACGAGATGGGTTTTTTAAAGTAGTCTCAAACATACAGAAAGAAAAAGATGAGCTTTTTAATCAAGCTGTCTAGTATTCGATAAAACTTACTTTGCTAGTTGCAACATTTTTGTATTTAAGTTGATTTTGATTTAAAGAAGAGTGAAAAAGCAAAAAAACACCTTGCAGGAACAGCAGAAGGCCACCATGAAACGAGAACTCCCCAGAACTCCCCATGAATAATTAAAGCAGCCTCTATACTTTGAGTATAAAGTTTTTTTCAGTGGTAAAAGTAGTCAAGGATTTAGCCTTAATTTGTTTGACTTTCGTTTTACACCCAAGTGATGCTAGTCATTGATATGTTGCCTTTCTTGACGGCAAAAAAGTGACTGCACTGCTCTCTCTGCCACTATTGCTGTGCCATGCAGCACAGCCCAGCTAATGTCCCTGACTTCATTTGCTGCAAAGCTGTCCCTGTGGCTTCCCATTGCCAAAAGATTTCACTCTCTTGAGTAAATCCATCCATTTCAACTTCCCTGATAATCGACAAAATGCCCAAACGTCAAGCAGGCTGATGCATGAACTGATCTACAGCGGCAATGCTGAATTTCAGATGAAGTTACCGATCTTGCACAAAAAGGCTCTGGTGTGAAGCCTGCAGAGTTAGAGGGGTTTTGTACTACCCAGTTTCGATTTGGAGGTACAGAAACAACGGAGACTTCTGAAGAGCAGCTGCACCGCTGAGCTGGAGTCACAGCAGACGTTCAAGAACATGTGACTGTAGGAGCAGGGTGCAGTTCATACCCTGTTGTTCTGCGCTCGGCGCAGTGCGGTTACCCAGCACGGCCCGTGGAGGGGCGCACAGCGGTACCCTCCTGCTTCCCTCAGTACCCTGCTTCCCTCAGTACCTTTCTACTACCATCTAAACCATGACTGTACGTTGCCTCTGGATGAACCTTGCTCTTTCAGTAGGAAGCATATGTACCACTTACACTCTCACACAAACCCTATCTTGAGACTTAAACTGAAAATAGAGATGGAATTTATCTCAGATGCTGTAGGATCAAAACACTCTCTGTCACACAGTAGAGCGAACAAAAGCAGAAACAGTCCATACATTTCCAGGAATTATTTGAATTCTTACTCCCTGCATCTCTTATTAAGCTATTCCTACAACAGTTATTCCCATTTTACACCTAACTTTGGCATGAGTTGGAATGGAAATAGAAGGAACTTAGCTGTTTTTGGTGTCCAGGTGACTCAGAAATGATGCTCTTTTTTGCTGGAACTTTTTTTTGCTCTTGTCATTTCAGGATACTTTACCTGCTCCTCTACATTTCTGCTGTTTTGTGTATTTTTCAGTCCAACTTACTTGCTATCTCTTAGGCAGGCAGGCTTTGACTTTTCTCCTTTAGAAATTCAGTAACTTTTTTCCTGCTGATTCTGAATGAATCCAATGTGCTAAAATCCCCACTCAGATTAAAGGTCACCTACTCATTTAATAGCATGGCCTGAGTTGTCTCAGAACTAATTATAATGAAACAGCACAATCTGTCTGTGGGCTCAAACAAAAGCAAGTAGTTTGCATTCTAGGCAGTAGCTGTGAAGCTGATAAATACTTGAGATTGCTTAATCCCTGCTGTACAAAGATTTTTTTTCCTTTCTGCAGATGCAGATGTCATTCTAAATTAAAGAACTCGTGATCCTGTCCTCTGTTAAGATATTATTGTCACATCTGATGCAAATACCCACAGCTGGGTTCAGGAGACCTTCCTTTTGCTTTTGAAATGTGAGTGGTGGATTTCCTTTTTGAACCTTTTAATGGCGTCTATCTTTGAAAGACTAGACAAATGTGCTATATAGCCCTTACATACATAGAAGTTTTTTGACTTGGGTTGACAGCCATCAGAAGTTGCAGTGTTCAAACCCAGATTTCACTTATTTTGTTTTTAGAGTAGAGGTCAATGCTTAGCATTAGCAAGCACTACTGTGCATTGATATCAAACACCTTAATCCTACATGATAGTGACCTAGAGGCAAATTCTGCTCTAGTTCATAAAAATGCTTATTCAGAATAGTGGTACCTTGCCCAAAATCCGTGATTTATCCTCCAGTTTCTGCTGACTTCCCCTGGTTATTTACGTCTGGACTCCTAGATGTGGAAAACCTAATAAACGCAAATTAAATATTCAAATGGTTAAAAAACCCTCATATTTCCCATTCTCCAGAGATGAATAGCGCTGCAAGTGTGAGTGGTCATTTCTGGAAAAGGCTGTGACCCTCAGCTGATGCCCTGATTCCACCGTCGGGGCTTATTCGATGCCAGCAGTTCTCTCCAATCAGTAATCACCCAGGGCAGCAGTTTTCATCTGTCAAACATGAGCCAACTCCTACAAAGTCATTAGAAACTAACGCAACAAAAGCCACAACCAGAATATGGCCCAAAAATTTTACCCAGCTATGGAAATTTCGGTCACCTCTGATATCAAGTATTTTCTGCGTTAACGGCCCAGGCATCAGATATTGCCCCCAGGTGAGTATGACAGGAAAAAACACACAAAATATCTTGCAAAAAACACAGTCCTGACTGCAGCACTTCAGTTTCTCAAATTCAGCACGCAACAGTAATTGTCGCTCCGGCTTAGGGGTCAAGCACAACATGCTTAGGCAGTGCACATTCAAATGCAGGGTCCAACTGAGGAACTAGCTGAGGTATGTAAGGACCATGACTGAGGGACCTCGTAGTGACCACCAGCAAGGATGAGAGGAAGGTCTGCTCCTTCTCCTTGTTTTGCCTTTCAGAGCCCCAAATCCCTCCCATTTTGCAGACTATCTCCTAGCAGTGCTCATTGCTGTGGTCAGGGGAAGCACACGGGCCCACTGCCCAATCTGGAGATAAACTTCTGATCACAGTGTTGTACCTTTCTCCCAGTCAATTTTGATTTGGCAGCTCTCGTGGCTTGGTGTACTTCTGTGTTCCTACTCACCTGGGATTGCTCAGGAAATCGTTTTCCTATCTGGTTAATGACCTTTGATTATTAGTTCAGGAACAGAAAATAAATGGTATTTACCTAAGCCTACTTACCATCAGTGCTTTGTATCTCTGCCACCCAGAGTACTGTCTTCAGCAATCTATATCTCTTCAAAGCTGCTGCTGTATCTCCTCAAAAAGTGAGACCCTCGGGTTTACTGCCCACTTACCGTCACATCACTCGGGGGACACTGACCCCCTTACACCGTGACTGGGGTAGTGAAGCCTGCATTCAGTCTGTAGACACATTCCAATACGAGGACCAGTTTTCAGAGTACAGCTACCAAATATGATATTTTTCATGATGATTGTTTTGTTTCCATGATTTTTTATAAGAAGGCCTAAGCTGTCATCCTACTTGTACAGTTGAAACTTGAAATTTGAAGCATAAATGTAAAATTGCCCATGGCACCCAAAAAGCATCAATAGGCTTAGGGACTGCCTGAGGAAAAGTGTCTTCATTAGGTGGGCAATCATCTCGGTAATCTCACTGTGGATGTACACTGTCAAAGAAATGAGAGATTTGTGATCTCTTTAGCAGAAAGAACACAGTTCTTAGTTCTTGGGGGTCAAAAACAATAAAGAGGCACTTACAGTTGATGGATAAACAACTAAGCCTTTTCTCAGAGAACAGGGTTCAGTTCTGACACCAAACATTATGATAAAAACAGTGAGAAAAGAGAAAGAATCGTTAATTTTTGATAGAGCCCAGGCTCAGGAAGGCACATAAGCACACGCTTACATGTCCCTCCACTGAGATCACCCTGATTTCTGTGGCTAACTTGAAGCATAAGGTTTAAATCCCAGTCACCCCAGTAAGACTGAAGTGTTTAATGAGTGATGAATAAGTATTTGGGGCTATGAGGAAAGACTGCAAAACCAGAGCTAGCAAATTCCTCTTTCTTACAATGAAGAGGACCAAGATTGGGAGGATTTGGGGCTATGAGGAAAGACTGCAAAATCACACCTGGCAAATTCCTCTTTCTTACAATGAAGAGGACCAAGACTGGGATTAGTTTCTGTTTTCTTGTTAAACAGAATGAGTTTGTTAAGCAAATGAAGACAGTAAAGCAGATACGATACACATTCTGTTGCAGAAAAAGCCCTCAAATACCGATTTGTAACGAATTCCTCTTACTTAGACTAGCCACCTTCTACAAACTCATCTGTTAAAACTAAGAAAGGCAATAAACTGTTCATTTCTCCGAGTACATTCATTCTTTAAAAAGTGGCCATGTATGATCAACTGGCATTAAATTACTCTTACATAGCCTTTAAAGAAGAAGAGTTGGAGAGGACTTGATTTGGTAATTAACCAAATAATGGATAGAGTGGAAACCTATCATTCATAACTACATTGTCCTATTGTGCAAGACCACAGGATCACAAACGTGGAAAAAATAAAAGGAAATACCTATATTACTTCTGATAAGGAACTTTCCCTCTAACTACCTCTTAAAGAAAGAGTGCAGTTTCCGTTAAACCAGAACTAATTCAGTTCCCTCTCTCCATCCCTTTGTATTAGGAGAATAAAAATACTAGGTTTTTTGTTTAGTTGAACCCCAGAAAGGTAGAGTGACAAAAATACTGTGGGCCAAATCTTTCTCTGTTGCTACAAGCCACTGAAGTCAATGGAGCTCTAATGACTTAGAATTGCAGGACACTACAAACGTGGATTCAAAAGACCTCCTTATTTTCTACACGTGATATAGCCTTACTTCCTTGTTCAGGACTGGACCTACGAAGGCTTTGACTGCGAAACAGTCAAGTCCAGTGTAGGATTCAGAGACACAAGATAGTTTGGATATGATTAATTTCATCTATTTGGATAACGAATACAAAGTAGACATTTCTGGTAGCTGTAAAGGCTAATGAACGAGAACACTTTCCAGCTCTCAGCTCTGCCTGGCTGCAGTCTGGCTGCGCTCGTTGCCAATCCCATTTGCTGAGCGCTTCACAGATATTCTAAACGTGAAAGATCTTGCGATTCAAACTGCCACTGCATTCTGCCCCAGTGGGATGGCGCGGCGCACACGGCAGTGCAGGAACCACAGAGCGGCCGAGACCGGCGGGGACCTCTGCAGATGGTCTGGTCCAAGCCCTGCTCAAGCAGGGTCAGCTGGAAACTGCTCCAGGACTGTGTCCAGTCAGGCCTGAATATCTCCAAGGATGGAGACTTCACAACCTCTCCAGACAGCCTGTTCCAGCGTGCAACCACCCTCACAGTAAAGAAGTTTTTTCTTATTTAAAGTGGAATTTCTTACACTTTGATTTCTTGTATTTCTGAAAGTGTTAGGATGAAAAAAAAGACAGAGGACAGCTTTGGGAATGATCTTTCACAAAAAAAGACGCACCATCAGTACTGTTTGACTGAATAATGACTTTCTGAACAACACTTTCTGGCCACCTTTCTGCGTTGGGACAATCTGATGAACCTTAGTCAGATATACATAATGCTATCTTCAAAGTTATAGTGCAAGGACTATATTGTACCCATTATTTCCGTCCTGGAGAGCAGGAGGATTTATCTGTACTACCATAATGCCTAGGTGTTGAACAAACACAGAAAAAGACACGCGCAAGTTGTGAGCTTTCAGAGCAGGTAACAGAACAGGGGAATGCAGTCTGAAAGTTAACACTGAGTGTAGACATTATCATAGCCAGAGAATGAATAATTCTCCTGCCTCTCTTTTCGAGAGTTCAGAAGAAATATCTATTATGCTCCTTACAATGGCAAGTACTATACTGTAACCAGACAGAATACAACTAAAAATATGCTACGGTGATATTCATACGTAATAGCAGGGACATCCTCTTTTAACGTTTATCCAAAAACAGAATAGCTACCACCTCTGCGTCACCTGGAAATCCTTTAAGCAAGGAAGAAGGTGGTATACATAACTGCAAGGAAATTAACACAGCAATACAGAAGACATCAGGCATGAAGTCCGTTATTCTTTGAAGAAGATTAATCAAGTGGAACATCCTAACCGAAGCTGAATGCTAAAGTGAGACTGCTATGAAGGGGGTATGCAGAAGAGAGAGCAGCTTTTCTGGAGCTGCTCCGTTCCAAAGTTGCCCTGCGTATATCATCGGGAGCAGCTACTGGGCAGATTCTACCCTTCCCTGAACACGCAGGCCTTGGTGCCACATGCTGCAGGGACAAGGTGATGTGCCAGGCAGCCTGCTCCGGGTGGGAGGACGGGAAGGACAGGCGTGCAGCTGTGACTCACAGGGATGCAGGGGCGTAGAGGGGCCCTCGGCACATTACACAGCATCACATACAGGGCTCACAAACCATTTATGCACGGGCCCAAATGTCTTACACGCTTTCTAGCTTTCAGGGACTAGCTCCTGCTTGTACCACTCTCTCATTCTCCTTTTCAGAATGGCTCTATATCAACTACTGAAAATGGAATCTTGTCAATTATTTTTAAAAAAATAAAATCAATTATCAACTGCTATCAGAAAAGCAATAAAAAAGGATCATGTTATTTTGTATTCAGAAACCAAAGGCGTTTGACATGGCCACAAAATGCCCATTGCCTACTTCACAGCAATGGCTGATGCTATGTAAAAGCAATCTTTATATCCACTTTGTATTATGATTGCACTGACAGTAATTGAAATACAATCTCTGCTTGGTAATTAACATCTGTGTAAGATTTGTAATTAAAAAGATAACACTAATTTGTTCTACAGTTCTAATAAACATTAAGGATAAAAACAGCTAATCAAAATCTTTTTTTTTAGGCAAAGCCAAGATAACAGAGCTTCAGCTGTCTCCCACGTATATTTTCAGTGAAATAATTAAAATACCCAGGATTCATTAAGCATATGAACTGATCTATGACAAGCACCTGCATGAAGCTCTGCTAGAGGTGTGTACCTGCTTTCCATAGGACTGTCTGTCAAGTTTGTGTCCCGCAGGGAAGGAACCTGAAGAACCAAAGTCTCTCCCTGCAGCATTTTGAACAAACCTAACTCCGAGCTCTGGCTGACATGTAAGAGATGGAGATTCTGCCAAGGTTGTGTTTCCACTTGAAGCAGCACTGCATTCCCCTGTTCATGCTATAGTTAGAACGTTAATCAATTACTGCCAGCTAACGGCTCCCAGTAGAGGAGTGCGGTGAAGGACATGATACTCGCTCTATAAATAATGATGTCGCTCCTCTGGAATCAAGAAGCTTAATTTTCTAAGTCTTCCTTGTCCAGTCACGGTCATAACCACTGGGGACCACCAGCAACTGCAAATGACCTACACCAAAACCATCTTCTGTCTTCCCTTGATGCCACTTGCTTAGTCTTTTTGATTGCTTTGATCCCCACAATTTGCCTGTTGGTTCCCCAGAAACTGTCTTTGACAAGGCATGGAAAACACCACCTCCTATACAGGGGACGAAAGAGCTTGACAAGTCATGGAAAACACCACCTCCTATAAAGGGGACAAAAGAGCTTGAGTTATAGGTTGTTCTATGGAACAGCTAGTTGTCAGGTGTGAAACACTGATAATCTCCACTGAAAATCACCTCACATTTATTGAATCAAATTTATCAAATCAAAAGCGTTCTCAAAAAGGCAACACTCGTGTTGACTTCCTGACAAAAGCAATTACCTGGCAGCTGGGTACTGAGTATCCGATTATATTGACAAACTCTGTAGTGGCTGTAGGCATTTTCCTCTCACAAAACCTAGAAATGAGAAAATAAGGAAGGACAGAAAGACAGAGAAAAGTGCTCGCTTGGCGACAGCTGCAAGTGTAGCTTTGGGGAACAAGAAGCTATATGAGTTGGCATGACGAATCAGGAACAAACAATTAAATTGATCATTACCTGATACACACGAGTAAAATCGACTCCTTCTAAGAGCTAAGGACTTGGGCTGACTTCCTTGGGAGGCAACCTCCTTAGTTGCTCCTGTGGCACTGACCCAGAACTTAGCAAAAAGAGGCTGGAAATGCTAGAGAGAACTGGTGCTGCAGGATGCCAGAGAGCCCCCTCACTGACCCCTCTGGGGCAGATGGTCTGGATGGTCCTTCCGGACAAGAAAGAAAACTTCAAAGCTGTCCCTTGAAAAGCTCCTCTGAGTTTGATACATGAAGCTCCCCACATCACAGACAAGTACGATCTGTTATCTTTGGAGATGTCACCACACTGGCCAGGAAAGGAATGGGATATCAGCTGCTGAAAAAACAGATGGGAAGGAACATCTTTCCCCATTAAGATCAAAGGGATTGAGTAACAGTGAGCAAATATTTTTCTCCGAGCTATAGCCCTCCTAATGGATAAGAAACACAGTTAACACTAGCTGGCCAGATTAAGAGGAAATTTCCAGATAAATTTAAAAAACACAAATGACTTCTACACTCCTATACAAAAGCAATTCAAGGGAATTCTGAGAAAGCAGAGGGAGTAGTAAAAATGGAGGAGATACTAACAGCACAATGCTTGCTTCATGCATTGGTGAGCAGAAGATCAGGGCACCTTGGGGGTTCACGTCACTGCACTAGTGGCTCACAGACACACCCAAAGACACAAATCTCAGCCAAGGTATCAGTCCTGAGCAGCCAGACGCTACTGAAGTGCCGTAACTATTCTCCACTCTTCTCTTGTAGAGCTTTCATTGCTAAAGTCAAGAGTTAGTGAGGATTTTGCAGCAGTAAACAAGACCGGAAGGTCTGCAGATATCATCGGGGTTCAATATCCTGGTCAGCTGCACATGGTCTTTGCTGAGCGAAGGGATCTTCCATAGTAGGACTGGGTAAATAGAAAGGATGTCAGTCTGGAAGGTAAAACAATCCTGCATAAACTGGCTCAGATTCCTCACAACTGGGCCCACCTTTCATCCAGACTCTAAGCACATCTTAAGCAACTCCCAGAAGTTTCCCCAATTGTTTAGTCCCACTAGCAGCCCCAAATCATTTACTTTCTAGTCTCTACCGCAAAGAATATGTTCTGGGAAATGCGTAAGGCATAATTTAGAGCAACCTTGTCACATCCCTAATATGAACCTACAGAAATTGTTCACTGCTCCCACAGCCCCTGAATCGGCAAACCAGAAGAACATCCTGGCCTCATCGCTGGATAATAAAGTACCATGGAGGCTGCTCCATGGTTGAAGGCAAAGCCACTGGGATCAGCACTGAAGAGTTTTGTCTAAAACTTACCCACGAAGCACATTCAGCGAGGATACACTGCTATAATACTGTCTGATCCTGAATAAAAACATACCTTAAAGCAATAAAAAAGCTTCCACTGCTTTGATTATGTATCTCATTTAATCAGAACTTTGTTCTGGGAACAGTTTTGACAATTGTGTCCCTGGCAGTGTTTTTCCCAACTATTATCTCTAGTACACAAAGACCCATTTAAATGAATGGGCCATCTGCAGCACTGAGCTCAATGGCAATCTGCACAGCAACATTACATATTATGCAATGTTGATGAGTGAGGCATGGCGATACAAACACTTTCCCGGCTGCTGGCTGTGACGACGGCATTTCTGCTCCACGCCACGTTTCTTTCCGCTTTCAGCCATGCCTCGGCATAAGTCACTGCTCAGGGCTAGCCCTGCACAGGGAAGCTTTCCTGCGTTTGGACGCATACCTGTGTGGTTGTGATCTCTCCAAATGCATTTGCTCCTCGCCTATCACTAGGTGCTTCCAAAAGTATATATAGCATAATAACACAATTAACATTTCCAGGCGTAATCTTCAAACTGCTGCTCTTACCTACTTTAAAATCATCCAAGTCAGATGCAGAAGCTCACAGATAGAGATCTCTGGCACAAACAGGTGCTCTGGCTACATTCTGGGGTCTTTTTGTGAACACCCCCACATTTTGGGGCTCCTGACAGGAGCACACCAACTGGTATACCAGTGCTGAACCAGCTGATCTCCAGCCTTCGAGACAGGGGCCTGCCTGGTCTGTGCCCATCTGCTGGGCCTCCACCACAGACGCAGTGGACAGGCCAACCTGATACCTCAGGTAGATTTTCTGCTCATTTCTTAAACTGAATTTCTGAGGTATAAAAGCTTGATTTCCTTCAAATATTCCATACTCCTAAAGGAGCAGTATCGTTCAACACTTCCTACCGGAATATTATACCAGACTGCTAACTTACAAGTAGATCTTCATCCTAATAGTCTTGTGAGCAAGTCCTCAGCGCTCTGAAGAGCTAATCTGTAATTAATGGTTTCAGCCAGCTGGGACCACATTAGAGCTACATCTCAAGGATTTTATGCAGCAAGTATTCTAATAGCATAGACTCCTTTTCAGAAACAAAGGTCAAAATCAGAACCTAGCGACTCAGGTATAAAGGAAACTGACAGGCGTAAAGTTGCAATGAATGGGAAAAGACTGATCTTTAGGAGATATGCTCTAAGTTCAAGGTTACCAGCTTAACAAATCTGCTTTCAAATCTTTGGTTCTACAGCTGATTGTGTTTTTGATTCCAAACATCTCACCCGGTTTCACTCCTTAAGAGTTTCACAGAGGCTTATGAAATTACATTTTCCCTGCTGAAAGTTATGCTTTATCCCAAAATTTATGAAGGACTGGTTCTTCAGAACACCACAAATCATTGAAATCCCTTTAATTCAGTACTGCTGCTTGCAACAGCCAATTTTATGAGTACCTCATAAAACTTTTATTCATAGCAAGCCTGTTCGTGTGTTCAGGTTATGTCAACACTTCCATTAAAAATCCATTTTTCAGTTGCTTATGTTAGAGAGGTAAACCTCTTCTGACCTAAAATAAAAACTGCTGTTCAAGACTGCACCTCAGTGTGCAGTACATCAATAACTTTAAATGTGTATTCTTAAAATTCTTAAAAATGTGTTCATATTCTTATCTGGTGCAGATCTGCAGAACTCCTATAAAGTCAACAGACCTATAGTTATCTCTCACATCTACAAATGTGGCCAGCCCTTTGTGTTTACCACGGAGGTAAAACATACCTAATAGTTATTTCAGAGATAGTTTGGAGTGTGCTAAAAACAGATTTCAAAGCCAGGCTTGCACATATTTTTTTTTCAAAATGGATCTTATTTCTATCCTGCTGTTAATGTAAATGGTATCTAAAATGCAACATCACCAGCACACTAAATTTGTCTCAGGAAAACCTCTCATTATTGGCATCTGTGTACAGTTAGCAAGGAGCTGAGTTTTTCTTTTTGGCATCTATCCCAATTTTCCTGCAAGAATTTCAGGAGGGGAAGGAAATATAGAATGTTACTCTACACTCTCTGCATCTATGATTTAAAGCAATTTTAGCTGGTTCAGATTAAGCACTTCCTTCTTACGTTACACTGAAAAAATAACATCTAGTCAGACAGTAAGCAGAAGCTTCTATAATCAGTTTTTGGATTTCGGTGATTATTAAATTTGCCAGGCAATAAATAACTCCAAAAATAGGTAGACTTGTTTACCTCCTGAGTGACATTAATCTAAATAAACAAGAAAAAGCAAGGATGTGTCAGCATATAAACCTAAGGAGCAAAAAGAAGAAGGAGTACTTTTCTTTAGCTTTGTTTGTCCTCTTTCTCCATCGTCTCTTCTCTTGCATGCCAGTTTCCTCATTTTGTAGAAATTTTAGAAAGATTTCCAGAAGATACCTGAAAATCTGTTCTCCTTACTCAATTTTAAAACAATGTTATGGTAGACTGCTCCTTTGGTCAGAGTCTCGAGCAAGTATCCTGGATGCGACATGGCCCAGACTTGCTGCCCTTACGGACCCAGAGCAGACACACTCTCTCTTGGAAGACTTTGGAAGTGGACCGGGACTTTCTTCTCCACTCCACGAACAGGCCTGCTGACTGGGGGGGAGGAGGATAAAAGGGGACATGTTTTGAAGCTGTCAAGGTTCCTACAGAAAAGATGTTAAGCTTTTAGACTTTTGTATAGCTTTAATCATGTGCTTGAGTCTTTGCTAGGCTTTTCATTTGTTTTAATGTTATTTAAAGAACAATAATGAAAAACCACACAATTGTGCAGAAAATCCTGAAGATACCATCACCCATCTTTCTGCCATTTGGACAAATCCAACCCTGGATCCAGGGGTCCAGGGTCTGTCCAGTTCAGGAGCGCTCTACTGATTTATACTGGGATCCGGAGCCCTGTACAGAACTACAGGCAACATTTTTCTCTGAAAAAGAAGTGAAAACTACAGCTTCCTATGGTTGATGTACCTTTTGACTACGTCTTATATTTGGAGTAATCTTTTATTATGACCATAATTAGATTCTGCAATGTTTTACATGGCTGTTGAAGAGGTAGGCCAAGCAGTTTTTTAGTTACATGTTTGATAAAACTTGAGGAACAGAGAGAAATCCAATTATTTCCAATGAAGAATGGATGGCTTGCTTTAATATCTGAGCATAAATTAATGTTGAAGTTTTTCCTGATCCCAAGGCAAAAGCACTCACTATGCTATTAGGAACAAGCTCATCACTCAGCTTGAAAAGCTGTTGCCAGGCAATGGCATTGAGAGAGACGTGGGCTAAAGCGCTGGTTTCTGTACCGCAGCTGTAACGCGCCTCCGGACATTAAAGTTTCTCTTTTTTACGCTGGAATAAATAAATGGAGATAAAATTTTGCAACTAAGAAAGAAGGGGCGACATTTGCTTCACAGTGCAAAACTTAGGAGGAATTTAATGCAACCTGCAACCAAATGCTTAATGGTTCATTGGCAGAAGCTTGCTTCCCTGCACTGATGTGTTTACCACCAAACGCCCGTAAAGAGATCTGCCCTGATACACTTCTGCTCTAGTGAAGGTGCCCCATACCGAAGGGTCTTGCTTTTCAGCACCATGTCCCCACGGTACTGCAAAGTAACCAAAAGAGCTATCAAGGCGCAGACAGCTGTACCTTAGATGCCGGCAAATTGTCCAGTGATTCCCAACACAAAGGTGAGCAACGCCCATTTCAGTGCATTAAAAAAACAGCTATTGCGCCAGAGCTAGAAAAAATCTCAAACTTCACCACCAGCTGCTGGGTGTACCAACCGGCCATCAGAAGCCAGCGTAAGCGTAGACAACTGGTTACAGAGGCAACACCTCCGTGCAGGTGCTGGGCGTGTTGCACCGAGCATCGATTTCCCCATCAGCAGCAGCATCGCTCTCAGGGATCCAAGTCAGTGACTTGGCAGGAGGAACGTTTGGCCAGGTTATAGTCCCAGCCGCTCCGAGTTGCTCTGTAATTTTACACTAATATCGCTAACTTCTTTCCCTTGTGAAAAAGGATAGTTTAAATCCAGACCTTGTAGGGTCTGACCAAGCACAGCTTTACTTTTCCTCTGTCCTAGACTCACAACGCTCAAAGCATCTAGAGTGCCAGCAGCAGGAGACGACACTAAGGAGCTGCCACAGCACACAAACAGCAAAAATAGCACTGAGGAGGCATCACCTTGGAAGGCAGAGGACTATTTACAATTATTGCTTAAGACCGACTTAGCACACCCAGCATCCCAAGGAAATTCTCCAGTCGTCCGTTAACTGTGGCAGAATTTCCCTGTGGCCGCTGTTTATCCTTCCTTTAGAAAATGCAAGAAGGACGACCGGGAGGGAGCGAATGCGCTGCAGCTCCTTGAGGCAGCGCTCCCTCCCGCTCCCGCTGCAGCCCCAGCACCCCCTTCGCGCGCGCGACAACTCGGCACACAAAACACCCCGAGCGCCGCGGCCGGGGCAACCTCTTGCAATCACTTCTAAAAACGACGGCTGTCCCGGCTTCCTAGCGAAGGCCGCGTCTCACGAAGGACAGCGGTTCCCCTCGGACGCCAGCAGACGCCAGCGAGCCGCGCTCGCCGGCTGACCGGCCGGCCTCCGGGGCAGGCGGGGACCGGCGCTCGGAGCGGCCGCGCGTGCCGAGGGCTGGGACCCTGCCTCGACCGCGGCAGCTCGCCTGCCGAGAAACGTCTCCCCTCCGCCCAGCGAACCACCTCAACTCTCTTCTTTTGTCTGACAAGCCAAAAGATACTAGCGCAGGGCTAAAATCTGCTTTTTCTCGTCTTGCGCAAGCGTTCCCTTTAAGTTTGCATCTGAACTCGCTTCTCTGCCCAGGTAACAGCGCGGGACCGAGACCGCCGAGCAGCGCGGCGCCTCCGTGCGGGGCCCGCTGCCGCCACCACCGCGTAACACCACCGACGGTAACAAAACAAAACTGCTCGACTCTTCCGAAACGACATTGTCAGAACGACAGCTGTTCAGAACGGGTTGGCTGTTTGTCAATCTTCAGCGCTGTTTGGTTGAACGCACCATTTGCTGACTATGAACAGACGTGTATTTTATATTGCATTGCCCTTTAGTTAGGGGAATTTCAGGTCTTAAAAGATTTGAAAAGATTTTTTAGGAATCCAAAGCAATAATATAAGAACACCACAATCTCCCTGCCACTCTGTGAGCGCTCAGCAGCTTTAACAGAAGGACTCTGCTAAGGGGAGGTGAGAGTGAAGAGCAGAGATGCGACAGAATTCTGTTTAATAAATACTGCTTCTTCCCTTCTCTTTCTTTTTTAAAAACTCTCAAGGGTCCTGACTGCTTCCCTGAAGGAGGCAGAATTACCGACCACAGAGAGAAAAAAAAAAAGGCAGCCTATTGTTAATTCTGAAAGGTCAAGAAGAATAGAAAAGTACAATACACTAGAAAAAAACATATTTACAATTATCAAAGCCATACCATACTTCAGATTTCACTTCAGAGAAGAAAATCTCTGGATTGTATGAAAACGGAAATCACTAAATTGTAGAATTCATCAACGCTTTGATTCCCGATCTTTTACTTTAATTATTTGAGACTATTAAAACAGCTAACATTTTTGCCTTCCACATTATATATAAGAACAAGATGTCTACAGCTTTTCAGTAGACTCATCCGGAATTGCATTTGGATGTTTACATAAAAGTCTGCTTTTTCAAATGATCCTGTTAGAGGCTGAAATACAGAATTCTAGGTGGTTTTTCTGTATGTTTGCCAATAAATGTGAATACAACTTAAACCGTCACTTACTTGACAATTTGGCGTATATAAATTATTTGCTCTCTTTTCTCACTGTCCTTGTAATATCTGACACTTTAAAAGCATTTCTAAAGCTGCTGTTCAGTTCACCCTACTGTCTTTGGCATTGATGTTTGCTTTTATTTACTAACGCGATCTTAAGAAGTTCCTAAAGTTATTGTACTCAGTTGCAATAAATGATGACTTTTCTTTATTATTTTTTCAGTGAGTTGAGCTGCCTTACATCTTACATTATTCACTGCACAATATGGATCCAAAATTACCATCGTCTACAAGACCTTCCCTCTAATTGAAAGACTCCCCTTGACATAAAGGGTTAGGCATTTTGCAAGTTTACCAGCACAACATTTGAGCTATAAAGATGAAAATAATTTCCCCTATCAATACAAACCACCTTGGAATCAATGGCTCCTTTGCAGTTAGGTAGCTCACACAGTTCAGTGCGGCAAACTAATCCTAAGCCGGTGTAGCTATCCTTCGAACAGCCCCTCTGCTGTTCAGTTAGTGAACCTCTACAACTTTGCTGAGCACTAATATAGTCTACTTTTAATTTCCATTTTGAAGAGTTTGTAAGAAAGGGTCAGCAGTTATTTTCATTTACCTGATTTTCTTTTTTATTCTATAAATACATTTTTTCTTATTTTATTTGCATTGCAATCTTCTATTATAATAGCTTTTTAAATCTACAGTTACATATTTAAATGAAACCTAAGGCTATGATTTCCATACTTTAAGAAAAGAAAGCTGACATAGATGCATATTATTAGAATGACGGTTTACTGACAGCTCTTGTCAAGAGTTGGTTCCCTCACCAGTCTACCTGACTTCTTAGAAAACAGTATAGCATATTTTATATGAATTGGGTGTATAACACAGCTGATGGGTAATACATAACGTCTTTAGAAGGTTTGAGGTGTGAGGTCTTTAACACGTCTCCAGAACTGATTTAATAATCTGATCCAATTTGGGGGAAAAGAAAATACCAGTCTGGTATCACAGGAACTGCATCTTAGGATAGATGCTGTCTTTCCAGAAGGAGCTGCTATCCATCTTTGAGATACTGATCCATCCAAAAAAACCCTTCATGTCAATTAACAGATAACTCAGAGCACTGGGAAGAAACCTTAATTCCAAGGATAGGTAAAAAGGCTAGAAGAGGCAATACAATTCCCCGAAGGATCTGGCTTTTGAAAGAACAACTGAAACACAGTTATTTGAGACTCTGCCTTGCTGGAAATGCTCTCAAACTTGGCATCAGGAGCACATGATCTAAGGAAAATGATCGGGGTCATCTTAATCATAGAAAAGACAGCAGTTCACTGTCAGAACAGTAAGAGATACTGAAGGAGAGTCTGCAGAGGTCTGTCTGCATCCGGTGCTGTTTACTGTTTTCACTAATGACCTTGATAATGGAATAAAAGCAGGCTCATAAGTATTCTGACGACAGCAAGCTGTACACAATGGACTAGATTAAGGATGCACAACAGTCTTGACAAATTGGGTCTTGAGAAAAGAGGATGAGCCCTTGAGGACGAATGCTATGTACTGCAATTAGGCAAGGATAATCAACTATAGATTCCAAAAGGAATCAGAAGACTGTCTTATGAAGAAAAATTCATCAAAAGGAGCTGGTTAGCTTGAAAAGAGACGACCGAAGGAGACGCAAATCCTTAACTACACCAAAGGCTGCTGCAAAGTGGAAGAGAATAATCTGTTTTCCACATCCAAGGTTGACGGTACAGGTAATAAATGGCCGCAGGGAAGATTCAGGTTAGATATTGGGAGAAAGTTTTTAAGGGTAAGGACAACAAGATGATGAAACAGACTGCTGCGGGGTCCTCAAGCATGCACGTAAAGCTTCCAGCACTGGAAGTCTTTACGAACAGGCTAGATGAATATCTGCTAAAAATGACAAAGATGATCCTCCTTGGAGTGGAAAAAGGCTAAAAGAACCCTTTGGATCTCCAACAGACCTGATTTCATCCTGAGTTTACAAGGAAATAAGGTGTTTGCATCACGTTGTCTGTTCATCTGTCTAGTTCTTTCTTTCTCCAGTTACTTTTGAACCTAGTAGCCAACTTCAGCCAAGACTGAAAGAAAGTCAATGTCTTAAAGATAAGGAATTTGCCATAGGTTCTGTGAAAACAGAAAGCCAGGCAGAGAGAAGCCCTAAGCAATGCCTCTAGCGAGGAAAAAGCAGGCAAATTACTGTAGTTATGTTCTATTCGACAACAACTAACTGGCCCACTAGCGCCTGTACAGCTGCAAAACAGTCATACCACTGGGGGTGGGTTTTGCTGACAGTGTTATAACAGAAAGACAGATGGAGGAAAGCAGTATCCGAGGCCTCAAATATATCGAAAATCACGTTACTACTTCTGCTGCTCACAGAACAACTTGTTCTTTTGATTTTCTGGACGTGTTCTCATAACCTCTTCACTAGCTTACAGGCTGAGAACCTGTGACCTTCCTCTTCTCCTCTTCACTTCTCTGTTTTCCAAATGCTGAAAGAAATATTTAGTGAAAAGATGTAACAACAGAGACAAAGAAAGAGCAGGTGCCTAAAGGATAGAACAGAATACAGCTAAGGTGTGGGAATTAGTCATTTCTGTCTCTTCCCCCCCAAAATTCATCAGTCTTTGGCAGGGAATGAAACGAGAAACAGACAAGTACCGGTGCACAACTTCTGGGAATAAATTGGGAATAAAGGTTTTCCATTTTTCAAGTGTAGCGCGATATCCAGGATGTTCAGCAGTCCATGCTCTGATGTGCTCCAAAGCAATACATTTTGACATACGTGAGCGAGTTCATCTCTGCCTCAGAAGCTGTGTGCTAAATGAAAGGGACCCAGCTAGCTCATCCACTGCAGTCACTGTCACTGAGCTTCAGCTGAGTTGTTTCCCATGTCTATACAAATATTTGGGAACTAAATTGGACTTGGCTGAATTAATTTATTATTTGAAAACAGTCAGACAAATGTCAGGGTCTGAGAAATTTGAGAAAGCAGCATTCACTTGTTACTGGCAAAATGTCCCTCTTTGCGCAGCAAACAGGCATTGCTGACTTCCTTAAGTGACCGTTTCCAAATGAAGCAGGTATCCCATATAAGAGAGGTCAATTTTCCAGGAAGCTTTTTCCAGGCACTCAGAGAATGAATGTATTCTTGAAAATATCCAGGAGGTTTTGTACTGAGTCAGTATGTTTTGCACTTTGACAATTCCAGGCATTTTCTGACCACAAATGTCACCGTGCTCACGAGTCATACAGCTGAACGCCCAGCAAAGCAACGCTGGGATGGATCAGGCTTCAGTAGTGTGCTCTGACACTAGGGATTCATTATGCAGAACCACTGCATAAAAAGCAAAGGTATATCAGAAACATCTATCTATATTTATATCAAAGGCCTCCAGGATCCCCAGATTTTGTAAGGGATATAGTCAGACAGAATGGTTCTCAGCTGCACCATAAATAACCAGGACTGAGACAAATCTGGCTAGATGTTTAAGCCAGACAGCATAGCTGTTACCACACAGTTAGGTAGTGAGACTGTAAAGGTCCTTTGCTTCCAAGGGAATAAGAGCTAAAAATATCAACTGCCTGGAAAAACACAGATCATTTGGAAGAGATCATTTGATGGCAGCACCATATTCTGCCATTTTTGAAGGATATACACAATAAAGGGGGATCTGGCACATCACATGATTAAGGAATAGCATGTAGTTCAGAGCATGCTGTTAATCCAGTATGATGTCTGCAGTGACCTGTCAACCAGCCGAGAGGGGACCAGCCAAGCCTGTTAACTAACATAAAGCCGTTCTGCACTCTCATGATCTCCCTGTCCTTCTCTCACATGAAATACCCAATCTTTCACACAGACTTTCTCATTCACCTTTTGAAGTTTTATTCTACAACAACAATGTCCTCTCCTTGCGTATGTCCAGAATCCATCAACAAGGTTCACCTGAAAAACAGGGAAATTAACTACTAAATTCTCAAAAGACTGGAAAAGACGCAATTTCAAAGGAGAAAGGCAAGCAGGAAAAGCGAGAGGAATAAAAGCCCATAAGGTACTCATCGCTGGAAAAGACACCTTCTGAGAAGCCTGGCTTGTGAGACGTTTCCTGCCTGAGGCAAGTCTAACCGACGAGCTGCCGCTGGCTTCTGGTACACAGCACAAACTGAAAGTCTCCTTGACTGCAGATGAATTATATTAAATCTATCACTAGAACAATAGTTTTTATGTTAATTGTGTATCGATTGCATCAGTTTCCATCTATATTTTCTATTTTCACTTTTTTCCCCATCACTGATATACCCAACATACTAATTGACTGTTACTCCCTTACGGGCAGCTCCCGAACTTGCCATGGTAAAAAATGAACAGAGCTGCACCCTGTACAGCTCCTCTGGATTTCCTGCAGTACAACTACAGTCAGATACGGATTTGTTTTTAAGCGCTGCATAAATACTGAAACAGGAAGTCATGAACTTCAGACTTCTCTGAATGCCGATCCAAAGTATAAGAAGGAATAGATCATACTAAGAAAGGGAAGAAGTCGCCTTCTGCAAACATCATTGAATTATGGCACTGTCTCAAATTAGAAAAAGGATAAACCCCATAATCCTTCGGGTAATTGCAGACAATATTTACTTCAATAAACTAATATAAAAGTACTTAGGGAATCTTTGTTGCATCATGTTAATATATTCAAAATCTCCCAAGAACAGAGGACGTTGTTCCTTATCGTTAATGACATCAAATGGCTCATAATGGGATTGTCTGATCTCCAGCATTAACAGAACGTTCAAAACTCACAACCTGCAATTTCTAAGGACTTGCAGATGATTTAGACATTCAGTTTTGCTTCAGTTTAGTTGTTGCCAAAGCCTGCATATGATGTTGAAATATCCCATTCTCTTGGTTCAATTAACTACCTCGTGGGAGTACGCTGCATGATGGCAGGCCTAAATAAAAAAGCAGATCCAAATGCTGGTCACGTTTAAGCCACTGAGAGATTTGTAATTAACATTAGTAAAGCAGGGCACATTTTTAACTATAAAAATAAGTGTTTTTTTAATGTTGGTCATGTCAGAAAAAAAAAAAAAACAAAGTTGTTTGCTGCTGTAATACTTTCTGCCTCTGAAAGTATCAGCGGTCTGTGTGTTGGCTGTGCTGCTGGCACAGAGGACCGGTAAAGACAATAACCACCACCAAAGACAACGCACCGCCGCTTTTCGTAGCTTGCACATGAACATGGCTGAATTAGAATTTCTCTTGAGAGTAATGCTTAAAGAACATGATTTCTAAAGTTTTCACTCTTCCGCTTCTGCTGCTATTACTGTGATGGGCAGTGAGGACGCCTGGAACAGGGATGGTTCAGGCCTACTGCCGTGCAGTAATGCACCTTTCATCCACATGTCCCAAGCGTGTGAATGTGCATCTCGCAATGAAAACATCTCGCGCCTGAGTGAAAGGATCACTAGCACACACACACCCTGCGGCAGCTGGCGATAACAGCGCCTGCTCGAATGCCACATGCTACCGTAGGAGGAAAGGGCTGGAGTCAGAGGATGCATTCTGCACTACAATTACCTTCCTCATTCCCAAACGTGGCAAGGAACAAAGAAATACACAGGGAGAAGAGGGAGAATCATGGTTCGAATTACTAGTGCAACCAGTGCCAAAATGTTCTGCTCTTTGTCCTCACAAATAGGAGAGAGTTTATGAAACTCAGTAACGAATTTAGTTCTGGTTTCTTTGTAGTCATGCCACGTAACTCAGCTCTACCCTTTCATACTTAAGGAGTTCTTCTTGTGAGATGCTGTATGATTCCTGCAGAATATACAAATTTCGCATTCTGCAACGTCTTCTCCTCCTGTGTTAAAAGATCTTTAGCTCTTCTTCTCCTTACCGCATAATTAGGCTGGCCCTTGAGAGCAAGCACTTACATCTGATTGAAAGACATCTGCCCTTCAACAGACAGCATACGTTAAACCCATAAAAGGCCTCCTTAAGTGCAGACCTGGAACTGAGATTGCAGCTGTGGCTTGGATGGGGGGTAAAAAGGAAGATGTTGACAGAATTTATTCTTGAAAAAAGTCACAGGTAAGAGCTAGGAAGAATCTGAATAGGAAATAGCCATTTAGTCTTGATGAATACACTGTAATGGCTGTGACAAAAAAAAAAATTAAGTTGATACAACCTAAGGCAAGCTTTTATTGCATGGATGGACAAAAGCAGCCTTTTGGTCCGCTTTATAAAGTTGCTTCTGCTTCTAGTCTAAGAGGATCTCGACTGCAGCAACGCTGGGAATGCACAACCAGCAAATCTGGCCACGTTTCGGAAACACTGTTTATTGATTACATCTGCTGCAGCGTCTACCCATTTTTCTTTCTGTCTGAGTGCTCTGGACATAAGAGAGGGTCTGCCAGCCCTTTGAGGCTTCCCTTGTGCAGAATCTCTTGTAACGTCTTCTTTGATATTTGCTACACAAATAGGTAACCAAGTGGTGATAGCAGGGAACGAAAAGCTAACGCTGCGTTGTCTTCAGCCCCAGAATACACAGCACTGCTTTGTGCCTGGCAGAGGAAGACCCCGTATGAGAGCTAAAGATTCAGTCAGGTCAAGGCAGATACAGTGGGGTGAAGGAAACCCAGGCAAACAATATGGCAGAGAGAGATGCCTTAAATGGTCCAGCCTGTACTTCTTACATACTTACGTGACCATTTTTATCATTTAGTTGAAATTCATAAATGCTCATCTGATCCTGTATCGTCAGAGACCTAACTTGGATTTGGATGTCATTTAAATTTGTGATGTGAAAGTAGCAATACAATAACTAAAGATACATTTACAATATTCACACGTAACGCAGAAAAACTCCTTACTTGAAAAGAATTTGCAAGACTCTGTCAGACATTCCTGTTCTTTAGGACCTCATCGCTACTCTCCTTTTGGGTAGCTAGAGACAAATGTGGGACTCTGACAGGGCATCTGGTGGAGGAAAGAGAAAAGACCCCTAAGAAAGTTTGGCTCTGTGCAGAGAGCGTACAGGGCTAAGCTGTATTCTCTTGGGAGAAGTTTCTTTTGTCTGCCTTGTAATGGCACTACATCAATTTACCGTTTATAGCAAACAAGGACTTTATAGCCTTCATGCCAACACGTCTGGCGGAAGACATGCTATGGATTTGCTGTCTAGGCTTCCTCCCACTAATGACCTTTGTACAAACTGCTGTACAAAAGTAGTATATATTCCTACCATTGGATGACTTCAACCTCAGAACTGAGAAAGCAATGAAAAAGGTGACTTGGGACCTGGGAAAGCCCTGGGCCAGCTCAAAACAAATAAACCTTCATCTCCTTTGCTGTTTCCAGGAATGAGGTAAATCACAGGTCTGCCTTTTGCTGAGTAGGTCCAGTAGAAAGTAGATTCTTCAAATGAAAATGTGATTATGAACTCCAAAACACCTCTTCTTGTACAAAGTAAGTATTTTTACAACAGCCCTAGGTTTGTAAACTCGCTGGTTACAGCTTCTAGCACGTATCTCTGGTACAGCCGAGGGTACACACGTGCAAGGAACAGCCACGCTGCCCGCAGGCAGCCCGTGCTGCTGCTCCAGGCTTCCTTTGTTAACTGGGCCTATTTTTACTTTTGTTTATTCAGTCTGAACGGTACATTTAGCTGGAATGTCACAGCAAGGCTGTTTAACCAATTCAGTCATTGGAAATTATATAACCCTGTTGCCATAGAAATGACTATGTACTTTTATCTTGCTCTGCTCAGGCGCAAAGTGTAAACTGTAGGTACTTACATGGTGCCTCTGCGGCATCAAAGGTCTGTCCAAAAGATCCCTCTGCGCTACTCTCCTGACTCACAGGTGGCTTGAAAACTGATTAACTATGTAGCAATTAAATTAATTTAGAAATTGGTTTGTGGCTGAGAAATGCATTTGTTGCCAAAGGGAGGCTCTAGCCATATGGATATGTCATCTGGGGGAAGACACTTTTTCTGAGGGGGATAAAGCCAATTCAGAGAAGTAAGATACTACTGAGCAGAAGTCCGTGGGCAGAGGAGTCCAACTGGCCACTGGTGCCAGTGAGTGCGTCACCGCTCCTGCAGCAGGCTGGGTTTTGCTCTGAGCTAACGGTCCATGCAATCCCGCATGCCCACATGCTGGGATTGTGGGTTACCCGGGACTATTTAGCTGTCAGAATACACCATTTTTAGCCTGCAGAGGTCGATTTTAATGTTCCACTTACTAATGCAGACATCAGTAAGGAATGATAGATAATTAGATCTTCAAGAAACAGCAGGAGCTTGATGCTATGCCACTTAAGTCAATGGGATTATTCTCATTGATTTAAGAGAAAGCAGTCCAGATCTTATCACAAGAGAGAGAGAGATTATATATTATATTTTGCTTCTAAAGCCTCTGAAATATAAAGACTTAAAAAAAATCAATGTCAGAACTGTAAAAAAATATATTATTTCCCACAGACTTTTTTAATAACATGAGAACTTCTGGTAGAATAGATTGACTCATACTGGTAGAAATAGCTGATGTAGTACTTTATCCCACTCCTACCCTGCCAGTAGCTGGACAGCTACTCCTAAGGTTGCACAACGACCAACTTGCCTATAAAGAGCCAGTGAGGTGAGCATGACGCACCAACAGTCACCAGGCTGCGTACTTTGTACACGGTCTCATTTTTGGCGTCCCATGGCAGTAGCTGCAGCGGGGAGTGCTCAAGTGTGCAGAGGACACTGGAGTTTCCTTCTAAGCCGAGCTGCAGCGATCAGTACTTTTGAAGCAGATCCCCAAGGGAAAGGCCCAGACAAAAGTCAGATAGGAAAGAATAAAGAGGGCTGTTCCCATTTATATCTCCATTTGCAAAAGCAGTCATCACGGTATACCTGATGAGCAATGAACGCATTGCTCCTGGAGAAACGCAGGAGCTTCACGCTGCACCAGTGCTGTAATGACTTCGGGGAACTGGTAGCGTACGTGGAACTCTGGATTCACCCCCAGAGCAGAAAGCACACACAGCTGCAATCGCAAATTGCCTGCCTCTAAGGCAGCACATGCTGGAGGGAGCACCTCGGGGGGAAAGCGTAGATCCGCTGCCGTGCCGGCCCGTCTCCAGCTCCTCGCTGAGGCTGCCGCATGCAGGCCCGCTGCCAGCTAGCCCGGCACGTATGCGCTCGGCCTGCAGGCGCCACGGCCATCGAGCAGCCACCCTGCGCCACCGGCGCGGGCCATGTGCCCTCCACCACATCTGCACCCCTGACCTCGAGGCGGAGGGCTCCACTCGCCCATTATCCAGCCTGGGAGCTATCCATTCCCCCCAAAGTGATTTCAATGTCATGTAGTACTTGGTATTTCAAAATCTCTCTAGAGGTGACAAGTCTTGTTTTCCTTTTATTTAATGCTAGCCTTTTAAAAATGTAAAACATTTTATATTTCATGTTTCAGAGCTGCTCAGAGGCTGAAGGGGAAAGAAAAAAGAAAAAAAAGACTTGTTTGGAAGAGGATCCCATAGGAAGGCACCAGTTTTGTCACTGTGGCCAACAAAACTAAAGCATGAGAGTAAGGCAAGAATGGAAGGCACGAGGCACAGGATCATTCAGTACCCTTTTGTTCTTCATTTTTCAATCAGTTACTCCCGTTACAATTGCTAGTGACAGTTGATCATGCCGCCAACATATGATATATAAATAGCACCAGAGTACTGAAGCCAGCACATCCTGAGGTATCACCATTAATACCATGCCACGCTGAATTAGGGCATCCTACTGGGAGATCTTGACTCACGCTCCCTCAGGCAGGGGCACAGTCTGCTCCGAAGGACACATCCGTACAGCGGCTTTGCCCCGTTCCCTGCAAGTGACGGGCTGCCGAGCTCAGCGAACGTGGAATTAGGGATAAAGCTAGAGAAGCACGCTCAAGCCCAGCGCCTCCTAGCCGCTAAGGAAACAGATTTTTAAGACGAGGAGTTCTGCTCTGAATTGTATTATAATGCAAGCTCACGACAGTAGGGATCAAGTGTGCTGCACCTGCTCATGGCTTCATGAATTAAACATTTCAGCCTGGTTTTCTAAGAAAATGAGGTTATGTGATTTTCCTGTTCACCCCTGCTGACTTCTAAAACTGCTGGCCAATTTCAGCCGATCTCATCAGACAGGTGTTTCAAAGACATAAAAGTCCCTCTCAGTTTTGTGAAAACAGATGAGTCAACACAAAAGATAGAGATGCAGAAGGAGGGAAATGCTCCACCATTAATTAAATCATATTATCAGACACCAGAGAATTCACGTAATAAAGAATCTTACCAAATCAGGCTTCACTGCTACATATTAATTAAAATAGACAGGCTTTGTTATGGCAACAAGACACTAAATCTTCTCCAGTGTCAGTGAACTCTGATGACAGAAGACAACTTGACAAGAGAACATGACAAAATCTCGGCAGAGGAGGAAACAAGGGCATTCCCAAACAACTCTCGGAGCACAACCTAGAATGTGTCTGTAAAGTAGGGGGGAGTAAACTGACGGAAAACATCTTACTGATTATTTTGTAGTCAATAGAGGAGACAGGTTGGCTCACATACAAATTTTCTTCTCGTCTGAGCACACAACCCGCGGTGAAGTTGGCTACTGAAGTCCAGCTAGCAAAACCGGTGTGCTCTCCGCTTTCGTCCTTCGTGGCCTATGAAGGCAAGCGTATGGGCAAGGAGGTACGGGAAGAGGGAAGCATGCTGTGAATAAAGAGAGGGTCACAGAAATCACCCCGGGTGAGCCATCCTTACCCCACTACGAAGCTCCGGTGACACACGCTGGACGCTTATCCCGACACAAGCTGTAATGAATCCGTGGAGACCTGACCTCACCGCGCTCTGGGCTAGATCCTGGTTGAGAATAAGGATCATATACAAATCTCATGGATTCTAATTGGCATCCCATTTTCCTCCAAGCTTTCTGACAAACAGGAAACAGCAGGTCTGGGGACCCCGGAGGAACAGAGGCCACCTGAATACTAAGCTGAGCAATTACATGAGTGAGGGCTGAATTTGGCATATAAAGCTCAAATTCTTTCATAATACTCGTAATACTGCTCACAAGGCAGCTGCTGGGAACTGCCGCTCTCCTCGTAGCTCTGAAGGAGCCGGCACGTTTCTCTGAGGGCTTACTGGGCTTATTCAGCAGGACAGGGCAAAAGGGATGCAGCAGCTGGGCAGCCCCAGAGGGGACAGGGCCTCAGCAAGCACCACCTTCTCCTCTGGGCTACTCCAGCACCTGCTCATGGAAAACAGCCCAGGAGGTGGCCCAAGGGGTCACCAGCGTTTCTTCGGCAGAGCAGGGCAATTCTATCCAGCGTTCCCCCCCCTGCTATGCTATGCCATTTTGCCCGGGCACAGGCTCTCCAGTCCTTCACCTGCAGTGGCAGCTCCAGCCTCCCGTCCCACGTCCTTACTCACGGCCAGTGTGACTGTTATGACTAATCCGGAGTGAATGAAGGGGGCTGAAATAAATCTCATGCAGTTCCTAATGGAAATGTTAATAAAGCACTGGGTATATAATAATAATAAAAGTGGGTAGCTTTTACTATAAATCACTGTCTTATTAAGTTCCATCCTTCAGAAACTCAAAACATGTTCCTGGAGGCGTGGTGAGCAGTATCATGTACCAGGCCTCATTTGAGTGAAGTTACTATTCACTTTTTCACTGAAAACTATTTAGCAGCATTTTCTGCTCTATAATTTTACTCCTGCTGCTCTTAAAACCCAAGAGCTAGGCAGTAAGTTACTGTTAGACCACACTGTTGTTTTGGCTTTTAATTCTTTGCCATTCTCTCTCCCATGCCATTTACTGGTGCCACACTTGCAGCTTAGCAATGTCCGAACACAAAAAAACCCCGCTAAATAACACCTAGGAGGTTGTACCAGAGGGAGGGTCAGTCTCCACGTGCTTTGTTTCTCATCCTGTTTTCCTAAGCACCCACTTTTGGTCACTGTTAGAGGCAACAGATTTAGCTACACGTACCTCTTTGACCCGGGCTAGCAGTTCCTATGCTATACTGCATAGTGGAGGTGGTAAAGCGTGCTGGTTATGGTAACGGTGGGCGGTATCTTGAAATACCCCAGTTTTTGTCTCTAGGTCTGGCATGGCGAAACCTTGACGCGTGATAATCCTTCCACTTGCAGCGTAAACTCAGCAGCATTGCCCCTAGATTTACTGGGACCTCAGGATGGGGTAGCATCCTCATCTGCTGTGCCCTCACCCACAAGGAGGCTGGGACACTGCATTCAGGGACTAGCCAGTCCCACCAAACACTCCTCAAACTACCCAAGCTTCAGGGATGGAGGAAGGCTGACTCTGTTGAATACACATAGCTCAACTGGCCTGGCCATGCTGCTTCTGCTGCAGTCAGGACCTTCTGAATCTCTGGAGAGTGAGATCTAGTATTCACCACATTGGCCAAAAAACATAGATGAGAACAGAGGTCCATTTTTTCATTATTCCAGATGGCTCAACATGAGTTTCTGCAGCTGCAGCATACCTCAGCGTCTTTTCACAAAAAGCTGCGCCAAATGAGAACGCATGGAGAGAAGTGTTATCCACATTAGTTTTTATACTGCTTTGATTCTACTGTCAGCTTCAAACCTGCTCCTAAATTACTGCAGTATAGGATGATCTTCAGAATGGAAACACAATATTGAGCTACAGTTTCTCGGAGCATGAATATGAAGAAAAGCATTTTCTTTACATTACTACTCAGGCAATTACATTTTTCTTGCCTAGAGGATCTCTTATGTCCCACATAATAGTCTATTTAACTTCTGGGGCCAAACAAGATGGTGTCTGAACTGCCTAGGCTTGAAACCACCTTTTGTTTCTCCAAGCCTAAGGCTACCCAGCACAACATCACTCACTCTCAACGTATTGCTGTGCTAAGGAAGACAGGAGGGGAGCAGGGTAAACTTGTTAGGAAGACTCTGTACAATACCCAGAGCTGCTTCGGTGTCCTGGGATTCACAAACGCCTTTCTGCAGCAGTTTTCAAATCGCTTTGTATGCTGGACTTTATAGGAGGATGAAGCTCTAGCTGGTTTATTTCTACACTGCTGCCACTGCCCTTCTCATATGCACCAGTAGCACATTCTAGACACGGCGCAACTGCTGCTGGATGATTTAATTCCTTTGTGTGCTTTTTATAACCTAAGCCCCAGGAAGCTAATATCGGCATAATTTATCTGACCGTCTCCTACAACTTTTGCCAGGGCAGGACTGTACCATATATTTGCAGTATTCGGTTTGATCTAACTCTGCACAGGTGTTGGGGCTTCCATCTTCTTTCTTGGCTTTCTAATTAATGCCAGTATCACATCCTTCTTTGTTTTTCAGCCTAACTGTCCCTTCTCAGTTTAAGTTCATTGCTCCTTTTACAAAATAAAAGCATTTGTATTTCCGATGTAACCTTGACATTCCTGAAGATACAGCACATCTGCCAAAACCACCGCTGGCATATACCTTACCCTGGGGTATGCATGGGGCATGGAGTCAAGGCAGTTCTGAGTGTGAGAATGAGTCCTGGTGCCGACGTCTTGGAGGTATATGTATTTTGAAACCTGTCTGTGGCTGCGACAAAACCCTAGCCTCAAATACCTTAATCTCACATATGCTTCAGCATAAGTAAAGAAAAAAAAAAAAGGAAAAAGTTATCCATGGTATTTTAACATGAAGGGATTATGTTTCTAGGCTTTTATTTGGGGAAAGAACACTTACATTTATAAAGCTGGAAAAAAAGACAAAGGACAAAACTTGCCTTGAATATCAAAGAGGGATTCAGTTGAGAATAGACTTTAAGGGAATTTTATTTATGGTATATCTACTAGGTGGGCATTTATGACCTTTAGAAAATGGATTAAAGCTTTAGTATACCCAGCTTCAGGCTATGTGAATTATTAAAGCAACAAAACCATAAAGTTAAAGTACTTCAGCAAAGCAAACAATGTTAAAAGTGAGCTTTCTTTGGAAAGGTCACTCAAAAGCCATCTTCCATTGAGCTGACATGAAATCTACTGTAGCCAGCTAAGCAAAGCTCTCTTCAGGAGGCTCCTATACCACTCAGAGGTAAAGAAGCTGGTATGCAGAATAGAATAGAAATGCAATTTTGCAAGGTGAGCGTCTTTAAAGAAAGTAATAAAGTAATAAATGTATTCAATAAAGCTCATTTTTCATCCTTGTAACTTAGTTGTTTTCATTAACCTTCATCAACTGCTTTCTATATTGACCAATTCAAATGCAATTAAAAAACACAGCTCAAAACAAATCTCAGCTACAGGGCAAAATCCTACTAACGAGGCTGGGCAAAACCTCTTGGGTGACGGAAGCATGCAGAAATCCTTGCTGACCCACCTGAAGGGTGGACTGCAGCACACAAACTTCGGGGCCCCCTCCTGAGGCAGGCTAAGGCAAGAGGGCTAATCCTGGCTACCATTCTCAGAATCAACTTCCAGACTGGTTTTCCGAGTCGCTCTGCAACCTGTCCCTAGCTCCCTGACCATCAGGGACACATCGAATCTCAAAATCACATTTCTGGCTCATGGTCAGCTTGTCGCCCACCGGGCCCCCAGGTCCCTCTCTGCGAAGGGATCCCTGGAGAGCATACCTGGCCGTGTGCTGCCGTTCCTGTGCCCTGAAGCCGGAGATGCCTGCCAGGGGAAGGCAGAAGATCAGGAGGCTCTGGTCCATGCCCAGCTCCTGCCACCGTGTGGCACTGGGTCACACGCGGGGCATAGAGATCCATCCACTGCACTACACCTCCAGGAATGCCAGTGCCCTCAGAAACACCCCGAAGGAACCATCATCTTTAACAGACCATGACAATTGTCATGCTTGTAATGCTCTGAAATTGTAAACACGATTGCCCCTAAGATAGCTCATCCCAAAGACAGCAGCTAAACTAAGGGACATAGACACCTTCATCTGCAAATAACATGCTCCACCCCACTCCGGCACTATCGACGAGGTAGGTGCTCTCCTCCGGTTGTGGCTCCACATAACTGCATCTTTCTGAGTGACTCCCCTCAATTTCCTCATAGACAGCTGTGTACTCAATTCTAAACTGCGTGCATTAAAAAGCTACTTTGTTTTTTTTTTTAATTCCTTTTTTCCAAATTCTCATCATGGAGCCTGTCTACTCTAAAAACCTTTTTACTATCAGACAGCGTCCATTAAACTTTTACAGACTCCATTAGAACACTACAAATGAATCACAATTTGAAAAAGGGGAAAAAAAAGTAACGTCCCCCAAATCCTTGTACAGACTGCCTGTAAATGGCCCACAATTCTGAAGATGTATTTGTTCTCTCTGGAAAATTTCATTTCACATTGCTCTTCAGCCCCGCCTGGATCCTGATTTAATTTCGTCTTTCCAACAGTAGACAAAGGCATAAATTTGTGCTGAAGAACTTGCAATATGTTTTTATTTCATTAAAATAATATAAGATAAATTTCCCATAACCCTAGCAAATTCTTTATCCCTTGGAAAAAAAAACAGAAGAAGGCTGATTCAGACTGAGCATGAAAGCTCACAGAAAAGGAATCCCTCGGGAAGAATAATTTAACATTCTGCCTACCAGTTTGAACTGAAAAAGATTAAGCCAGGAAAGGTCAGTTTTAAAGAAGGAAGATGTCAAGATACCTACAATGCAGCTAGTGCCTTCTGAGATTTTCAGAAGTCTTGTGATCTCTCTCTCATGAAGTGTAATAAAAATTTGAGTTGGTTCCCATTATAACAGTTGGTCATAACTCACATCAAATTCAGAAAATCATTTCATTGCTACTGTTCATTAGGTAATGGCCTAGTTAAAACTCAATCAACCTCTGCTCCATGAGAAATAAGTCTGTGCTACAGAAAAACATAAAGTTTCTATGAAAATATTGTAAGTCAATATTATTTCTAATATCTATGGAAAATACTATATACATAAGCTAATTTGAGTATACATGGAATTAAGCATGGCCTTCATTTGATTAATAGCATCTAAAAGATGATAAAAATAGTATCTTAAAGACGATTAAACTCAACTCTAGGGGGAAAAAAACGGGTTTTTTTTTTGCAGACACATCAGAACCACAGTCCAAAGACTCTCCAGTCTCTTCAAAGTAGATTTCTGAATTGCATTTCGCCTGGTTTTGTACAGTTTCTGTACTGAAGACCACACACAATCTATCTTGAGAGGTAAACGAAAGTGAGAGTGGAAACAGAAAACTGGTGAAGTAAAATACCTTGCCCAAAGCCACGCAGCAGTTTCCTTGCCTACTAGGTCCCTTGCCTACTAGATCACATGGCTTTGTAAATTTCACAGGTCACAGATCAGCACATTGAGGGTTCCCACTCTAATTCTGAAATAGATGGGACATTGGCTCCTAAATGCCTTTCTGAATATGGGCCCATAGTACTTAAATGAACCAAAAACAACTAAACTACTCATAAATTTCAAATAATAGCTTTCAGATAGGTAGCTCTTGATTTTCCATAATTAACTGTCAGTTGTAGAAGACCTTGTAAATGTAAAATTGCTTTTCTCAGTATTAAAGGAAATTCAGCATAGTGACATAATTATCCAGAAAGATGACAGATGATTCATTTCAGCATTTTGTTGAATCTGTATATACAATTCTGATGCCTGCTGGACTGCTGTGTGCTAGACTTAACCCATTTTTAACATAAACAGTTAGTAAAGGAAGTAGCTATGAGGAACAGCTCTCTTCAGAGCCAAAAAGGTCCTGCCCTAGGATAAGATGTGTTTTTCCTTTTCATATTTTAACGAGAATTAACTAATTTTCCAGCACCTAGTGCTGCCACACATCAGAATCGACCTCCTTCCTTCGGAAAATTTACATTTGGAAGGATGAGTCATCTCATATGAGCTTGAAAAAATGTCAGCTGATATCTTTTGGTAAGGTCTTGGGATGGCTCTTTGGTCCTTCACAACAAGCAGAAGTCACAAGACATTGAGAGTTCCTGTTCTAGCCATGACACTTTTGGGAAACTTTCCCTTGCTCTTTGCAGAAGGCGGGCAGAGCGGGTGGTCCTTAACGCTACAGGGCTACACTAAGGAAGGATCTGCTCTTGCATTTATTCCTTCTCCATCATCTAACATAATCTCAAGTCTGATGCAGCTCCCCTTTCAGCGCTAGCCGTTTCTTGCTTGAAAACACAGCTGATTCTATTCAGAAAGCACTCTCTCCCTGACTTGCACAGTACTCATCTTAGCATAACATTTTCCTTAGCCCTCATCCCGTGTGATTCACAGCGAAGCCAGGCAGGGATTCGCGTGGGTAATTATGCCCTGAGCATGCCAGAACGATGTGAGAGGCATCTCCATGTTTGTCAGGTTACCGTCGCTGAGGCTGCAGCAAAACATTTCTGTTAGGAAGTATAAAGATCAAGGTAAGGATTGGATTTTGTATCTGTACTGTTTCTCAAGATTAATATTACTCAACAAATTAAACAGAGATTTTCAATAACTGGTGAAAATACAGGCTCTTCTGGTGAAATAAGTCTCTTAAGTCTCCTGAGAAATTTTTGCATTGCGAAGTTTCCAAGCCCCTCTGCGTGGGACACTTTCAGGAGAAGCAGCGGGACTAGGACTGAGTACTGAACGCAGCAGGAAAGGGGTGTTCACACCCACACCACCATGTGCGACGTGGCCTCATTAGCATTGTAACGGGTGGACTGAAAAAGTGGGGGCAACAGGATGTTTCATCTCCTGGGCCAGATTCAGATTTTCCTATGCAGCGTGCACAGCCTCGGACTCTGCGTCTTGGCGATCCTCACCGAATGAGCTGCTCACCTGGGCAGGATCAGATGGGCAGGATCTGGCCAAGACGCATAGACCAGCAGAAAGAAAAGAGAGAGGATACAGCTTTCTTCTGATTGTTCAACTTCTTTTTCAGTTTATTTTAGTACTGTGTGGAGATAAGAAGGCGTTTGCACCAACCCCTAAAGCAGTCTGTGCTATTTTACAAGTTTGATATTTTGCGTTTTGCACAACTTCAAAGACCCATTTCTCTGCCCCATCCTGTCACATCACCGCATTCAGCTCTGGCACAAAGCCCACACCAACAAACTGTCACATCAGAAGATTATGGTAACCAAATTCAACGATTTTCATGAACATGACCACGGCTATGGCTCATACCGTTCCTGTCCACTGGGTGTAGATGCCTCAGTGAGGCAGAGGGCAGCCGCTGGTAGGACACAGTAAAATGCAGGGGATGGAAGAAATATGGAGGAGTATCAATGCAATGAAGTCCAGCCAGATGAACAGAGAAGGAGCGTGTCCTTAATACGAGGCCATACACACAGGCGCACACACACATACACATGGAGCTTTGTGCTTGCAATGCAAATAAACAGTGTAAAACTCCGATGTCATGACAAAAGTAGCAAAGAGTTGCTTAGAGAGGAACAGAGCAAGAAAGTCAGTAAGAAAGGGAATGAGAAAGGAATACGAATGAGGAAATTAACTAGTAACTAATTTCCAGAGCTGTCCGTCTTTTTGGACAACATCTCCCACCTTCTCCCACACACTACTTGGCAAAAAAATGACTTTAAAAAAATCAACAAAAACTCTTAAGTACAACTCATTTCTCAGTGGGAGAACAGCCCAAGGCTTCAGAGAACCTTCTTGACCACATCGCCTCAGCTCCGCCCATCGCCCAGAACAACTTCCAGCACTTTTCTGACTTGCTGTGACCAGTTACAATCAATAAATCCACTTAGGAAACAGAGCACATAATGCATCTATTTGCCATGAAACGTCCACAGTTGTTCTGGCAGTTTAAAATGCAGCCATCTCACCACAACACCCAGAATTAAAACAATGCCAAATGGCAACAAAGTATTTTCCTGAGTACATTTGGCCTATGTTTACTCAGCAGCCATCATATGACAACAAAAATGATTTATTTCAGCACCATTACTGTTACAATGAATTGTAAGTACATAATAGCTTAGACCCGATAAAACAGGCAAGCAAACCCAAAACGCAATGTTCAAGCCTACCTTGCCAAAGCTTCCCTTCCCAATCGCTCGGAGAATCTGGAAGTGGTCAAAGTTTACTGCAAGATAAAGAAAAGAGGTTTAAATTTGTCAATGTCGTACTACCAAGATCTTGTATCGAAAAAGAATATAAGGAGACAAGTAAAAAGCGTTGGTCAAGTTTCATTAAAAATCACCACCTCCCCTGGAAGACGCAGGACACTAGTTATTTTAATTTCAACAGTCTTCTCTAGCCTGAAGTTGCTTCTTTTACAGATTCTGTCTCTCTCTACATGGACGTTTGTCCACCGTCTTCTACCCTGCCTTTGGCCCCGTTCCTCTAACCCCCACCCGCGAGGTCTCTTACCAAACGAACGCAAGGAAGGGACAAACTACAGTGGCCTTTTGCGGACGCGGAGGGCCCCGCGCGCGGCGACGTCGCCGCTGCCGGCGGGCGGGCGGGCGGTGCGGGCTGCAGCGGCCGGACAGGCTGCCGAATCGCCTGCCTCAGTTGCCTGCGCCCCTTCGCGCTGCCAGACTGCCGCCGACAACAAATAGTACAGAAAACGCTGCCTACTGTCAAGCTTAAAACGAAAAAGGCTGTAGGCCTGTCTTAACTAAACTGGAATTGTTAAAGATGTACGGTATCCACAAAGCGGGAGAAGAGGTGACTATTAAGCATGCGCATACTGACAAACGCAATTAGTCTACGCACCAGTAAATAAATGTTTTAGCACAAGTTAAAATATAACAATAACCTGTCCCGATACGGAAGGCGTTTCACAGAAGCCCCGTACACACGCGAGCGAGCGCAGGAAGTTCTGCTGACGGAGGAGCAACGTTTTGCCAACGCAGAGCCGCAGGCGGCCACCGCTCGCGACGGTCTTTCCGCTCCTGGACATCGCTGGCTCCGTACTGCTTGCGCACGTGCAGCAGCCAGTCGGTCGACTATTTGCGCTACCAGAAAGACGACATTTGAGGACGGGGACCGGCTCGATTCTCTTGCTATGCATACCCGTCTGCACCAGATCTGTCATTTTTCCCAGAGCCGCAGTGAGAAGTAATGACAGGAAAGGACAGTGCAGATACAACACCACAGCTATCGCCCGGATCAGCAACCACTGCAAACCAAGTATTCCTGCTAAGCTACTGCTCTGATCTAGTCTCTCTAATGTCAGTCTCAAATAAAAAAAACCCACTGACAGGTCTATTTATATCAGTAATGAGATAATCCCCATTCCCGTATCATCCGAGTTCCTCGCAGATAAATAAACAAGCACTCTCACAAAAGCCTGTGAGAAAGGACACAGCGTTATCCCATTTTACAGATTGCCTCTGCACACCTCGGTTCTGCGAGGCTTCGCAGCCCGGCAAGCGGCGGCCCCGCGAGCCCAGCCGGGAGCTCCCACCGCCGCGCTGGCTGCTCGCCGGGCAGCCGCCGACCTCCCGAGGAGCCCACGGGCGGGCTGAGCTGCTGCGGCCTCCGCTCTGCCCAGGAACCGCGCGCGCTCCTGCAGGGAGGCCCTGACCACGCAAAGGGGATTTCACCGAACGAGGCTGGACTGAGCAAAGTGCTGCGCGCGACGGTTTGCAGCGTGCGCGATGCACGAGGCAGCTCCGACGGCGCAGACAAAAATCACCCGGAGGAGCGGGAGCACAGCAGTCCTATAAATATTCTGAGTCCCTCTCCCAGATCTTAAATAAATGCACATCCTTCGACTCTGAGCATGAATCAAAAGCCCACATACGCCAGGGGAATTCCTGTTAGTCTTTTGTGCTAGGCTCACATCCAAAATACTACTATTTTAACTTCCACGGGATGTTTTCTGCAAAAGAACTCGGAGAACTTTGCCCAAGGAAACTGCAGGCAGACCCCAGGCCAGACCCCACCGGCGATCTGCCCAGGCCACAGGGCACGCTCGAGGGCGGACGCAGCGCCTCCCCTCGCTGGGACGCGCCAGGAGGGACCCGGGGCGCGCAGGCTTCCCATAACCTCCCGGGCTCCGCGCACGCGCTGCTCCCTGGCGCCGGCGGAGCTGCCGAACCCAAGTCCAGCTCCCCCTCCTGTCTGACAAAACCCACCACTGGAAGCAGCACTCCGGAGCCACAAGCAACACTTCACTGAGGGTTTTTTTTAACCTCCTCTATTAGAAAGACGGTAGCGAGCAATACATAGCCAAGGCTACAACTTGTTAATAAATACTCTTGCTGAAATCCGAAACGCTAGCATACAAGTCTGAAGTGTTTTGGGCAACCGATCCAATTCTTTTCACAGGCAAACAAATCCACTAATTGAACTTCTGTCACTAAGAAATATTCAAAGAGGAAACCCAATTATAATGAGCAGGTTTAAAGCACAGTGTTTCCTTGGCAATTAAACCATATGCTCATGGTCTGGGAGCGTCTAGTATCCCTTCAGCAAGACAGTTTTCTACAATTCTTTATTATAATGCTTGAAATCTTGTGTAAAACAACATTGTCACTTAGAAAACAAAGATAAAATTGTCATTTTTATGTATCCATGACTACAAATGATCTAGAAAGCATGCTCTAGTCTGCAGTCACGAAAAAAGGACATGAATATTCACTAGGCTCTTGAACCAGTATGCAAAGACGTCACTTTTAATAAATTAAACACACAGTTCTGCTGATTTGAAGTTCAGAAGATGTTAAACGAACTAGCACTGACTTTTTTTTTTGTTTTATTATTTCCTTTAGGAATTAGTAAGCAATTCCAATAAGAAAAGAGCAAATTTCAACATTTGGGGAAGAAATCATAGTAGCAGCATATTACCCTTTGAGCACAATATATTTGAATTTCTAAAAATGACAACATATTGCTACAGAATATGTGATTATCCCTAAAATAGAAAACCTAAACCTGCCTGGAACAATTATGTATGCTCCAGAGACTCCACTTTTTATGAGCTGACAAGAGAAAGCTGTCTTTCACCAATAGCTAGAATGGCTTATTATTTTGGGGTGATTTGTACGAGCCTGAGTCATCAACGCTAGTGAGGAATTTCATGACACGCACTCCCAGCGAGCCGGAGACGACAGCTGTTGCCTGTTCACAGGACCACATTCACCCACCACTTTGACTTCAGCGTGGCACAGTTTTGACAGTCACAATCTGTAAGTACAATAATGCTTTTGGCTTGAGGTTGAACCGAAGGAACCTGAAGAGGGGGGAGAGGGAGCTGGAAAGTATTCTATAAATTATAAAAGAAAGGGAGCGTTGCACCGTGATGTGCCTACACTAACTTGCTGGTAACACTGCAACTCCGCGCCATCTGTTGTGTCGGAACACCCCAATGGGTATTTTGTAGCTCCTCATGAAACAACTAAGTAAATTATTCCTATTGACTTCTCCAACAGCTCATTATCAATATGTCACCTTCTCAGCTAAGTGGAATTGCTGGACATAAAGCCGTAGTATTTACCACAAGGGAGACACGTCTGACATCAAGTAACAAACCATGAATCACAAATGAAGATTAACACCATGATCTGGATTTGCTTAGTTCAGTCTGGTTCTGTTTGTAATCTGAAGGAACGCATGAAAAGCAAGATGACAAGGTGTTACGCTCCTGCTGAACTTCACCAAGCCTCACGCGTTCCAGCCCGGCCCACCTCACAAGAGCGTGCCCGGTGCTGCAGTGACAGCTATATAATTAAGACTTCATTGTACTCACAAATGTACTACGTCTTAAAGAAGACTGGATCCGCAGCTTCTCTTTCCCGGTAAAATGAACTGAAGAGAATGAAGAATAATATCTTTTTATACCAATAATGTTTATACAGAACGATGAGCAGGTAAAGTGAGTTTTTTGTCTCCGTACTATCCTAAAATTATGAACATTTTCGTTTTTTCCCCCCTATTGATTCTGTATTTATTTACAAAACTGCTAAAAGTATGGCAAGATTAAAATAAAACTTCAGATACATAATGGACAGCCAGTGATGTTCCAACATCAGGGCCTGGTAATAATGTCCAATAGCAGCAAAAGAATGGATGCAATTACTAAACTCAGCATCCAACATCCTCAAAACTGGGGAAAAAATGAAAATTGAAACCACATTTTAAAGATCAAGTAAATCTTTCACTTTTTTTTTGTCTGCATGTTTTTCCAGCTTCATCAGTGAAAATAAGGATGCCGATATAACTTTTCACTCTAAGAACAACTCTCTACAACACTAAAGACCTAAGAAATTCTTTTTCGAGTTTTACAATAGCAAATTTAGAAGGCTAGTTTGGCATGACCAGGTTTCTCTTTCTGTCAATGCATTTCTATATGTTGGCATAATTAATAGCATTTGTCTACCTATTACTATATCATATTACTGCAGTCTAACACTGGAAGAAAATGTCAGTGTAATTGATGTAGGAACATTAATACACAGCCACAATAACCACAAGTTTGCTGCCACAAAATGCCCAGACTTTCAACTAACAGGAAAAAGAGCTACAGTTTAGACTTAAAAGTCATCACATGCATCTGTTTTAGCTAGAAAGAAGAGGCCACATCTCCAAAGCTATGAACCACTGGATAGACACAGAGAGAAGACAGCCAGGTTATACCCAAATGGTAGATAGCCTGTAGGAGAACACAGGGTTATGGGAATGAGATGAAAACGGTCATGAAAATCAAAGGACAATGAAAAGAAACCAAAGCAGCATTAACAGATGTCAGGATTCAGAAAATATTTGAGAGCAAGGAGCAGGGCTTGAGCAAGGATATCAGAGAGATGAGGGAATTAGTGTAAAGATCCTACAAGAGAGATGTAGACGTCACTGCAACTGAAAACCCACAGAAAACTCCCAAAGAAAGTGGTGAGCCGGCTAAAAATAGTGGGAGAGAGAAGTAGGACAACAGAAAAGACAGGAAGGATTCAGTATTAAAAGCTTTCGAATTGGAGAATGATTCTGAATGAAGTGGAAAGATTAGGAAAATCTGAAGTGAGATTGGAGATTCGAGATGAGGTCAAAGTGACTTAGAAGGGGGAAAATGTGGAAGTATTTGATCAAAACAGGGGAGCAAAAAAACAACAGGGAACAGTAACATCGGTCCTCTCCAAATCTGAAACCCTTCTGCTCTGTTCTTCCCTTTCTAGAGGCCTTACAACTGTCTGATGGAAGGTACGAATTTTTCTGTAGCTGGATGGCTCCACACTGCGCAAGAAACCACTGCTTTCCTTTGTACCACTGAAAAAAAGCACAAGCAAAACATTTGGTCTCCAACATGTAAGGCTGATCTGTTTTGCCTATTCATATCTACAGAGAAGATTACATGGGTGAGAAAAATGGAAATATAGTATAGTGTGACTGACAGGAAACTCAAGTGAGCATTAACTACCCAGGAACTCAGGGAATGCTGGTAGATAACAAAAGAAATTAAAGGTATAATACATGCCCAGTGCTATAAATGAACCCCTTTAGGCACTAAGGATTCAAACATACTATTAAGAAGTAACTTTGAAATCATGTAAAAACAGTGAGTTATTGTGTGATTAAAAATGAGCCTCTGTGACTCTCTAAGGAATCAAATATACTATACAAACCAACTGCTAAGTCATTTTAGGAAGACTGGGTTATTGATATTAGGTAGAATGACCCAATTGGTTTGCATTGGCCAGAAACCCTTCCTAATTAGTGCAAAAATATCGTTTGCCTTGGCCAGAAACCATTCCAGATTAGTACAAGTGTATTACATTGATCTGTTTCTTCATCAACGAACTCAGGAGGCACCAGTGAACCCCGTGAAAAACAAAATACCTTTTCTGCTTCTTACTTTATGCTTTACAAATGTTATTTATGTTAGAAAACTTCTGTTCCTTTGTAGTAACATCCCAAAGGGGCAAACTGGCTATTCATTAACAACTCAGTTGAGCTCTCTGTAGGTGCAGATTAATGATCACTAAATGAGCTCAGACTGGTCTTACCCAAAAACACAGAAGCATGCTATTTTATATATGCATGCTAATGGACAAATAAGGCTGGTTATGTATGCCACACAACTTTCACAACAACTAGCCTCCCCGGGCCTTGGGGTAAGATATTCTTTCTGACATTCATTACAGAAGGGTAAACAGCACATAATACGACCAGTGCCCTTCTGAATGACCTAGAATGAAATGAATAACTAATGCCCGGAGGTCAATACCGAAGACATTTTCATTTCCTACATGTCCAGTTAATATTTTCAGAATTGTACAGCCTTGCTGCAAAACTCTCTCTTATTTTGGTAAATGGTCCGTTTTATGTTGGTATCGCTTGTTAAACAGCTACTAAGCAGCTTCAAAACAAACTTGTCTTTACATTTTTTTCCTAAAAAAGAAGGGAAATCTGCAACAGATGGTTCAACACACTGGTCACTTTATGAATGATGGAAGACCTTTCCCAACCTGACCACAGCCACCAGGAACTGAGACCCAAGCTAATGTCCTCCTCTCTCCAAATCCAGAGGAAAAGAGAAAGCATGCTCCAGAAGACTACGGCAAGCAGTGGTGACGCAGTGCCTGCTGCAGGAGCGCAATTGGGCTTCTCAAAGGAGAGAACTCACAGAAGTGACCAGCCAAGTGTGCAAACACAGAGCCCAAACTGTGTAATCAGCAGTATTAAAGTGATGGAGGAAAAAAAACAAACATTACCTAAGAATTCATCCTGATACCCATGCAAACACAGTGTGAAATCAACTTCAACGTGGCCTCGACAGCGCTGAGTAGAGGGGTACATGATCCCACACCTGGGGCACCGGGTCCAGCTCTGGGCTCCCCAGTGCAAGAGAGACACGGATCTACCGGAGTTAGTCCAGGGAAGGACCACAAAGATGATTAAGGGACTGGAGCATCTCTCAAAGGAGGAGAGGCTGAGAGAGCTGGGACTGTTCAGCCTGGAGAAGAGCAGGCTCGGGGGATCTTATCAATGTGTATAAATACCTGATGGGAGGGTGTAAACTACATGCGTACCCCAACTACAGTAACCGACCTCGCCTGACTTCAGATGAATTTGGGAGGCAGCTGGAAGCTTTCCCCACGTGTGGGTTGCTTTTGCAATCAGGACTCTTAGCACTTACAGTTTTCATTATGTAACAGTTTATTCCTTTGTATCTTCTAGGGGGTTTTGTTCTGTACTGGCTAGGTTATTACTTTCAAATGCTAACATTTGGAGGCCTTCCTATACTATTACCAAAAATGATCCACTCAACAACACAAGGAGGCTATTTACTGAGGTAAGATTCTAATTATTTTGAAGGTACTTTCTCTAGAGTGGCATAATGTTCAGATGAAGATGTGACGGTTGGTAAATGTTATTTAGGTACATTTCTATGGCTTGCATCTAAAGTGTTATTTTCTCCATTGTGCACTGCTCAAAGTATGCATTCCTCTTTATGTTAAATACGCTACTTAAAATCTACATATGGAGTTATTATTCTTAATGATCATTATTATTACTGTAAAGCAAATGCTAATTGTTCATTCTTAAAACACAATAAAAGGGAAATATTTCTTAACTGTGACTGCGTGTCACATTAAGAGCTTGCTGCTGCAGTTAAACAAATGGCATAGCAGATCTCAGGTGCCTGCACCCGCTGTCAAATGAGAACCTAGCAGTGATGAACGGGGCCACAGAAAGGAGACGGCAGCATCTCTTCTCCTCACGCTGGCACACCATAATACAAAGCACACAGCGGATCAAAGGCTGGAAGTGCCATGCACAGAGCAGACCAACAGGCAGCCTTTTCTTGTTAATGCCAGGAAACAAGCAAAATAAAATGGCAAGAGAAAAGAAAACAGCTGGCAAGAAAGAGAAACTGGAAGATTAAGAATATATGCAGCCAAGAAAGAACTAAAAATGGGAAAAAAAGAATAAAAAGGTAAAAGATGAGGAGAATGAGGGAACATGAGAGAACAGTTTGTAGAGAGTGAGAAACGAGAGAGGTCATGGAAGCAGAGAGGACAAGACAGCGTGACTCAGTCCGTCCAATTTCTCTTGGCCTCTCTGCTGTGCACGGCCGTTACTTGGCTGCACATCGCGGCCCTTCGGCTGTGGCCACGACTGTGTCTCCAGATCTTCCTGTCCCAGGGGAGACCACTCTTTTAGACCAGGAATCCACATAATGAGACAAGCATTTTTCAGTCTCACACCACGTTGAAGAGCAGTACATAATGTTTCTAGTTTTCTGGTCACAAATAAGTAGCAGCACACAAAGGATTATTTTCTACTGTCTTCAAAGTGTTTAGAAAGACAAAGCGCAAGGCTTCCTATCTCTCCATTCAAAGCAGAGCCCCATCTCTGGAATGGGGGAGAGTAATGCTCTTTATCTACTTCTGTGAAGTAGAACTGCTTCCTAGGACTATGTGGAGGGCTGGTGGCAAGCTCGGGAGGAGGTGTTTCAGAAGAGAACTTCTCCTCTGCTGCAGATGATGATGCCTTGTAACCGCAGCCACATCAGTTCAAACAGGGCTCAGACCACTGCCTCGGAGGCATCGCTCTTCACTTCTTGCAGTACAGCAGAGAAAAACAACTGACATCTGAGCTGGATCTTCTGCTGGTGCAGGTGAGTGCAGACCAACCTCACTTCACGTCAGTAGAGGTCTGGTCCTCGTCAAGCATTTACAAATGATCATGTTGAAGGTATCTACCCAACTGTTGCTGCTACAGCTCTTTGGGTCAACTCCCAGATATTTCCCTGGCTGCTAATGCCATATCACCCAGCGGCAGGGAGGCAGCAGTGCTTGCTGTCCCTCTTCCTCCGCACAAGGTCGGACGCGGCTACACACTCATTATGGAGGAGGGGAAAGAATCCAGACTGGTTTTGCCTATTCTGTATTCTGCAACCCATCTACATGGAGCGCCTTCCACCGCGGTGGCCAAGCGGCAAGCATGGGGCTTTGCTTCTGCCAACCACCACGTTTACGATGCTCAGTGTTGTCGTGGCACTTGAAGCAGGTAGAATTCCTGTCTAAATATGTTTCTATATATCTTAGGTTTATATAAAATACATTCTAGAAGGCAAAAGCAACACAAATATTCATGTAATAAGGAAACTATGAGATTCAGCAGCAGTGTCTCAGCTAAGACAAAATGATTTGGCAAGACTCAAGTATACTGAAACAGCCCTTTCACTGCCAGACTTTTTTGGGGAGAAGACTGTGAGCAGTCAGTTCTGATTTATTCTAGGAAACCTTCTCTGCGCTCTGGCAGCACAAAGCAGTGTTAACAGTAAATGGAAATACCTCTGCCTAGGCCTCTCCCCAGCTCAGCCGTTGCTGGTATAACCTCTGCAGGGGCATGTAAGAGGTGAATGTGGCCCAAGCCCCCTATTTCCTGTTTTGCAGAACTAACAGGAGCCATAAAAAGCCCTGCAAAAGTGAGAACAGCTACAGCATGCCATAGCACAGCCCTCGAACAAGGGAATCCCAGTGGCAGCTTACGGCTGTCGGCCTTACTCTAGGCAATACAGTGACCTGAGGGAACACACCCAGAGAAAACCCGAACCTGTGCCGGCTGCTGGAGTCACGGCATTGTGTGGGACACCCACACAACAGGCACCCGGCGCACGTTTCTGCTGCATGCCTGCTGCCACCCCCCAGCAGCTCTTCGCAGGTCTCCTAAAACCTGCTGGTTTCCTGGCAAGCACATCTGCCTCGGAACTGCAGGCGTTTCGGTCCTCAGCAGATCAGCAGCCTGCCTGGCACAAACAGCCACAACTAACTCCAAAGAAATACATGGGAGTCAGTCACAGATAAAAGCACAAAAAATAGGTCATCGCTCAGTCTTTGCTACCCAGAATGAGCACTCCTAAAGACAGAAATAGACCAAATCCAGTGAAAGCGGCAGCCTTTATGAGTTCTGCCCTGGTTATCTGGTCGGCTCTTCTGAGCGGCCTGCAGCTCTAGGAAACAAGCCCACATGTTTCAACAAACCCGAATCACACCAACTCAGGTCACGTCCTCACCATACAACTCCTCAGCCTATGGCAGAACCACTGGCAGACAGCAGTCACTGACCCAAAAGTGAAGAACTTGGGGGGATCTTTCTGCACAAGGAGGTTGAGTCAGGAGAAAAGCATATCAGGTTGCTACATGGAATAAAGGTAGTTATACTCCATTTTGGATGAAAGTTCATCTAGTCTCAAAAATAGTAACTGCAAGCTTTCCAGGGCAGGCAAATCAAATTAAGTCTGTGAGGAAACGTATGCAGTCGGAATAAAATCTCCCTGACAAATAAACAAGCTCTTCCAGTGCATCTGGTTTGGAGCAGAGCAGGGAACGCTGAAGCTGTCTGATCCGGAACCAAAAGGATTGCTAATTAGAGCCCTCCAAGGTATGACAGGAACATACACCTTTTATTTCACTTCCTTGAAAATGCCTTCATGACAAACCTGAAATCTACCTCCTGGTGCAGTCATACATTTCAGAAGCTAATACTGAAGTACAGGTTTGAAAGCCCAAGGACTCTCCAAGGAAAGACTGATGTGCTAGAGAAAATAAGTCTCTGCCTTCATAGCAGTAATCCTGGAAGGCAAAATCTTGTTTGGAAGAGTTTTTATCATATATTTTATATTTTAACTGAACATCCTGAAAAAAAGGAACTTCCAGTACTTTTGCCAGCTTTGTAGTGGAGCGGTTTTAAGACACTGGAAAAAACAAAGAGGTGAGGACCAGAGAAGTAAGGTATTCTTGTTAAACTGAAGTGTGATTTAGTCTGCTGTAACTTAGCTGTACCCACCCAGCAGCCTCCTCTGCTGCCGACCAGGCACATGCAGGAAGTTTGGGAACGTCAGTCCCCCCTGCAGAGGGCTGGATGGGTAAAGCGGTGGTGGTCCTCCGCCTCTCTCATGCTAGCCAGGGATATCAAAAACAAAAATTCCTGAAGGTGGAAAAAAAGGGCAAGGAAGGAACTGTGCTTTTTCAAGGACTCCTTACTGCCCCGCATTGGATCCAAGGCTCTATCCAGCCTACCAGCACGCTCTGCTGAAGCGCAAAGATGACAGTTCTGGTAGGCGCGAAGGCTGGCAGCACAGTAGAACTGCTCCGGACGGCACGGCTCGCCAGCTCCTCGTCGCCACGGCCAGAGGAGACAGCAAATGATGGGGAAGAGCAAAGCTGGCACACAAACTCCTTAGGAATGGAATATGAATTAACTGAGTGCCAAACATTACATTAAATCTATGAGATTGTGATGATCTGAGCATTGCCCTTCTAGACAGCTGAGCAAAAGGGTACTCTCTGTCATCTTCGGAGTACTCCCATACTTTATATAAGCACAGCCTCCTGAGGCAGTCTGACATCCATCTGTGCCTTTCCATTTAAAGGCAAAGAATGCTTAATGGGCACAGCAAAAGGCCCAGAGCTAATTTTCCGTGTTGAATTATTTAAGCCTATTCCAAAGTGCCTGTGATCACATACATGCCAGTGTTACACAAAGTAATCTCATTTTTATCTATGACATTACTCCTGGCTTGCTTAGCGCAAGAAACCCAGTCTTTGCAAGCATCTAAGATGGAGAAAACAGGACTTGCAGAAATAAGCCGTGGGCATGACCCTGCTCTGAGGTATCTTCATCGGAACTTCCACATATTATTGAAATCAGCAGAAATTATACGGGTGGTAAACAGTAAAAATGAGAGAAGGATCAGACCAAATGAGGTGGGGCTATAATTCTCTGATGCACTTCTAAATCCCCTGCCAGCTCAGACACAAGGCTGCCGAGCTTGTTTTACAGTATAATCACCACTTTCCGTTTCACGGCACTAGTAATTATTTTTCTTTATCTCTCCCTGCTCTTTATCCCAGAATAGAACAAGAGGATCAGGAAGGTTATTTGAACCATTTAATTCTGGGATGGTTCTATCATAATTACAAAGTTTGATTTTTTCCAGCCACACAGGAAAAAAAAGTAACAAAATTTCCCTTCTCAGTCACCTTCTCACTTCTCAAAGCACAGCTAGAGTTCTGTGCCATCGGTTAGCGATATTTTGCTGCTGTCCCTGGTCTGTCCTAAAGCCAGGATATCTATGAGGACAGGTTTATTGGGTGAGTTTTCATGTGCCAACAAATGGGAAAATTTATTAACTTGGCAGAAACAAAGGGCCTGATCTCGCTTAGTTTTAGTCTGGATCAAAGCAGGACCAAGCCTTTAGAACATGTGCAACCATCATTATGTTTGTTTGCAATAAGTGATAGTTTTTTATATTTTCAACATAAAATGTTTGCAGAAAAGGCCTCTATAAAAGCATTTATACATGCCTCAAAGAGCTAAGCAGGGAACAAGCAAAAAGACTCTTCACTGTTCACCTCTTCCCTTTCCCAACTATTGAATAGAATTTGATTCTATCATCTAAGACCAGCATCGCCATACGCAGGGACACAAGCTACGCGCAAAATAAGGTGGTGCTGGAGGAACAGACACATTGATCAGAAGGAAACTCAACCGCCCAGCTACTGAACATTGCAATAGCTAACTTTTACACGCTGCGTACAAAACTCCTGGATTCAGTATATAAACCTCGTGGCAGGCACTGAAACACTGGGTTTTCCAGACTTGTCTCCCAGATAAGTGCCTTAATCGCCAGAGAAGTCACACTCTTCCTCCTCCCTGCTTCCTGGCCCACACAGTGGTGGAGTCGTCTCCCGCGCACTGGGGCAGTTTCGTTACTGAGTGCCCGGAGGCACAGCACCAAATCTGGGCCTCGGCATGAGGGATCAGGTGTGGGGTGGAGAGAGCCACATTCCCTCAGGAAAAGGAGAGAATTGAACCTAGGTCTCCAACTTAAGTGCTCTAACCACGTAAATCACTGGCAGAAGCCCATCTTGTCCTCTCAAAGCAGCCACCTGACACCAGTGATCGATCCACGACGCATGATACAAAAACAGCTGCAACACTGAGCACGGCCAAGGAGAAGAGAGACGTGGCAGCGGGCCTCGCGGTGGTCCAAGCACGAAGCCACAGAGGAGCTGCGGGGACAAGCACGTCTGCTCAGAAGCGTGGTGAAGCTAGGATCCCTCCACCAAGCACGGTGCTAAGACAGGAAGCATGAGGTGAGCAGAGGAAAGGTTAAAAGCATCAGAAGGGAAGTAGAGAGAGCATTAGACAGGTCAGCAAGAGTTACGAGGTCAGGAACTGCCTGGTGCAGCCCTTGAGGAAGATCACAGCAGCCCAAGGGACAACAGAGATACCAGCAGTGGCAAAAGCTCAAACAAAGCATCTACTCGGCAGTGAAAGCAAGCACAAAAAAGCAGAGTACATCAATAACCTCTGCGGGTCTGTTCATTAACGATTAACAACACTTGTAAATATGGTCTTTAAGACTTTCAGGTAGGGTGAGAAGTGAAAAACTGACGTAGCTCTACTAACCTCAAACTGAAGAAATAACAAAGCAAGAAATGCTTTAGGGAATTCCAACTTCTGTGGAAAGAAGCAGCGTGCCTTGGAAAAGGAAGTTACGAGAGTAATTGAGAGCATAAGAACACGCTCCCCGGGTCAGACTGGCAGCCAACCTAGTCCAGTGCTCTGTCTCTCACAGGAGATGATGCTCTGGAAAAGCATGTTCGCTTGGGCCCCATCCGCATTCGCATTTGACTGCCTTTTACTCTCCCAGCAGCCACAAACACTCGGTTTCGGGTGGTTATTCTGGAGGCCCTTGCCATCTGATGACCCAAACAAGGTTAGGATTGTCTCCAATTCATCCATGTAGGTACATCCTGCCTAGACAGAAGATTGCAAACATCAGTTCTGGGCCTCTTTTGACTCCAGTGTAAGAAACACTCTCCTTGGGTCTTGCCATTAGTCTAGCAAACCTTGTCTTTGCCAGTGGCAAAAGAAATATTATTTAGAAAGAGCGTGCCTGGCCACACACTGTCCGAGGTCCCTCACCCAGCACCGACAATCCCTGCAGTAGGAACGGAAGAGGGTTTGGCCTTCCCTGCCCATTCCTCCCAGGTCCACTCATGGACCTGCTGCGCACAAGCCCGTCTGATCCGCTGTTGCCACCCCCTGGGGCAACATGTTCCCAAACTTCACTACCCACTGCATAAAGTACTTCCTTTTATCCACTTTAAACTGAAAAAAACTAGTTTCAGTGAGTGTTCCCTAGTTATTTCATAAACACGATTCATCTCTGTCTGACTTCGAAAATGCAAGTGAAAGTGATTTTTTTTTCCTTTTAAAAGGCAGGAGCTCTTGCCTAGGAATTCAAAATCAGATAGTCAGATTCTAATGGGCCAATTAGGTCAATATTTACTCAGATGGTGAAAATTACCATTAAAATGCATGAGGACATTCCTGAATACCTCGAATGCATGGTATTTTGCATTAGAAAATAAATTTAATTAAATACAAAATCAACTTCCATGTCTTTGAAGCTGACAGACTGCAATTGTACTTCAGCCTTTCATTTTTTTTCACTTCTACAGCTTAGGAAATTTTATTTCAAGTAACTGAAATTGACTTACCAAAAAAGAATAATGTCTTTATAGCACATTTTTATAGCAACATAACATTAGCAATAAACATCTGCTAAATGTTACTTAATGTTTTTGCAACATATGTTATAAATGATAAATGGATGACTTCAGGTGCCTTATAAAATATTTAGGCTGTATTGTGTTTAAGGCTAGGCTGCGGCTGTTAGAAAACCTAATGTGAATAGAAAGCAGAAGTTGTGAACATATTCCTTAAATTTTAGACACATTTATTTCAGCAAAAAATGTAGATTTGGCTATACTAAAACATATATAATTCGTTTTCTCAGTTTAGATTCATTTTTATGGTATGTAAGGAAGAGGGAAAATTTCTGTTTCATTGCAATGTTTTCAGATTGAACATGGCAGCATTTTCCTCTATAATAAAACCTCCTTTTGATTTTATTTTTAAAAGGTAAAAAGATTAAATAAATAAACAAAACAAAATGTTTGATTCAAAATGAAGTTTTGATTTCTCCGCGGAAAAATTTGAACTTCAAGTCACCCAAAATAGGCATTTTCACAAATTCTCTGAAATGCTGGTGAACCTATAGCCCCATTCACACAACTCCATCCCATCCATACAAAAGGTGGAATTCCCATAGTACTGAATAATTGGCATTCACTCTAGATTGGCAGACTTTAAGCATTACTTGTGCGAAAAAAAACAACTTCAAAAACTGCTCTTGCAACAGCTGATTTGCAGTAACAGTCCAGGACACCAGTCATCCTACATTATACCGAACACCAAGTGCAGTAACTTCAGACGCACTGCCTTGCAATTTTTCCTTCAGATATTTCAGACTGGAGACAAGTTCCTTCCCAGCACTTTTGCATCACTGCTCACAAAGAAGTCTTCTGCCGACGTTTGCATTAACGGATCTTTCAGCAAAGGGAGCAATGCCAGATGCACTTCAGATGCAACTCTTTCCCTTTTAACTACAGTTGAGAGAGAAGTTTCTATCAAACCAGTTTTGATGGAAAACCCTCCCATTAAATAAAAAATTTCTTTAAAATGTCTGCTGAACTTGAAAACTTCGTTGCAAACAAGTAGTCTGGGGCAACTTTGCCATCTCTTCCATTTAAAAATGAAAGCTGGTAATCTGTTTTGCTCAGGAGAACATAAAAGTTTGGGTTTTGACAGCCTCAGTTCACTTGAATCAATGCAAGAAATTGTTTCATTTTTTATGTATGTACGTACATTTTGGCACTGCAGTGGTAAGCTCTGCTGAGCAATGCCAGTTTAAATACAGTTAAAGATCTTTTCATAAGAGACAACTGAAACTTTTAGTAATCAGAAATAAAATTCATTCAGTGAAGAAATACACTGTTTCTTCGAAGAAACTTACTGCTACAATAAATCACCTCCAATGCTCCAAGTTCTAGGAGAAGACAGCTAATAACTGCAGATTAACTAGAAGTCCACCATGGGCTCATGTGATGAACCAGAAAGCAAGAGGAGTAAAAAGAAAAGAAAGAAAAGTTTAAAAGGCTTGTAAGCAAGTTGTGAGTTCAAGAACAGTCTCCAAAATTAAACTACAAGATATGCAGAAAGAAATTCTCTCTAAACTTTCTCTTCATGTGTATGACTTGTAAGTAGATTTCTGTAACTGTCACATTATCTCAACTCCAGATAAATACTTTTTACATGGCTAACGAGAGTTTTTGCTTACCTACAGTCTGCTCAAAGAAATCCTCCTTATGGTATTTTCTTCTAACAGTCATCTAGAGCAGACCCCCCACACCAGGCAGCCATCTCAGATTTTACCTCGGCCCGTCTGGGTGCTGCTGCCTGTGATACTATCGCTCTGCTCTTGGATTGACCTCCACGCAACAGCAGCAAAACAAAAAAAGGCTGTGATTTAGCAGCAGGGTTGAATTTACAAAAATGGTAGATTAATGTAAGTAAAGGTCTTTGTCAGTGGGTGGCAGAGATCATAACCCACCTGCCTATTCCAGTTGCACCCACTTGCTGACGAACTCACAGCTTTTTGAACGAGCTCAGTCCTGGCTCCATCCCCGTACATCAAATAGCTCCACTGACATCACTGGTGCAACACAGTACGTATACCGGCATAAAGAAGACAAATATGACTGTAACAATATCGCTCCCAAATTTTGCTGGATAGAGACCCTCAAATAAGTTAGAAATATTTAGCTTAATGAGAGTTTTAAAAAGTATTATTTCCAATTTCTGAGAAAGCAATCTTCTTAAGGGTTTTCTTTTTTGGTTTTTCGTCTCCACTATCTTGGGTTGTAATTATGCAAGAACATCTTTTGATTTTAACATTAGCCATAATATTATGGAATGAATTACAGCTGAAGTTGTGTCCAGGGTAAAGCTCTTCAGGCAATTTCCATTTTCATGGGAGTTAATGTGGCAGTTAATAACACTCTCTGCAACTATAACTCCATATTTATTAACAATGCAGCTTTTTAAGATCACTTGGTAACATGAATCTGATACAGGTCATATGAATAGATCATGCTTCTGTCTGAAAAAACCAAACAGACAAAGTATGATTTTGTGGTTTATGCTGGCTTTAAACTGACTTGAGGGAGAACAGATAAAATCTCATCTGGAAAAAAATCTGTTGAGACAAAGTTATTCCCTTCAAAACTGTCTGAACAAATCTGAGCCTGGAAGAAAAGTTTATACCAGTTTGTTTGGCATAATTTGATTTTAACATTTTTGCTCAAGTACTACAGGCCCTAAATCTGCAGATACCATCAGAGAGACTGGCAGTCTGAATGACACTACTAAGACCCGCTGTCGTTCAGAACCAGATGCCGATGCCTCTTCTCATCCACCTCTCAGTGCTCTACCTGTTTGTACACAGCGAGCCAGCTGTTGCGAAAGTGTCTTTGAAAATTCCCACACAGTCATTTAGTTTTAGAGTTTGTCAAGAAACATAGAGTAGTAGCCACCTTTTCAAAATGATGAATTATCTTGCAGCTTGTTTCTGAGATTCAGTTTTAAGTATCCAGTAACACTGGATATCCACAATAATCTTTTTCCAGGTCTGGCTTTCTTAGATCTTTCCCTGTCTTTTTAATTCTATTTGTCACAAAAACACATCTTGCCTTTCTGCCTACCTTTACCTCCAAAGCCTCCGGGACAAAAATTCTGAAATATAACCATTAACATCTTGAGTGAGTTTGTGTACCAGCACCTTCTAACTCTTACTTCACTTCTTCAGCCTTTCAATTTTAATAGGATAAATTTTATGAACATGCAATCACTGCTGTAGCTGACAGGTAAAACCCAAAAATCACGGCTAAAATCATCTCTTGCTGACTTCAGAGGCATACATTGCTGTTGTGCACAACTAATCGAGGCAGGCCAGAAACTGTGGGTAAATTACATTGAGAGTGAATAAAAAGAAACAATTTGCAGGGTAGTGATTTGTGTAAAAGAAACAACAACTAAAATGACATCACAGCTTTTGGGGGCCATTCTCTTTCATATCTCAAACCAATGCTCCTGCTTAAAACTAAAGTATATTCAAATTATTTTCTACAAAACACATTAAGAGCTGGTATGCTGCTGCTGCAGCGTACTCCTCTCCTGCAGATGGGCGTACAGAACCATTAACCTAGGAAATTACCACTCAGCATGCCAGGCATCGAGGCTGCTTTACTAAGAAATAAGCTTGCTGATACTTCCTGAAAACTTGGAAAAATTGTAATTCAAACAGTGAAAAATAACCATGAACATGAGTAAACCTGGCTTTCCACAATACACAATCAATTCATAGTAACTGCCTTCCCAAATAGGGATTGCTTAAATTCCTTAAAGGTGATAGTAAAAAAAAAAAAAAAAAAAAAAGCAAGGGAGAAGATTTAGGCTTTAACATACATCCAGAGACCAAAAGCAAAACTCTGAAGAAAAAAATGTTCTTACCGCCATCATTCAGTTTTCTGACTGGCCAGATGATGGGACAAGAAGGAGCATGACTCGTAAAAAATTATGTAAAAAGAGTACAAAACCCAATGAAAAAGGCAGATAGCAGAGACATGTTTGCTAGCGTAAACACTGAAAAGTGACATCTCCATTGATGACACAATGAGTACAATCCCTAAAAGGAAACCTGAACTTGGAAATAGGGCCACCCAGGCTGTGACACTGCAAAGCCACTGCAGCCTTGCAGCCAGCGTCCGTCCCTGCCCTGGCTCCTGCCCCAAGGCGTCCGAGTGGAGACAGGGACTTCCAGCTACCATGCAGAGCTGAGGCAGAAGAGGTCAGGGGTTTGAGCACACGAAATACATGGGATGAGCCACAGCGAACTCCTTCAGAGATTTAGAACCATAGGAAAAGCCATCTGTGGAGATGGTCTGAATGACACAGTATCTCAGTGACTACAACTGTCACAAGGAGGAAAGGAACCCCAGACAACATGGCACCGCTAAACTCAACTTGTTAAGCGGCCTGAGCGAGGGGAAGGCTGTACCAAGGGAAAGCTCTGCACTCGCACGTGCGCACACTCACCCAACCACAGAGTTAAGTGAGATGCACTCCAGTCCCACTGCAATGCTTAGCCTGGGGAAATGCAACGCTCGCTCCCACCACTCGCAGTGTTAGGCTCTCAGCATCAACACCTAACAGTTCCACCTCGGGCCCTCAGCGTCTATATAGGCTTGGACGGCTGTGCAACAATGTTTGCCCCAAGGCAAGGTTATGATGCTCCTCTGACAGCCTTAAATAAGTCAAGTTTGTAGGAGTGCAAACAGAAATGAAAAATGTCCAAATGTTTCTTACTCTCTGTAAGAAAAAGCTGCTAGACAAAGGGTTTTGCCATGCTGTGCAGAACCTGCCACTTACTGTAAATGCTTAAATAATATTGTGGCTTGCAACTTCATCATGATCCTTGTGGTAATTGATTCTTCATTTAAAGTGTCATCTCATAAAAACGGATATTGCAGCATTCTTGGGCTTCCATACTTGTGAAGAAAAGCTGAACTGCACCCTGAAAGCTGTATATGAACTTTAACACGCTTAAGCAAATCCAGTGATACTTGGTGAATTCTGAGAATATAGGAATACCAGTACAGTTTGCAGTGAAACTTATGCAAAACCATAGTTAAGCAGAAAGAAGTACCTTAAGACCTGCCAGAGGGCAGGTGCTTCCTGTGTTCACTGTCCTGAGGACACCACTGCTCTCCCAGTGGTACCTTGCTCACAGAGCCGAGGGAGGAGAAGTGCTCCTCAGAACACCTCCATTCAAGGGTCTGACACAAATCTGGCTGTGGGTGAACACGGCAACAGTTTCAAACCTCTAACTGTTCATGAAAATACTGGATTGTCTGCGGCCCACAGTGGATTCATCTGTATTTCTGCTGTGATAAGATTTTTTCACTGATCATGATGTTTTGAGGATACCAGAGAAATTCCAAAAGATTGCACAGATGCTAATGTTGTGCAACTACCCAAAGGAAGCGAGTAAATCAATGTACAGACCTGAATGCTAGTATATTTGACCTTCCTCCTGGATATCGCAAGAAAGATTTTCTAGGATTCTGTTAATAAAGAAGACTGGAAAAATAATTAATGCCAGTTAATACACTTCTGTGGGAAGAGACTCAGTCAAACTCAACTGCACTACTTGAAACCCTACAGTAACCCAAGCTAGTAATGTAGGCCTGCACTAACAGTTCAGCCTGTACTAAACTGTTAGATTCAGTATTACAAGAACGTAGTTAAAACCCTGCTCTGTATGCATCAATAAAATATACACTAAGTGGATTAAGAGCAGAATGAGCTGCAGCTTTCTGGCACAGTTTTTAAAGCATTAACTAGTTTTCAGTGCTGCCTAATATAACAAGGACAGAATTTTTCAAACTTATGCTACAGTACTAGTTTAATGTCTTGAACTTGCAGTGCAATAAATAATTTTAAAAACCTGTTTTATCTGAGAAATAAAGTCTGGTTCATCTTCATGAACTTAGCTCTCCCTACGGTTTTGGCAGTACACAGGAGACCATGCATCTTTAAATTATTTCAATGCACAATTTAAGTAAAAACTGAAGAGCAGCAATGCTACCTTTGAGGGCCTGATTCTATGAGCTGCTGAGATCCTCATATCTTTAATTCATCTCTGTCCTAAAGACCAGTACAAGTCTAAATCTAGTATTTCTTTTAGTAAGAACCTCCTCTGAGTGAGTAAGCAGAATTTAAGGAATGCGAGGAGTCTGCACTGCTCTCCTGCACAGAAACATATTTCGCTCAGAAAACATGCTACCTTGTATGCCATGGCTTCTTGTCTATGTTAATCACTCTAAAGTTACTAAATTATTCACTGTTCAGAAAATAGATTTTCATTGTCCAGAGTTAACAATTGAAAATAACTTACAGAAATGGGTCATCTCTATCCCATAGAAGAATTAACATGGATTCCATGTGCTTTATTTCCCCGAGACTCTATTTTTAAACTCTGTTCCACGTGATGAAGGACCAAATTAAAACACTGCCTGCATTTTTCATGGTGTTCCATCATGCTAAATCTACAGTCTTCACAAAATGGCCTGAGCTTATATTTTCAATAAACTGCCCTCAGCAACAAGATGAAAAGGCCCACTTTTGCCTGCTATTCCAGCAGACTGTTAGCAAAGCTTTAACAGTAACTTTGCAGGATATGACTCCGCTTTTCCAAAGATTCTCTCTCAGCTAGAATGAGCTCCCTCCTGCCTGGAGCCTAATGAAAACCAGCTCCAGTCCCATGGCTTTTTTGATCTGCCTCTTCTTTTGGGGGGGGAGGGGGGTGCCACTTGCATGCCTCCAAAATAACAGGTTTTAACATTATATTTTTAAAAAAGTGTTGCTGGTCTCATTTAATTTGCTGCTTTTATACATTCCCAAATTAAATGCAATTTGCTAAGGACTGTTCCCCAGCAAGCTGTTAGGCATAAAGTGCCTGGGCTGCCCTGTACTGGGTCCATGTCAATTTTTCCCTGCTGGGCCTCGACTAGCTCAAGCTTTTTGTCCCTTTAATGCTTTTTACAGCTGGAGATGGCACCCCCAAACATTTGATTTCATGGAAATCATACCGGTATGATTCTATCACACTAACCTCCAGGAAAACTAAGAGGAAACAATGACATATGAAATGAAAGTGCAGAATAAGAGATTTTTAACATACCATCACTGGAATTGATGATAAAGCGTTAAGATCAAGACTGTAAGCCATAGCATGTAGTCAGAGGAGTAGCAGACACCTAATGTGACAGGCACAAAGAACGACGAGGGGAGGACCACACACACCACTCGGCGATGTTACCGTGGGCCCCACCAGCTACCCGCCTCGTGCTTGATTCCGTCTTTGTATCTCATCTGGAGTGAATCGCACTGACTCCCTTTGTGCTGCGTGTTGAAAAGCCTTCTTTCCAGTGCAAAGAATGCCTCTCACTGTGCATTGTACCTACAAGAGCTAGCACGGGGCGGTCTTATTCCCAACAGAAACAGTGCAAAGATGTCAGAGGAAAATTACATAAAATGTGGACAATTTATTGCTTCATGGTCAGCATTTGTATTCTCCCAGATGAGTAAAGAGCAGAAATGATTAGAGGCTCGTAAATGATTTGGGAAGTCGAAGGTCCAAACTGAACTATACTTACAGCAGCAGTGGTAGACTTTGGAGGCGATACTTTAGCCCAGCAGAATTGATAGGAGGCTCTTTTACTGCCTTCAGTGAGAAAATGCTTTTCTTCTGGTTCTGGTTCTGGAAGATGCCCATCTCACGGCATTGGAAAAGACAAACCTTGCGTTCAATTTTACTAAGCGCAAGTGATCCGCCTTACACCAATCTCTCAGCGTTATGTAACTTAATTGACTGCTTTCAGCAGAGTCCACAGAAACAAAACCGGCGTAGAAACCACGGCAAAATCAGGTCCTTCAGGCTTAATACTCTTCTGTGGGATCCTAGTTATTTGTGATTCATACCAATAAGAGAGATGTTGACCATGGAATAAGACCCGTACTGCTGTATGCAGTAGATTGATTACCATATCATTCGGTTCCTGTAGCAGGTCAAAATGATCTTTACCTACTCTGGAAAAGAGTGCTAACAACAGTATTACTCACAATCTTGTTCTAGCATTCAATCCAAACCAACCGTTCAGCTCAACAGCAAACAGCTACGCTAATTCCTACTAACTTTTAATACTTGTATATTGAGAAATACAGTGTTCACACTGAAACGGCACAAATTCTGCTACGCAGCAGGATGAACTCTTCTTGCTTTAAGCATAATTATTTGCAGTCACGTGGCACTTGATAGTCCTTCTTCCTCAGTTAAACCTAACAACACACTTTTAATGATTTGAGAGTACGTACGCTGATGGAGCTAATTAGGACTCCTGTAGGGCTGAGCTCAACTTTCTCAGTGTTGTCTAAACGGAAAACAAAATGTTCTAGAAGTCATACTGTGCAGCTCAGACTCTGCAGAGATAACTCATCTCTATGAATCTACAATAACTCAATAAAGTTTGTTGGGAAAAATGAAAATATCTCAAAAGATAAATACTGAATACTCCATTTCCTGTGGATACGTTCAAATTGCTTCACCCTTGGCTCCAGTTTGAAGAGGATCAAACTGGGAACCAAATGAAAAACTTGCTTATACGCTATGAAATAGATTATTTAGCTAAAGGCTAAATAAAATAAAAGCTCAATTCAAAATTACAGGTAATAAACAACAAATTCCTCCATTGGTGACTCTGTATTAAATGTGAGAGACTCTGTATTAAATGTGAGAGAGGGCATGCTGCTTAGTCAAGGTAGACACTAGCTGATCTATCACTGACCAAATTGTACTACATCTCATGCTGTTTACATTCAAGAACATAGCATATTTGGAGCATATTAACTGGCCATATTGTGGTACACACCTTTCTAATATAAACTAAAGGAGATTCAGAAAGGTCACATAGACAAAAGTCTGAACCGTGTTTTACTCCGGTGGCTGTGGTTCTAAATATCTTTTTCTCATTGGCACTGTGAATTTAGAGTTTTCACCAGCTCATTTCTCTCTCTCTGCTTTTTGCAGGTATTTTTAACCCATAACAGCTCCGTGACCCAGTTTTGAGAGCAATCACACAAATATCACCAACAAAGAAAGTTAATGGGAAGGTACAGCTGGAATGACCACACAGATTAAGTCATCAGATATGGCCCTGAGAGAGTAAAATGACTGGCCTACTGACCAGTTCTTGCTGCCATCACATTCCTACACAATTATTCCATATTATTCCAGTATGTGCCTGTAACAACTATTTGGGAACCCTGTCTAGCAGCTGTTGCTCATATTTATATTGATGTTAATGGTCTATACAGTGTTTTGATAAGCATCACTTTCTCCCCATGCAGTGAAGCTACAAGCACAGCCAGACGCAGCTCTCTGAAGCATGCAAGGTTCAGATGCACCCTGAGCACCTTGCACAGGTTAGCATAGCTGTTCGTGTGCTGTTGGACAGTTTGGTCACAAATAAGCACGCTGGAAAGCACGAGAGTGTTTGCACATGTTTGTGGTCAGGAGATGCAGAGTCTGCAGAACAGACTTCACTCTTGAAAGCTGCCCAGACAGCTCTGCACGACTAAGTCTTGCTTGACTAAGCAATTGCAGGTTACATGAATAATCATTCGCAGGATTGAGGCCACTAAGAAAAGCAAGGCAGAACATTTTGCATGTTCTCTAGAGCAGGTATAATTTGTTACAACATTGGACTGCATGATTATGCTATTAGAAATGCATATTTGGAAATGCTTGTTAGGAAATCTTGCTTTCTGAGAAACTGATTACCTGTTATGAGAGTCTACAGACAGAAATTCTTCAAAACATTACACTTGTATTAAGATGTTATTGATTAATTGGATGAATCCAAACTCAGAGTTTCCTTCTATCATTTGTAAAGGAAGTGACAATTTTCAGCAATATTTGTGCACAAAAATGCTATATTACAAATGCTTTTCTCTTATTTTTTTTAATCAGATCAGCTTATTTAATAACATTTTTGTTCACTCTGGTCATCACTGTTATTTTAGTACTATTTGACTTGTCAGATAGAAAAAATGAAACCAGAAAAGAACTGTTATTATCAGAAAAGCCTAAGCTTCAGAACATTTTTCTTCAATTTTTCTTCTTCATTCATATCCTTCAAAAGGATAACATTTTAAAACTACCAACCCTCCTTTCTCCACTTACTTTGAGAGGCCTGATAAAGAGCCATACCAGGATCAATCATCTAGTTCTGAATTAAAGGGGCATTTTCCATGCTTTTATAAACGACTGCAAGCCTAATGAAAGTTGATGTCTGAAAAGTTATGGAGACGACTGTAATACATTTCCAAAATAATTACCTTATGAACATAGCAAGTAATGTTCTATTTAAGGCTCATTACTGTAGGTCAGCAGTAATTGAGGCAGAATAAGAATTTTTTTCCGGTGGAAAACCTGCAGTCCTCTATTCCTATTGAGTTTTGCTATATGTAAAACAGATGAAAATATATGAATGACCTACTGTCATGACATAGCTGACATAAGGCCCAGCTTTTTAAACACACATATAGCAGGTTTGTTCACCGTAGCTTAATTCACGATATGAACCTGCAGTTACTGATTACAACTGTCATTCTAGAAGCACAGATGCTACAAGAGATGTCCTCTCCCCAGGGTTTTGCAGAGACGCCTTGTAAAGCCTGGAGGACGTGGACACCACCCATCAGTATGTCTTCTGCAATCCAAAGCTGAATCCTCCTGCGGAGCAGCCATGCCCCACCAGGTAGCGTGGGCAGTGCCCAGGACCCCAAAGCAGGAGCAGACACAGCTCTGGGCAGACCTGGGCTGGCGCTGACCCGAGGACAGCTGCTGATGAAAAGGCAGGCAACCACCCAAGGCGAGGAGGTCCTTGTAACGGCAGCCAACTTGCCTCCCAGAGGCCTCCAAACTAGCCGCCGCAGTTCCTGAGCAAGTTCAGCACGTTCCCAAACAACACACACAAGATGGGCAAGGGAGAAGCAGAGATGGGATACCTCGCCCCTTCTACAGTTCTAACAGTGAGTATAATTTTGAGTTCCCACTCTGCTCCCGCTAAAAGCAAAGGGAATTTTGGCATAGGTGACACAGAGATTAGGAGCAGGAACTACTGAAGCAGCTCTACAAAGTCATTCGGATCTCGACCATAGGCTTCAATTCCCTACTGGGGTGTGTAAAGGATAGTGGATTTCTGTGCTTGTTCTTCAGCCAGCAATGTCTACTTCTCCTCCTGGTAGCTGGCCTTATTTCTAGTAGTTTTGCCAACAGGAAAATAATTTTTCCAAAATTTGATGGCCTACAAAATCTCTTTTGATAGCACTTAAGAGATCGCCTGTTAACCTAGCCCCTAACTCCAAAGTATAAATCCCAGAAGTCCTCTTAACTGATTTGAATATCTCAGCAGTGCCATCTAATGGGAAGCTCAGACCTTGTTGGGATTGCACATACCTGTCCAACGCCAGGATGCACTGTGGAGTCTACCTCCCCGAGTATGGGTGCATGTATGTGTGGGTGCGCGTGTGTACACACACACACTGATGGAATAGCATAGCAGCACACTTTTGAGGTCAGTGAGTACGGGATCTACCGCTAAGATTCCAGTTTTTAAATTTAGATTGATATTTTCTTCAGCAAAGGTGCCCGGAGTTTGGGCTAGGCATCATTTTAGAAACAGAACATCTCTAGCTGACAGCTGTTTTCCAGCACAGAGAAGCTTTTTCATAGAGGTCCCCTTGCTTTATGAAAAGTGTTTGCCGTATTCTCTTCCATACTACCCATGGCTAAGCCATTTCAGAATGAGCAAGCAAAGGAGACAGCCTAAACACTCTCGTGAGCACAAAGTATAATGCTTATTACCAGCCTTCCAGCCCACCTTCCTCCCTTCTCAGGTCCCTCCCTCGTCATCACAGGAGACACCGTCCTAACAGCCCAAAATTAACTCCAAGAAAACCTAAACTGTAATCTCTGGGGTTAAAGATCCAGTAAAGGGCAATATTCCCACTAACATCTGATGGAGATTCTTCTTAGTTGAGAAAACAGAACGGCCATTTTTGGATCTTCAGACTCACGTTTCAAATGTTAGCAGATTTATTTCTCATCAATACGTACATTCTCTTCTCCAGTGTGTATCATAACATTCTGAACAGTTAGGAAATAAATTTTGCTTACGGACTGCATTACTCCAGCTAACAGTTTGCTAATGGCATGAATTTCATTGTTCTGAGGCTCTGAAACCTCTAGTGCCTTCAGTAAGCGCTCTGGACACTCAGCATCTCTCTAAAAGTAGGTCATGAAAGACCTGTTTCCGCCCAGCGGGTAGTGCAGATTCTCCCAACTTTCTTCTACTCTAGAAAAAGACTTAGTTACCAGATTAATGGCTAACATTTAACAGAATGACAAATGTTGAATCGAATTTCCCAAAAGATGATGCCATCTGCCAGCACAGAGGTTTTTCCATTGTTTCACCACACAGGCACAAGAGATCTTCAAAAAAAAAAAAAAAAAACCCTACAAGAAGCAACTGATTTTTAATTATTTCTACGTTATTATTAAAGAATTGACTGTGAGTCTGCTAGGTCAGTCTCTTCAGGTATTACTCAGAATATGATTTAAGACTGCAAAAACTGATGGTTGTTAAGAAGATACCAGTGTCTTCCTTTTCTGGAAAATATAAGGTCTATACTATATGTAATTCATCAAAACAGAGAATTCACACAATGTGAAATTCATCAGATGACATGAGACCACAGAATCATATGGAGAAAGGAAAATAGAGGTCTAGCCAAATCCCGATGCTAAACCGTCCTCTCTCATCTTCTCCAAGCCCCCGACCTTTATTTTTTTCCTCTCATATTTTTTATTTTGCTTACAGGTTTGATTTTCTTTCTTCTCACTCAAATACAGCAGCCAACTGGTACTCAACTGCTGCTAGCAATACACTGATCACAAGGTATTCACTCATGTAAAATCCTTTCCATTTTTCCATACCAGCAAGAGAAAGTAGAAAACATTCTGAAGTTTGAGATAAGTAACTATGCTGTTCTTACAGAATTGGCTATCACAGTAGGTGACACTGTTACTTGCAACATTACTGTAAAGAGAGCTAGTCAAACTATTCATTATTAAATTAGCCCCTTTCTTGTCTAATAATCTACAGACTCATTCCTGTATACCACAAATATATTCATCCTGTTAGCGGTGGTTGGACTCAGTACTGAAAATACTCAGAGCCCCAAGAGCAAAGCTCAGTCAGCTCGCTTACTAGTAGAAGAAACAAAAACAGACCTTAAGCAATGGAAGAGCATCTTTTTCTTCAGAGAACAAAGTCTCAGCGTGGGTACTTCATGAGGGAGACCTGCTCCACAAAGGTGGATATTTATATCCAGCTCCTTAAAACAAACATCAGCCACTCTACACGTTTTCAAACCTAGAGTAATGCAGTAGTACAGCAGTTCTGACCAACCTTGTGTCTCTTTTTTTGTGATCAGACTCAAACACGAAGGTCATCGCACAGTTTTCTCTCCTCTTCAGTGCCTGTTAATGTAGTAGTCATCACCTTTATTTCTTACACATAACACTCAAGTCTGATGTATTCTGGCATTTCTGAGCAAGTCTAGTATAACGAGATGCCCTCTGAATACCAATGAAATGAAAAATAAGAAAGTTCTTAATGATTAGAATTTATATGCAAATATATATCACTACCTAATATAGACGTGAATGTTAACATTAAAGCATCTCTGGTTATTCTGAAACTCCGTGACTTCAGTAAAAGGAAGGATGTCAACTACATCTGACTTATACCTTATACAGAGAACAAAAGCACAATATTCAGTATAGCTTTTCAGACAAATAAATACTGGTATAACAATGCTAGACCATTTCTGGGGTCTGAGGAAATTTATCTGTCTACCAGTGGACATCTGTACATTCTTCAAAGTGATGCAACAAGCCATAGTAAACAGAGTTCTGCAATTTTATTTCTAGGGAAAAAGAGTAACTACTTCCATTGCAAACCAAAGTGACCTTTTAATAAAGAACATGAGGCACATCCTAGCTTTGTGTAGGAGTCCAGAAAGGCAGTAACTTTGTAATTCTTGTGTCTGATGACGGCTTTAGACAGCAGGGACCATCAACTCCAGAGGGCTTCCCTGGGCCATGTTACGCTCATTTTCAAAGCAGCAGCAAGAACAACTCTGCCAGTACAGTTGTGGGAATCACTTCTTAGATGGTGCCTACAGGGTTTTCAGACTAATAATTTTTATGAGAGGATATTTTTACTTGTACATTTCATATGCACTATTAATAACTGGAGAATACTAGAAAGACTGTTAAAAGTATAATTCATTTTCTAACACGTGGCTAGACTTTGATGATTTTTGTTTCTATTTGCACTTTAGAAATATGGCAGCAAAATTGCTCAGAGTGAGAAAAAGTCATCAATACACAGAGAGACAAAGTTCCACCTGTACTCTTGTAACCACTCTTTTTTTCCTGGGATGTATTTTTTCCCTGGGTATAGAAATAGCGATGTAACTCGGCCTCCGTGCAATGTACATAGAGACGACATAGCCCTGGATTTTCACGTACGCACAGCCTTCTGGTATTAGAACCATTTTCTGTTCCATTTAAGGATGTAAATACGAACAAGCTCTTCGCAGATCATTTTCTGTGATTTTTCTCGACAAGTACTATCAGTTATGTTATGATTTAGAAAAGACTTCCCATTCTTATCATCGTTTTCCTCTGTTTGGAGTTTAACAGTTTCTTAATAGAATCAGACCCATTTAAAAAAATTCCCATCCCCTTCTTGCTCTCTCCTTACATTTTCTCCACTTCAACAGATTTTCATCCAACACGTAGCTGCTCCCCATTCTTCACGCGCGTCAGAAAAGGGGATTTCATTACCATGTGTGATAGGAGGAAATTGAAAAGTCCTTCGTGTTCGGAAAAAAGCTACCTCCAAGTGTGAGACAGAGATAAGACTCTTGCTAATGAGGGATTACTACTGGCAACACATGAACAAAAGGGAAGCAAATCTTTCTGTGCTGGGGTGGTGAAAATAAGCTCATTCAACAAGTAGTAAAAATTGTAATGACTCCTACGTGCAGCTCTGTGCGCTGGTCTGGAGGCTGGGGTGACAGAGGGACCGTTTCTGATATAACGGCCTATTTAGGTTTAGTGACCAGGGTGCAACACCAAGGGACAAGGAAAACCAAGACACATGACTTGCAGCATCCAGAAGTGCAGAAGAACTGCAAACTGCGAGAAGCGATGTGAGTCGCTTGACAGACCTACGAGCTGTGAGTTACAGACTCCCGCGATGACCGTCCGTCGTGGCGCGAGGTGTCTCCCCAGGGCTCCTGCTGCAGAGGCGAGCAGACGCGCGCACAACACACGCATGTCGGGCATGCCCGCACCCTGCACGCCAGGACCGCGCTCTGGGCGCTGGGCAGAGCTGCCCAGGCCTGCCGCGTCCCTCGCCGGGAGGAGGGCGATTGCCCGACGCACTGTGGAGCCTCCAAAGAACAACACGGGAAACGTTTTGACCTGAGCTGGGACTTTGTCTCTCTGTATCTCAATCCCAGGCATTTCAATAGCTCTCTGGGAGCTCAAGTACTAAAGGGGAAATAACAAGCCAAAAATGCAGATATATTAGGAGAAAAACATAATCAATGTAACAATTACAAACAAGGGAAAATTGTGCCATCTGGAGTTGATGGATTCTCCGTTTATACGTCAACGCATATTCTCTTCCAGATAATTTATCTGTTGGTGCACTGGATTTAAAGCAATTCCTGCTTAAATGAGGATGTTGTTCTTGTACAGCAGCTACAAATTAAGGAGTCATACATTTTCATTTAAAAAAAAAAAAAGTCACAGAAGGAAAAAAAACAAGCACAGGAAAGGAAAACATACAGCTGTGGAAAACACAGGGCTGTGTTTCAGCAGCTAGTCACCGTCCGTAATCAGCTGCGTGGCAGGAGATGCTCTCCGGCTCGCATTATAAGCGAATTGCACAGATCCTGAGCAACACTGTACATTCACGGCTTTCCACCATCACCCCAGTAACCCTTTTAGCCCTTGTTCCTGGAGTCAAGAACTTTGTATTTCATGTGAACACACAGTAGGGATAAGGCTAATCAGAAAATAAGAAACCAGTGTATAATTGATGCCAAAAGCCTCCAAGTAAACGTAAGAAGGAAAGGTCCCCTATGAAGTATCCTAAACAGAGCCTTGAAATATACAGTCAAACTTCCCATGAAATCTTTGCTTCACTGGAACTAATACAAAATCCCCTCGAGAAAAAGGGGATGGGGTTTCATCCCTAAAAAGGACAATATTAAGCAGGCAAGGGCAACATCGTGGGTTATTTCTGCCATTAAAACCTTCATCGTGAAGGGAAAGGACAAACCATCTGGTCATCTCACCTGTTTATAACACTGTTCCATACACTCCCCCCATTCTTTATCTCCTTCTTGCTCTGTTTTGTCTGTCTACAGCAGGATTATCTCTTCTTCTGTGTGCCTCATGCACACTGCACTATGAACAACATTAAGAATAGATTGTTTACATTTTTCCTTGCTTATTAAGCTCAAAAATTTCTGATAAATAAGTCAGCTGAAAAATCAAAAAACTTTCCCTTCTCCCAACCTCCATTTTCATAGCTGACATCGTGATCGCTTTCCAGTTAGATTTAATGAATGGAAAATGTTCTCTCTTTATTCCCTAAAGGCAGATACTAACTATTTTCCTACCTCTCGGGGAAAAAAATAATTTGGTTAAATCTGCTCCCTTTCTGGAGCACAAAATTAGTGAGAGAGAGACTAAATATTTCCTAAGTTAGCTGAATGGTATCCAGAAATATTCAAAAAGCCATTATAATGGAGATATATATACATATATATATATATGGATACATATAATCTATTCACATTATAATTAATCACTTAGAGGAAAGAATTTGTTGCTGTAGGAGTGACAAAGTCTCCTGCTCCCGGTGTGAATGGAGTGTCACTGCTTGACAGACTCTACGTATATACTCTTACAGGAAAAGCTTCAAGAACGCAACCTTTAATAACCCTTCTAGCTTTAATACCATTGTCTTAGCACAATTAATTTTAGCATAAGTGATACCTGTGGGACTATAGAATAAAAGAGTTTCATATTTCTAAAATTTCATGATTTTTCTTGCCTTTTATCTCTTCCTAGTCTGCTGCTTTTCTTTGAGCATATTTTAAGACGTTAATTCTTAGGGCTTGTTCTAGCTAGCGATGTACTTATCCAAGCACAGAAGGAAATCTGTCAGGCAACTTGCACGGGTAGACACAACACACCAAAGGAGTCTGAATGAACCGAGCTTTTGCCCTTCTCCGTTCACTATACCACGATTCATTATATTCACAATTTACCAATTGTGACTAATCTACATGATTAAACATTTCAAAAAACAAGAAGAAACTCTAAAAGAAACAACAATATTCAATTAAACCAGTTTAGTCTCTGCGCTTCTACAAGCATAAGTGCATCACCATCATCTTTTTTTTCTTTTTAATGTTGCCATGTAAATTACGGGCTGACTTCACTGAGCTGCAGTATGAGTGGGGGAGCTCAGAAGCAATTGCTCTTGTAGCACCTGCTGCAGGAACACACCTCTTCCAGCTGGTGCTAGTTGGGGGACAACGACAGCAAAGCAGCTAAACTCACCTTCTGTCTCCCATCCACAGAGTAAACTTATACCTGCTAATTTTTATTTTCTTTTAAAAAAGGATTAGCAGCAGATTCTGTATCCACGTTTGAATCAAAAACCCAAACGTTCTCCAAGTTTGTGGGGATTCAGGTTTAGAATCTTTATTCAGCTCTGTATCTACATCGTTTATTTTTTAGGTAAGTATGTAATTTACAACATTGAACAAAATATGGAATAAATACCACTTGTCACTATCCAATGCTACAACTTCATTTAAGCCTATAATTACTTACAAAAGCCTTTTGCTACTGCTTAAATCTCCCACAGATTTCTCCCTAAGGAAGTTCAGGCTGAATCCAAACACTATCATCTGCGAAGACTTGATTTTATTTTAACTTATTTGTCTCTCAAGTTTGAGAGCATGGTGGTGGGCAAATCCCCGCAGGCTTGGAAGGAGGGGCTGTGCCTTGAGTGACCGACCCGTACAAACGCCATTCTCGGGCTCACGCAGACCCCTGCGCGGAGGGCCTGGCCGCACACAGGGACGCTCCCCCCTACTCTTTTCTGATCACAGCCCTGCATCACGTTTTGTTAGCCCCAGGATGCTCCGGGGACATCTAATACTGAGATTTCCTGCCGAAGCACTGTGCTCCTCTATAACTAAAAGCATACTGCCCCTGGATGTACTGCTGGTACAGGGCCACCACCGACTGCCCCATTCTTCCGGCAGTGCCAGGAAGCATGATCCACACTGAAAATACAGCGCATGCAAATCTCCAGCACTTTCTTTGCTGAAGCCCAGCTGGGCCCCTTGGGCTGCAGACCTCCAGAAGGAGGGTCTCTGCTTGACACCGCACAACGTTCACGCTATACCAGACCAGCAGTGCTGCAGGAGAGCGGTTCCTCCTCTCACCTCAGCTGCAACCAAGAAACACTGAGGTGTGCAAGAATTTTATTCTTACATATCAACAAGAAAAAAGAAATGTAGCCTACTTACATTTATCAAAAGTCCTTAAAAAGTTCAATTAAAACATGATATTCTGCATGACTTTGTAGGTCTCTGCTCCACACCGCTCACTGATACCACTCCAACACATGAACACGTCACTCTTCAGTGACATGCTCTGTCCTTAGCCATCGGCCAGGGAAGGAGGAAGGGATGAAAAGGGTATGGCTAGTTTGGGCTCTTACTGCTAAGCAGTGTGAGTGAACAATAAGAAATGGTAATTCAGTCATGTACAACCCAGCTCCAACGCTGTACGGCACGTTCAGCTCCCGCCTGACCCCTCCTGCCCCACGGCAGCCTGTCCCCGCTCTCTCCTTTGAGCCGCAACGGCACTGACACGGTTTCATGGTGAGCCAGTTCAGGAATCTGAACCAGCAGAAAACTTAATTCTACCAAAGAGATTTCCACTGACTGAGCTCCCTGAACCAGCCCGCTATGAGGTCAGATGAATGCTAACTGGCTTCAGGACTAGAACAATTCCCACTGTTAGAAAGTTATATGCACTCTGGAATAGAGACATTTAAATGAAAATTGCCTGCTACTTTTGCTATCATTCATGAGACATGTTTTCTTTTCTGACTTTTTTTTTCCCCCCCCAATCCCCCACCCCCTTTCCAAGGAAAAGATACTGAAATTAAAAATAAGAGGGAAACTACAGCATGTCTTCCTTCCACGAAAAAGAGGTGGATACATGTAACTGGAGAGCCTCTCCAGCAATGCTGCTTACTGCTCTGAGTTTCCTAGCCACTCTTCAAGTGCTTTCCACCAAGTTTTACAGCGTTCAGAAAATGATTGAGGGCTTGACACTCCATTCTGGTGGTCCTATCAAATTTGTCTGAATATGCTGTACTCATTCCTCAGGATTACCACTGAACAAGTTTTGCAAAGCATAGACTACATCAGGGCTAAGTTCAAGTTTTTTATATCTATGCAAAACTATGTCTTACATATTAAGAAATGCAGGGATATTGTGTGGTATGCAGATGGAAAGCTAGCTTTGCCTATTTTTTTAAACAAGTTTGAGTCCATATTTTTAAATATAAGGTATATTTTTTCCACATCTTTTGGGCAAGAAGTACTCAAAATGCATGACTTGCACTATTAACAATGCGACTATGGCAACATATACACAGCTGCCAACAGAATTACTGAAACAGGTTTAATAGTTAATAAGCAGCCAGATGATGTCAGACTGATCTACTAAGACCACTTTACATCTGCCTATTAGGACTAAATGTCCCAGAAAGTTGGAATGGCTAATATTAAACAGTCTTAGTTCATTTACCAGTCATAAAACCAATTTTCTACAGAACAGGGTAGAGTTACATAAAATGTGGCCAGGCCAGACCATGCCTCTATTTCATAGTACAACTGCTTTGATCCTTTTGTTAGGAAGTAATTTTCTACATCAGAGATGAGAATCAAAATTTTAAGTACTGTGTGTGCTATAGAAATGGAAATCACAGAAGCATCCTACAGAATGGGATGACTGTCACGTAACCTACAGCACACACAGACATAAATGAAAGAGGAAATCCAAAGAATTTGCTCAATGAATATTTGTGCCAACAGATCTTTGAAGTACACATAATTTATTGTATTAACTGAGGTGATCATAAGTTCTTAACAAGTAATTTCCAATGAAAAGTAGTTTCAAAAATGTAATAATTGTCTTAGGGAAAAACATTAAGTTGGCATGTATATTTGTAGACTGCTTGTTTTGTTGTCTTAATTTGGCAAAAACAAAAATGTTTGAGTGATTTTTGAAAGTTCTTCCCCTTTTGTTCCCTTTTTCTCTTGTGTCCACAAAGGAAAACAAAAAAATCTTCAAGCTCTGTTTTGATGAAAACCTACAATTTCCAGGGAGTGAAAGAGTGCATCTTTTGATCAGCAGCAACTCCCAAAAACCATATATACATATTCCTTTCCCACTGGAAAATAATAAAAATATTTCCTTAAATACATCCAATTGGAAAAGTCAAAAAAAATGTGCAGTGCAATAAACATTAACTCCATATTTTTTTATTTTTATTTATATATATATGTTATTTATTTCCCGATTACAATGCGCTTCAGCCTCTGATAAGATTTTCATACCAACAGTGAAGTATTTTATGTATGGAGAATCAGGAGTTTGCCATGCATAATTTCTTGAATATAACCTAGGTGGTTAAAATACTCTTAAAACTTTAACCACCACCTACTTTTAACCACCTAGGTGGTTAAAATACTCTTAAAATCTTTACCCAAACATAGAAATAGAATATGTTGCTCGAGCTGTACATCTCAAATGCACTCACTAATTCAGTAAGATATAAAGGCTTGTCGGTTAGCAAGTGACAGTATACAAAAGAAAAGACCTGGAATTTGTTGCTTTCATTCTGTCTTTGTATCATCAACCAAGACGAGCAACACCAACCTGTTGTGTGCAATGGCCTAGAAGCGAAAGGCTGCAGAGCCCTCCCCCCTAACTCACTAACTACGGCCTTTACTTCAGGGACAAACACTTGTTTCTGCAGCGAACGAGTCTGAAAGCATGTTCAAACGAAGTGTTGACACTCCGCTGGAAAAGCTCCTACCATCTACTTGAGGTGGCAGCTCCCTTGCCAAATCTAAATACCGACATCTAAAAGTTCAAATAATTCCTGGAGATAAATGCACCAAACTCCTACTGGTTCCATGTCGGCAAATGTACGTTGTTCTTTTCCAACTACATGCAACGCAATTTGAATTTTTTTCTTTTATTCAAGAATACTTTTTACAACTGCACATCTTAAAATCTCAGAAGAAACTTAAGAGATTTTGCATGTAAGACATAGTCATTCCACACAAGAGGTCTACAGAAGTTTTAGAAAATGAATACTTATTCTATAAAATTTAGCTTGATGTCTTACTACACGGTTGTCTTGTTGGCTTGAAATGCAAATTTCTAGTGAAAGCCAGACAAACAAAGCTATTCCGAAAGCTTTAAAATTGTTCACATGTCAGAGAGAGCTGAGAAACACTCTCAAGAATTCAGAAAAAAAAAAAATCACTGTGAAATCTTCTTCCAGCAATACACTTTCACTGCCCCAAAAGGTTTCCGTATACCTTCAGAACCTCATCCCAAATAGGAAAAGATAACGGGAAAAGACAGAGCCCGTTATTTTGCAGCGCTGTCTTCTTTCAGAGTCGGTGCCCTGTGGGTCACACTGGGAGCAAGGCCCCTGTTTCAGCGATGGTGGTTTGATGCAAGTCTTCATTTTATTTATTTAGTAGCAGAAGCTGACGTTAAACCTCCACCCCATCTGCCTCCTCCCAGGTCAGGACGGCCGGTCACAGCAACATAACTCCTGACAGATGTGCCACCGGGGGAGTTTTGCATCACATTTTAGGGGGCCTTGTTCTCGATTTCGCATGACCTTGCGTATTCATTTGCACAGGAAAAATATTGATAAACGTTACCAGTGCAAAGTGGTGCAGTTTTCCCATCCAGTAGTGATGGTGTTTAAAAATGTTTCCATACTTCAAAAATTACCCTTGCCTCCACCTTGATCCCTCTTCTCCCCCCACAGGCTAGTGGCTAATCCCATGAAGTAAAACTCTGCTCAGTTCAAATAACTCGCACTGTCTCGTGGGCAGAAGCTTTCATCGAATTGCGGCTGGAAGTTGTGTTGTACCTGGGAACTGAACGAGCAGACCAGTCTCACCGAGGGCCACTGCTTCCTCCCAGCCTTACCATCATCTTGCTGCTTGCATGGGTGTAAGCGACTAAAGGATTCATGGCAGCAGAAGGGCTTCTGGGTATAAAGCCTTTAATTACAGCTCAACATGAAAAGCATTGCTTTCAACTTTATGCCCATTTTCATCCACACCTACTCTAAAGCATTTGTTGACAGAGTAATTGATAAGCAGGAAACATGGACACAGACAGCATCCCTACAATTTTCAAGAGGGACTGATGAAAAGGCTAAATTATCTAAATTGGTACAAGTCAAGTTCTTTTTCTTAAAAAAAAAAGAAGTCACACACACAATACGTACCTTGACGCCTGCATAAAAGATGTACTACAGAATTGCATAATATCTGCTGAAATCTTCTATTTCAGGAAGTAGGCCTTCATCTCATTGTCACGTACAATGCACTGAAAGCTTGTGATTACCGCTCGAATACACACAGCTTGCCTCAAAAGTAAAGCAAGAAACAGGCAGCAACGACGCTGCAACTGTTTAAGCGCAGACACTCGGCGTGCCCAAGGACGCCGATCCGACCAAAGCCCAGGTAACAGGGACCAAGCGTTGAGCTTCGTCCCGGTGCGCAGCCCGTGTGCGCAGGCTCGGCCGCGCGCGGCTGGGCAGCCCGGCGGAGAAACGCGCCTACCCAGCCCGGCCCCGCAGACGCCGACAGCGGGGACAGACACGCGCCGAGGCCACGAGCTCAGAGCAGCCAAAACGAGGAGCGGGCACTGAGCACGTTCAAAGTTGCAATACGAAATACTACAGTAATAGGGAGAAATAATATAAACCCTCGTGCCTTGGAGTATAAATCTACGTCAAAGGCCTGGACTTTCTGTTGTGAGTTCACGGTGACAGGACGCTAAACAAGACCGACCGAGGCTCTGAACTACTCTCTGCTGGGTAAACCTGCGCTGCGCTAAGCAAATGGGCCAACCAAAGCCACGCAAACTCTGGGCTTGCATATCTGTTTTTTTAATAAAGCAAGCAAAAGGTTGAGAAGTAAACACAGTAAGGATATAGGGGAAAAAAATGGATGAAGGTCTGGAAACCAGCTTGGAAAGATGGTCAGAAATACATAATATGAGGAAATTTTACCCCTGCAGCTTTGGGTTAAAATACCAATACCAAAAGCGCACAGAAAAATTCCGTTTGTCAGTCGCTGCCGAGACGCCGGGGAGCGTGTCTCTGGCACCGCTTCGCTCCCCTCGCTGGTTCTGGCTCTTGCGGCCCGTTGCCGTAGCAACGCTGAGCGACTAAGAGCCACCGAAAAGCCAGCAGCCTCCACGGCAGGGCCGCGAGAGGCGACGCCGAGCGTCCCTGCAACTTCTTACTTGCTCGCCAGGTGATACGCAAGACAAATTCCTCTGTGAAAGCACTGAATAGGAGCATTAGCACCGCTCCAACAACAAGCACACCCCCTGCCCAGCAAGAGACGAACGACCCTTGAACTGAAAAAAAGCTGTGTTTCTAATTAGAAAAGTGTCCTGACTCAAGACAAAGTGACACGAAGACGAAACTGGCCAAGGTTACAGACCAGGTCAGGAGCAGCAACAGAAGTTGCTGGTGCAGCTGCTCTTTCCCAGCCTGGTACCTTCACAGCTTCCTCTCCCCTTCAGCGCAGCATCACCAGGCTCTCTAGAGAAATTACTCCAGTCCCTAGGTAAAAAAATCAGATGAAAAACTGATAAACTACTTGACTGCAGTACTAGGAGGTTACTGTTATCAAGAAATTAATTTTCTCTGCTACTGCTGAAGGCAAGTTCTGTAGAAGCAAAACTAGAGTTTAAATAGGTTTCAAGCTGCCGGTATATGTTTTTCACAGAGGAAATTCCACAGAATCATGGAACACTCCCTAAAAGTCAGCTTGTCCCTCCTAAGCTCCTAGAGAGGAGCAACCTTCAGTCATTCACAGCCAGCTCTCTTCCTTCAGCTTCCAAAAATGGCAATTACCCAGGAAGCCTACTCCATAAAGTTGACTATCCATACCATTGGAAAGTTTTTCTTAATGTCCAATCGCTATTTCCTTCCTTCCTGCTTAGTAAATCAGCTGTTGCTTATTCTACTGAGAGTGGAAATGGCAAAAAAACACGTTCCCTTCCCCTGAGCAGTCCTTTCCTCTGCCACTGCCTCTTCACATTAGGAAGTTTTTGTCTTCAGTCTCTCTTCTCTAGACCAAACACTTCCAAGTCTTTCACTCTTTCTTCATGTGTTACCCTTCCCAATTAGGGGTCACCCCCAGGCCAACCTCAACTAGCCAGTTTTCTCAGAGAGCTGTGCTGAGGCTCCACTGACTGCATCCAGCCAAGGCTTCCTTATTGATCATGATAAATGCCCCGTACTACTGCTTTTTTGCAGAACTGCTCTCTAACCAATTTCTTTCAAAGCACTCATCTCTGCTGCTACTGTCACCACTGCAGACACCATATCTATCTATACAAGCATCCCATCAAACTACCTTACATTTCACTTTGTCTCTGGTATGCTCTATTCTTAGCAACTCAACAGTCACTGATCCTTTAAATGATCTCATCTTTGACTTATTATGTCTTCTACAACTTTCATTTTAGACTCCAATGCTGCTTCCCCTGAAATCAGGAATAAAACTCTTATGATCAAGCAAGCATGCTTTCAAAGAGAAAGACTGGACCTTTATCTCCGGTCTACTTCCAGCTTTCTCATTATTATACTTGAGTTTGCTCCCCTTACACTACACTGCAAAATTTAAGTCCTCTGGAAATAAATTCCTCCTTCACTTCTTAGAGCTTTTTGTACCATGTATCTACCTAATCAGGTCGCAAGCCAAAAATCTGTATTCATCATCTGAACTTCAGCGCCATCAACAGCAATTGCTAAACAAGTTAGAGGGCAGCAAGATAAGTCGAAGAAACATTAGGAGGAACAAGGTTTTTCCCTGGCAATACTTCAGATTTGTGATGTGCTGTGATTTGCCTAGGGCACAGCTGCACTAACGCGGGAGCAGGGAAGACAGCAAATCACCAGTCAGTCAGTCAGTCATTGCCTTCCACCACCTGCCACAGAGCCGGCAGCAATTCCAGCTGCTGAGGAGTGCGGAGCGGAGCCAGGCACCTCTCGCCCACTCCTTCCCTCCTAGCTTTTGGCAGGCTATAACGAGAAACAAGCCGCCTTTCTTCTCTCCGTTCGGGACAGGACTGCACATGGAGATTCTTATTCAACTAAGCCAGAGATCTGACGATCTAGGCATCAGAGAGGAGTTTACAAAGTCTTTCCAGAAGCCCACTGTCAGCTCAGAAAAAAGAATGACTGTACGTGATTTCAAATCACCCAGCAAGTTCATACTATGATACTGCTATCCAGAAGAGAGATGTACACAATTGTGACTTCCCACAGATGCCACCTGATTTATGAGACCATAAAAGAGAGTACCATGAATGATGATGATGTGGAGAATCTATGGTGCATGCAAGTGTGTATGACACCAAGCCACATTTCATTACTACTGAAGTGCTTTAGCAACTCTGACATTTCAAGAAGATTAAAAAATTACTGAAATTTCTCATGAGTTGGCATCCATTCCATAAAAAAAGATAAAAATAAACAAATAAATAGCCTTGGAAAATTCAGTTCTTTATGTGGACATCACGTGAGAGAGAGAAGCAAATATTCTCTTCCCTGTCAAGTGAGCAGCTTAATAACAGATAACAGATGGATCGCCTTTGGATCTTTCTATCATAAAAATAAGATTCACTGTTTGGAATAAAAAGAGCTGTACAGCCATCCATTACCCCTACCCTGAGAGGGGTTTTTTTTGTTGATTAAATAAGCAAAAAATTGAATGACTGTGGGAGGGGAACAGAAAGTGACAGCATGTCTTACACAACGAGCTGGTAACTCTCATAATAGCTGCGCAGAGACCTTACACCATTCACAGTTACAGAAATCAAAATATGATTCTGCAGACACTCTGAAGTGAAGACATCTTCTCCTGTGAGTAGTACCACAGGAAGGAGTAAGACTGTTCACCTAATTAATTGCTTAGTCAAAGAAAAGTCTGTAACTTAAAAAGGGTTGCTTCTCCTGTGTGCATTTTGCTACACAATCCTTACAACAACCACAAAAATGAGCAATAACTAATTGCCAGTGCCCACATAAGTTAATAAGAATAGTCCTGTATGACTTTAGAGGCCAGCATCAGGCCCTACTTGGCAGAATCAGGTCCTGTTGGAAGTAGGTGCAGAAAAGGGTATAAACCTAAACCAAGGATGAGATGACTCAGACAAGACATTTAAAAATGAGGCAGAAGATAAAAATACTCTAAAGACGTAATACAAACTGTAAAAACACTAATTTGGTTCTAAACCAGTAAGACTGGGCCCACTTTTTCCTTGTTTGTTGCTTAACGAAACTCTAAAATGAAATATAAATAATGTTAGGGATGAGCCATAAAGAGACTCAGAGTAATATAAACATATGGTACTCCCCTTAGGATGTACATACTCTTTATGCCAGCCATACCATATGAAGTGCAATTTTACTGCTACAACATGGTGAGAGGGATGAAAAGACAGCATTGTGGTTACAACCCCTTCCCTTTGTACATCTTTATCTTCCCATCCTTACTCTAATCTCAACGTTTTAGTGAATGAGCCCTTTCTAAATAGTGCTAAAGCTGACAGGAAAACAATGGAAAATTTAGAAATGGTAAGAAAAAGACTACCAAAAATATAGAAAAGTGCGGTATGTTATTAAATCAAGAAAAGCACACATTAATTAGCTTCACATCCAGCTGAGAACAAAATGCTAAGAACATACTCTGAGAGCATGACTTCCTTCATAATAGCGTGTGTAGAAAGCTAATGTTTTTCACTTTTAAAAATAAAACCCTCTGAGGACAGAGATTAATTTCTTTTAGGCTTCAGTACTAAAGTTGAATAAGCTATTTTCATCTTACTATTTTAAATAGCAAATTTTTGTTAGGAAACTGGACGTGCACCTCTTTCAGAAGTAATGCATTTCTCCATATAATTGCTATTAAGCAATGGACATTCATTTAATTAAAGGTTCTTTGGTAATCTGTCAAGAATCTATGGAAACAGTTTCTCTCCCAGCTTATCACCTTGAAAAATGTTCTGGCAAGATATAATTTAGAAAATGAACTTCAACGTGAATGAAGGGAATTTAAGTATGTCCGAATGAAGTTCGGCCGTGGCAATAACCCTCACATCAGCTTTTCCTACCTGTCTCTGGGATGAAGACTGCTCATCTTTGTGCAAATTCTGGGATATTTAAAATGCTGTCAGTAGGCTACCAAGAACCCTTTAATCGCACTGGAATCCCAAAGTATTTTCCAAAAAGAGATCCAAAAACTTGGCTTAATTTGTTCTCTTTTATGTCAACGGCCCAACTCAGAGGAAATGAAAACTATCCCTAAGAGCTTTTGAAAAATCCTATTCTTAATGTGTCAAATATGTGCTGCACATTTTAATGATATTTTGAAAGACATATATATTGTAATTAGTTAACGAGGAATAACTTATTAAATGCAAAGTCATTGCCAATTTACCATTGCAAGACAATGTTACAGCTGCTTTTATGTTGACACAATAGCCTTAGACTTCAAAAAAGCAGATTCTTCAAAGGCAATAAATGATTAATAGAAAAAAAAATCAGACCATTCTCACTGCAAATGACAATTAAAGATACCCACTGTTCTGAAGAGAACTCAGAGTTTTAAATTCAGCTATTGTATTCTTGCTGCAACATCTTAAGCTGCTAACTCAAAATAACAAGGACAAAAATGCAGTGTTTTTTTTATTTCTCTCCAGTTTTCTCAGCTCTGTTCCCAAAGGTTCCTGTACTCACTTTCACTGACTTCGCTGTACAGCGTATCTCTGGTTTTTTATTTGCATTCGGATTCCAAAAGGAAATATAAAAAGAAACATGCAAACTGGAAGTTCAGCTCCAGATTACTAGCTACATTTTAACTTAAAGATAGACCATCAAACTGAAATCTAGTAATAACTATATCTCACATTAGCAGAACATCTTTGTTTATGCCAAACATACCACATAACATTCAGCAATACATGAGGAAGAGGTATCTTAATTAAAACTGCGCTATAGCTGTCAAAACAAAAAAGCAACATTTATTTTGCTCATTTGCTGATATAAATTCACAGGGAAAATGGGTGTTGGTTGGTGGATTTAGCTGATATGGGGTGGGGGGGAATAAAATCAGAGCTGTGGGTTACAAAGTTGGGTGATGACTGACAGAGCGACTTTACAGCATGAATAGCTGGGTATGGCTAGCTGTGTTGGTGTAGATACCAGATCAGCTTTCATATTCCCCTAAGGAAGGGCCTTTTAAAAATATGCAAGCTATATCCTACACAAAAGAGCAACAGAAAACAGCAAATATATGATTATAACTAGAAAAAGTAGGGAGAATAAAGTAAAACAAGCAAATAAAAAGCCTTGCCCAAGTCCCTAAAAGAACTGTCCTCTTATTTGCTTTTTAATTAATCACCAATAATCAGCATCATCGAAGCAGCCTCAGCAGAGAACTTCTTAATGGCTCTTTAGTGCCCTACAAATGAGGTGCCTTTTAATTACAGACCGATCCCAGGTAGGCTGGGAGGTTTGCACTCCTCTGGCACCAAACCTCATTCTATGGCTTTAATCCACTGGTGAAACAAAAAACAAAACTTCTTTTTTTTTTTTTCTCCAATCAAACTCAGACGTCTATCAGAAATGAAGGTTACTAACTGGGAAGAACAATTTACTGTACGCACTGGACACATCATGAAAGGAGCAGGAATTAGTCTATCCTGCCTTACTTAGGGTGTACTTAAAACACAAAGGCTGAATACAAACAGGACACATATTGGACTTCTGGTGGACAGCCACTGCACAGTACTGGGGAAGAAAAAACATTTAGGTGTCATAGAGACAAAAACGTCCAAAAGATATGGAACCTCCATACGCCAGCAGCAAAACTATGTCTCGTTTGGCCCATTCCATGTATTTCTTCCCCTAGTTCATTTTTTTCTTTCTCAATAAACCTGCTCTCAATAAGCCCTCCTGTTCACCCATCGTGATGCCCTTTCCAAAGGCACTTTGATTTTACTGGTGTCCCAGCGCTAGTTTCAGGGAGCAAGACTTTGATCTGGAGGCAAAAGACCGCTATAAGAGGTCTGAGTTGAATTCTAGCAGAACAGCAGACACTTCTTCTACGTCTTTGAACCAACCTCATTAATAAAATTGGTTGATTATAACACCTAAGAAACTCCCACAAGTATTAAAAGTAATAAAGCATTGTGATATTATAGCACTAAGATCCAGTAAGGTAATCTCCTCATTTGCATTTATAGATATTTAGTAGGTGTTTTTCCTGATTACCCACTTCCCCTTTTTCTCCTTCCTTTTCCCTACCATCCTTCAATTAAGGTATAACGAAAACAATGCACTGCAACTATCAAAAGATGCTTTCCTCTTCCTTCAGAGATGGGTGAGCAATGAAGCAGACGGGTGAAGTGTGCAGACCAGAGGAATACGCAATAGCTGTGAAGATATTCTGTGGGGTAAAAGTGCACTAGGACAGAACTGACACAGCCTTTATGATATAAAACAAATGTCATATTCTGCAGAACACTGAGACTATGCTGGTAGGCAGATCCCTGTATCATTTGGGTAAACGTTTTTGTGTGTTCAGAGTCAACAAAAATAATTTGGTAGAGTTTATCGGCAAGGGGCGTGTTCTCCTGATTGTGATGCGTCAATCTAACATTATCTGAGAAGTATTTCTAGGAAGGAGTGTATATACGTGGGATAGATATTATACCATGCTGAAAAGGCTTTATTTGAGCTCAAAGCCTACAGAACACTGTTTGTTTAGAAGCTCAATTTTGCAATAAGCCTTATGCAAAATTTGCAATATTTTGGTGCACAAAGAGCACAGCAAGCACTGAGGCTTTCCAAAAAACCCTGAAAAACAAAAATTAAGGAAGAATTTCTACTTATATGTTAGATATAGGAAATCTGATCTTGGATCTATCACAGCAACCCCAGGTCCACCCTCAGTTCATGTCACATCTTGTAGGGAGTCAAAGGCACGGGGTGCGATGCATTTGCAGAGACGCATTGCATCTCCTATGGCACAGCAGGTGAACGGAACAGACCAACAAGTCTGCAAGAGAAACATCGGACCAAGATAAGTTGAAGGAGATCTGAGGGCCAGAGAAAACATTGCCCAGATAGGCTACATCCATATCCTAGCAAGGAGAGAGACATTTTTCTTTTAAGTGTTCCTTTATTTATGTCCAAATAAGCAATCTCTTTCTTGCTAAGTTTAATGATTATTCTCAACTCCAGTTTAAGATCCAATCTTATCCCTACATTACTGCTCGCAGCAGAGAAGATATAGTTACTTGACAAGAGAACTTGGATGGTGCTGGTCAGAAAGACAGGTTAGGGCAGCACAACATGCGTATTTTGGTTTTGCAGAGGCTTGCAAACTGTTTACACTAGATTTAGGATCCTCTGGACTCTAATGAAACACCTGGGGTAGTCTCATTGACTGGAGGGTGCTTTTAAAGGCATGTTTTGAAACATTAGTCCCACTTCTGTCCATTCACGTGCCCTTCCCTTGGCCCATGCCCTGCGCTAACAGTACATAGCTCCACAGTGTTTTGTCTACTGAAAAGCAACATCACTGATTCATCCCCGCAGCTGATTGCAAAACTTAGTTCACCACTTCACTCCCCTTTTTGTCACTACACATTTTGGCAATGGTTGGGTCTTCCTTAAAATCAGACTCAATGCCATAGCACACAGAGGAGCAATGATTTAAGCAGAAAAAGCCGTACATGCAGATGACCTTCTGCACCTGAGCAATTAAAACAGACAAAGGAACAAACATTCAGTGAGACTTGTACAGCAACGATTGGCCCGTTTGCTATATTATTCCCTGCTATAAATGACAATGTATGCTTGCTATTTTTCTTTTTATCTTCTGTGACATTAAGAGATAGTAAGTTTAGAAACATCTAATTATTTCTTTATATAGCAGTAGTAAACCTGTAGAATTCAGTACCCCAGGACTTCAGCAGAACAGATTCTCCAGTCATATTTTTTTAAGGACTGTCAAGTCATATTACCACTAATACATTAACAAGCCAAGGGAGCAACAGGAATGACCACGTTTCTTTTTCAAGAGATAAACTAAAGAGCAGGAGATATTCCCTACTGTACCATATCAAACAACTCTTTCATTAGCTGCTGGTGTTGGCTGCTTGTGGAGATGGGATGTTTGCCTAGATGGTCCACAGATCTAATTTGAGGTAGGAATTGTACAGAAAGTTAAGAAATGATATGATCTGTTTAAGAAAAATTCAAAAAAAAGAATCTTTCAGTAGCTGTAGAATGCAGAGACAAAGCCCTGCTGCGGTGGTGAGTGAGTGGCAGAGATAACTGATCAACTACAAAGAAGTTGCTAAGTACGTGATGAAATTACACTGGGATACTGCCCTCAGCACAGCAATGACAGCTCCCGCACTCCATGACCGGACCTACTAGTTGCTATGGAAATAAAGATCACAGCAACAACGAGCATGAGACACCAGTCGCTCACATGAAATCCAATGCACTTTGTAATACCATAATAACATTCCAACTCTTTACAGATGCTATTACACAAATGCATTGCAGATAGATGGGAGACATCTGGGAGAAGGAAAACAAGATGCTTTGTAATAAAGATCAGGAGAACGGCTTACTAGAGTATTCAAAGCAGACAAACCATTGTTAGTGTTAGTACCGTATCTTTTGGACAGGCTGACACAGCATTTGGAATGTTTTAAACATCAATTAATAGGAAAATTAGCAATATTAATAATAACGCTTTTATAAGAATAGTGAGCCACATCAAACCTAGCCTCCACAGATAATTACCACAGTCCTCAGATTTCAGATATTTTTTCTGTGTACCTAAAGAAAGCAACAACAACTGCTCAAAGAAAAAAGAAAAGGAACCTACCTACTGTTTGACTTCATGTTTTATGTAGAAACAAGTGCTGGAGTATTATGAAAAAATAATTAGGCTCACAGTGGCAACTGCTGTGTGATTGGTCATACATCAAGAGGAAAAACTGCCTTTATTTTTATGATAAATAGCCCTACGGCTGTTTATGCTGTAGGATTTAATCCTCCCTGAAAGTCTTGTGCTACAAGTACATTATGCCACACAAGGCGCAGAAAAAGCTCCGGCTCTCTGCAGAGCACCTCGGGGTTTCGTACCTTAATCAAGTGCTGATTAAGCCTCTGGCCCCGTGCTCGGATACACAGCAAGTTCCTGCATCTGCACAGGACTCACCAGGCTCCAGCACAGCTCTCCAAGGCAGGTGAGGATTTACCGCATGGAGCTGCCGGCTCTCCCCCTCTCCCCCAAACACTCGCTAAGCAAGCGCCAATACACTAATGAAGTAGGCAATTATCCCCTGTTCCTTAACAGGCAATCAAATCAAGTAACTCTAAGTGGATCTGCCACTCGTAAAAATGTTTCTGGCTATACAATCCAGGAATATATTATCATAAAAAATGCAATAAAAACTCACATTATCATGGAAGTGCATAACATGATTCTAAAATACACTGCAGCCTGACAGATCTTCTAACGTCTTTGTCAAAAGCTTTTGTTCCAGCTGTCAGCTGCAGACTTCCTGGAGGAGGGCTCAGGAGACCTCAGCAGCCCCCAACCACCGCACGGTGTACGGCATCTGTCCCTGGTCAGAGGACACCGGAGGGGGCTGCACAGGCCCCTGTTTGCCTTCTGCTCACAGCTGCATTTGCCCTTGCAGCAGAAACGTCAAGAGCTAACGATGTCAAAGGGCACATCTGACACACACCAAAACGTAATAACCACAGTGAAAACAAGAGAAATCATTCAAGTGATTTTTTTGTGTTTTACTGCTGTTAAAGGAAAAAAAAAAAAAAGAAGTGTTTTCATTCATCTCAGTTGATAAAGACATGCGCTTCTATAAATATCTTCAATGGCGCAGACCCGGGTGGAATACCTAATAAGGTCTACATCGGTTTTTAAATAGAAGTCTGCCCCTTTCAGATGTAAGGATCTGCTGAACCCAAACAAGGAGAGCAAAAATAGCAAAAGCAACCGCTTCTCATTATTTGTTAAATATACATATTCTGAAGGTCAGATTTTATACACATGTGCATGCTTGTTCACATGCATGCTGTAATCAGCAGTACATCTGAGGACACTGATCAATAGGGCCGGGTGTAGGATTCATTAGCAGGGTCACGCCTGCTAAACTGCCACTGCACCCGAGGGAACCAGGCTGAAGTCCACACCAGGTGGCTTCCAAGTCACTGGAGCTGAGCCAGCGTAAGTGGACCGTCCCAAACGGCACAGCGCGACTGACTAATACAGAGTAACACCATCAACTTCCAACAAATTCTTCAGTAAGTCAACTGCATCCCTCCTGCTATAGTCCAATGTTCCTTTGTTTTAGTCTGCTGTGTAACACTGTAACTGAGTGAAATAGTTCACTCTGAGGAGTTTCCTGTACCTTGGATACTCCTCCTGTATTGGGGAGTAAGATATTCATGCCTGCATCATACTTGAACCCTTTTTATTCCTCATCTTGATGGTCATATCAATTGACTGTTGAAGGTCTGCCATTCTCTGCCCCTTGTCTCCCTGACTGTACCAGAGTCCTTCAGCTTGACATTGCTCATCGAGTAATCTCTGACTCAAAAGTATCTCCAATCAGGTCTCAAAGGGAGCATTTACTGAAAATAAAGCATTAATTGATTATCATTCCTGGTGAAACGGCCTGGGTCTCTATGTGAAAGACGTGGTATGTTACCCAAAGGTTGCACTGCTGGTCAGAAAACAGCAGCAGGTTGCATTTTCACCACCCAGTAATGCTGAGCAGCGTTAAATTCTGTCAGGTAACACCTAGCAGTCTTACAATCTCCTTGCTCTGAGAACTTCTAGCACCTTCTCATGAGGAAAACAGCATACTGATAGCTACTGAGACGGACCGGTTCGTACAGGACACTGCAAAAATATTACTGACAATAGCGCTGCTGAGAAGAAACTCGAGTTTTCCAAGATACTGCGACATGGAGCAGGGAAGCGGGTCTCAGGGCCCGTGCCCCATGCCCAGCCCAGCCCTGGCAGAAGTGGGTGCCACAGCCCTGCTGTCCCCAGTCCAGCCCCCTAGATGGGCCTTGGACCTGGCTCCTGGCGCAATTGCTGAGAAGTATGAAATATTTCTCTCCAGAGGAGATGGCCCTGGTTTTAGGGGAACTGCTAAACTAGAGAATTAGAGAGTAGAAAGACCACCGAGGAAGAGAACATCTCACTGTGGCTCTTGAAGCATCCAGAAATACTATGCTGTTATCAAGGTGTGCATTCCAGTTGAAGGAAGCTATGACAATACCGTGAAACACTGTACAAACGGCACTTCACTTCATTGCTGACGACAGAATGCAACATTTGCATTTCAAGTAAGGACTTAAAAATAGCTGAGAACAAGATATAATACAGCATAAAAAAATAAACTCATAAACTTCTGGTTAATTACAAAAGAGTCTTCAAGAAGTCTTAAGACTGGAAAAATGTTGCTCGGGAACTTTCATTATTCTATTCAACATAATTTAGTCTATCCTTCACAATTACCTTTTTCCAAAAAAAACTAGCACTGATAAAGTTTCCTATGGACTTAGCATATGACAGTCCTAAGAAAAGAAATCTTTGTAAAAGGCTATGTCAGATTTCCAAGAATATTTTCTTCCCAGAATTCTTTCAGCTGGGCCAGTTTCTGTATCAAGAGAGGCTTTTCTACTCACCACACCAGCAAATGCATTGCAGGACATGAACGTCAGCCTTGTTCTTCCTGCTGTTTCAATGCGGCTGGCAATGGCTATGAGACCACTGCAAAGAAACGCTGCTCGCACACGCGACAGAGCAGAAGCTCTGAATCTGCACCACTGAATCTTCCGGGTTGAGAGCACAAAATGTTTGCTTTTATACAAAAGTAATCACACGCTAACTCCGCAAAGGTTCAGTAACAGACACCCTTTCATATCAGGGCTTATTGTCTGTGGGTCCCTATGAAACATTTTATCTGCAAGAACTGCAATGAAGGGGTATTCTGGCTATAGACACACTTAAAAAGCTCAGTTTTCTTGGTTTTAATAGGCATTTACTGTACCTCTAGCAATGCTGCATATACCATGATTGCTGTATTTCAGTGGTGGCCTCCACTACAACTTTCTGCAACAGCATTTAATTTTGAGGACTATGAAGAAAGTCACACACACAAAAAAAAATCAGGTAAAATAGGCTGTCAATTATATTCACTTCTTGGCAACTAAGTATATTAGCATGATGGAAATACAGTTAATGTCTTTTTTTAAATCTATGACTCCACTGGAGTCAGCTGTAAGTCTCCCTGTTGCTGCAGTGGCTGGTTAAGGAGCAGAGCAGAGGCATCGGGTTCAGAGGAACCATTACCTCCGCAGGCAGGGTAGGCGGCAGCATCGCAGTAACAGGTGGCGCCTACCACGCCCCGAGCAACAGCAATAGCTGCGCTTGTTCCAACAGCATCACAGCCACGCTCCTGAACCTCTCTGAGCACAACGGTCCGAAGGAGCTCACTCAGATAGCTTTGACTACGTAGATTTATACTTATATATGTACACATATGTGCACATACACTGAACTAAAATAATAAAAATAGCTTTTCTACTTCAATAGGCAAGCAATTACACAAAAAGCTAATGAGTTCTTTATTTACATTGTGATGTGGGTAGTGTGGGATTTCTGCATGTGTGTACATTGTACTTGTAGTTAATTTATACATTACCAAGTTCGCATAGCTTTCCATGCGACAGTGCTGTCAACACAATTATGATATCTTGAAAACAAACTCTGGACTTTTTTTCGAAGCAGAAGCCGCTGGTGCATGCATTGTTAGTACAGGGCTCCAGAACGCTATTTAAAGCGCACAGTCCTATCTTTGCCCTGGAAACTCACGAGCAGCAGACGCACTCTCTCAAAATAGTTTCAGCTTGGATAACTGACTGTGCTGTTCTGTCAGAGGGGGCTCGGCATTTTAATGCCTGTGGGGAATGCTGCTGCTCAAGTGACCTACAATTTTTTTTGACAAACACAGTTCCGCAGAGGACGCACACACCCCCCCGGGCCAGCGATGTCAGCTGCTCACCGCGGTTCTGAACGGAAAAACAAATCATAACAAGAGTCTGCTGCAGGGGCGCTTGGATGAACTCAGCCGAGCACCTCTGCTCTCGCGGACCAGCGCACAGCAGGGCACGTTAAGCAGGAGCATCAGCTCAAAGGTAGGGCAAACAGGAAAACTTTATCCTAAAGGAGACAATGTAACACCAACAGGACTCATGAGGTCTGAGTGGATTTTGTTTTGTTCTTTAAACCTGCCTACGATTTCCGATCTCTCCACATATCGTTCCATATTCTGCCGTCCATCTCTGGGACTACAAACTGAAATTAGCAATGTAATGTATTTTACAGGACTCTGACAAATAAAAGTGGACATCGTTCTTTCTTGCAAAGACAGAAAAATTAACATCAAGAGAGTATAAGTTCATGGTCGTTAGTTATACCAGCTTGCAATTTCGCTAAACCTGGAATGGAAGAGAAGATGTAAGCACAAGTGATTCATGAATACATGGAAATGTTTTTCATGGGATCAGTTTGACCTCAGATAAGAAGAATAACCCCTTCCAGTTCTCCCTAAAGTCAAAAAATGTCTTAATTTGAAGGTAGCAGTCAGGTGTCATAACAGATTTACTCAGTGAACAGACCTCACTGATACTTCTAAATGTGCCAAGCAGAGGAGGGACTGGGCCTGTATCCTGTACCCAAATGGGTGCAAGGATGACAATGCCCTGGCTCAGGATTCATCTAAACTCAGCAAGAAAAGATAGACCCAAATTCACAGAACATGGAGATGACATTTAAAAAGTTTAACTTCTCTGGGGAAAGCAAACATCCTATTTCTGCAATAAGAAATTCTCTCAAATACTCCTATGTACCAAATAGCAGCCAAAATACAATAGCTCATAAAAAAAAAAGATGATTATAGAAATAAGCATGAGGGGACCCTTTACTTTCTTCCGTGGCATGCAGAGCTGAGGGCACAGCCCTGCTCTCCGGCTGTGACCGTCATCCCTCTCAGCCCTGCTCAGTTTTCTGAAATAAAAAAAAAGAAGCAGGGAGGGGACAAGAGACTCGAACCAGTACAGGTAGTTGTGGCGTACAGAAGGCACAGAGGACATCTGGGAAAGTTTTCCTCTGCACAGCTCAGGGCATGGCCTGTGCCTGCGGCCAGATCAGCCCACTGGCTAGCCAGCGTTTCTCAACTTCTTTAACACGAAGACTCTCCAAAAAGACACATTCACAGCTTTCTGGCATCTCAGGACATCGACGTGACCTAGCAGCCTACCCGGAGCCTGCGTTTACTCAAGCAGCGCTCACACCGCTGGTGCCCCAGGACTCCAGCCCCAGGGCCGGTCTGCTTGCTTTCCCCCAGTACTCACTCACACAGAGGAATAAAACCCTCGTGCAACCTCACTAAGAGAATAAGAAAATAAAAGTGACTGAAAATTCCCATTTTATAGCAGAAAGAGAGGAGAGAAGCATTTTGGAGAGAAGAGGGCATATTTTAAGATGCTGAATTGAGCGGATAGGAAAATCTAAATCAGTGGCAGAAGAAACACTGAAATTATTTTCAAAGCATTATTGTGGGGCAATTAATGATTGAATTATTTGTTGATCTTATTCAATACTTTGATGAACAGAAGCAATTCGTTCTAGTTAAAAGAAACTAATTTTTAATTACACAGATTGTATATTTCAAACATGACTTTTTGATATCAAGATCAATATGCTGAAAATATTCATTACTCAGTCCCTAAATCCTCCTGTTGTCACAACTGCACTTGTTTTGACACCTGCTTAAATTTTCTTGCTGTGGCATTTAACATGAAGGAAAAAAACCCCCAATGCAACAAGGTGAACAGGGAAAGCACGTGCTGCCCTCCCAACACTACGCTCTCCCCACACTGCACATACTATACTGGAACTGATGGAGCTCTTTTTTGCCATCACTGGTTTTTGAAGGGTTACTGAGGGGTTGACCATTATAGTTACTGCATCAGGTAGTGATTTAACAACTGAAGGAAGCCTCCACGTTATCAGTGGGCCTCTACTGTTAGTTAAAACCCCAAGGCAGAGCCTTCACCAGCACTGAGCAGGGACGGCACCTCCCCTGCCCTTGCACCCAGCTCTTCGTCTCTGCTCACAGAGGAGGCCCCGCGCTCCACCCCGAAAGCCTGCAGGTACTGTCTGCCAGCTGTGTCTGAACCACAGGACTCGTGACTTACTCCAACAATTCCAATAGAAACCTGGCAGGTAATGTTTGCACTGGGGGGATAAGCCAAACACATAATATCCTGGGGAAGAAAAATAAATCAAAGGTTTCACAAGATACATACTATTATATTATACCATTCTATCCTACATACTACTAAAAGGCATTGAGTCATAAAGGTAATGCTGTGTCCAATGTACACATTTAATGGCAGCCACTGATAAGAGGTCATTTATAATTTGAGTCAAGAGATAACTGTACTTCTACCGCCAGCTAAAAGGTTGTAGCATGCAAAGACCAACTGCACAGCCACAAATACACTTGGGTACATTTAATTTTTGCTCAGTTGTCATGGCAGTGGCTTGTGGGTGTTTGCAATATGTACTGGTGGGGAGCGTGACACTTCTGTAACACACTTGCCATCCAATGCTTCGAAAGTGTTTGTTCCATACCTGAAATAGCACAGAAATGATAGTAGCAATAAAAAGCTACTTGCAAGGAAAAGAAAAATGTGTTTCACAAAAGGTCCAGAGAATTCTGAGCTGTGTAGATGCGCTGCACTACTTAAGTCAAGTCTTTGGAAAACAGACAGAAGGATCTTGACCAGCCCTGTGACCTTCTGGATGATTAACTAACATTTAATGTAAATGATATAGTTTAAAAAGCCACATACTTCATTTTCATTGATAAGTATAATTAGCTGTCATCGTAACCCATATTTCCTAAAGTGTTTTACCTAATCCTTAAGGAGAACTGCTTGCTCAGACAAGGAACCTGAGCTTTAGTTCAAGCCCTTCAAAGTCTTTGTTCCGACTTTTGTTAGTATATTCACTTACTAGAATTACAAACACCTCAGAACTCTTCAGGTGACCTTAGAAAGGGATTGAAGTCCGCTCCACATGCCTCTCTATTGAATATCACACCAAAACATCAATAACATTAAAGCCCAAAGCTAGGAAATGTCTTGGGTGCTCCTAAACATCACAATAGTCTGTTCTAAATTAGTCCTAAATCTTTTTTTTTTCTCCCCTCTGGGTATGTGAAACGTATATATGACAGCCTTTTTATTGCCACCAGCTAATCCTTTTACGTTCATGGGACACACGTCATGAGCCAAGGCTTTAACAAGTAATACTAACTTCTGTTTAGTTGCGATTTTTTTGAGTCAGGGATTAACCTGAAGCGAAGAAAGATATTTTTCCAAGCACAAAGACAGCTGTACCTTTTCTTTGGGTCCCTATTTCTGCATGATCTGCTTAAGGAAAAGCAGCAGTGTACACAGAGCAAGTTTTGTGCTTTGGTATCTTTACTCTTATCCCCACTGCTTTACGTCAAAGTTATCCAGCATACCTTCTCCAGTACTCCGAAGCACGGCAACCAGAACGTTACATATACAAATTACATTTACATCTTTGGAAAGCTAGGGTGTAATGAAAGAAAAACCTGAACAATAAGGTAGCTTGTTATGCTGGAATAACGTTTTGCAGGTTAGTCTGAAAGCTGCTCAGAGTATACATCTTAGTCTCAGAAGCATATGAACTCTCTGCCAGCGCCACCAGAACCAACCGGGTGTACTTCTGGAATAATAAATAAAAGCTATCAGCTTCCAAAAGTGTCATTTGAGCTCTAAATGCATTAGTAATTGCTGTTTAACTTAGTTACACAGGATGGCTAATCATCGGCCTATAAGGATTCAGTGGTCATAGTCAAACCAGTAAAATGCTGAATTTAGTACAGCATTCAGTGCTTGCCTCTCTTTACTAGTCCCAGGTATTGGAAAAGACCCTGAACAACAGAGTGGATGTAAATTAGCACGTCAACATTCACACACTGTCATATCTTATTGCTTAACAGTATTCAGAACCGTCTGTTCCCACACATCCTAAGCACTTTTAATTTTCCATAACTGTCACCTAAAGTAATTTAATTCCTGAAGAACAGTGGGAGAGAAAAAGGGGACACTGACATTTATCTTCTCTTGTTAGGAGAAGATAAGCTGCTCGCAAGCTATCCCGTTTCTCTGTACTTAGGGCGATAAATGCCAAAACACAGATTAGCTATCATTGTTCTTTTCTCACCAACTCTCTCTGTTACATATATATCTGTATACAGGCACACAATGATTTTTGGAATTATACACCAGCGACTATTCTTCTGTTAATGCTACGTGGCATTGTGTTACTTCTGCACAATTTTTAGTCATGCCATACAACAGGAAGTTATTATCGATGATTAATATGTACATTTTGTTACAAGGCTCCCAGGATAAGGGGGTAGAAACACAGTAACAAAAGACGTAGCTATAAAAACGTTTCATAGGGTCTGCTGAACAGCAGTGTGTTTGGAACAGCAGTTAAAAGAGCAAGGTCTCTGGAAAATCAACAGGGAAAGAGCATCTAACAATCATATCTGCCTTTAAATTTCAAATACTTCTAAATGGGCTACACTACTGAAAACTTAAATCATGACCATGGTGAACTGAAAGCCAAATTGTAATCCAAATGTAGATGAATATCACTGCAAGCGAATCTATTTCTGCTCCACACAAATGTAACCTACCGTATTTAATTTCAGGCATTCCCAAAAGAAATAAACTGGTATTTTCAAAGAAACATACATTATCTCCCTACATGTATGAATTCATGAGTATGGTCCATGTTATGCACTGGTCTTTCAGATGCTGCACTATACATAATCCACCATCACGCTAGAACTAAACCAGCCGTACGCATTTGCAGACTGCTTATCATCTCTGTACCTTAGTTTTTTATGACAACAGTATCAAATCACAAAAAGAACAACTTCTTTCATTTCCAGGAAGATGTTGCTTTTTGAACGAGGCAAGCTGACATTCAGCCACTTATAAGCATGAAATGATAGTAGGACTACGTTCACATGCCAAGCAGTCACCAAACATTTTTTTCTATTTGACAATTGCCGGTACTGGCGTCTAAAAGCTACCTGGAACAACAGATGGGTAGCTCCTACCCACCTCCATTTAGCTGTAGTAGTCCACTGGCTCTCCACTGAGACTTCAGCTGCAGACATCAGTGGAAAGGTTATCATGCCAATATCGGGAATGTGATCAATAAGGGGTTTAGATCCATAGAAGTGTGCTCTTATTTATTCTAAATCCACAGAAAGTCTGTTTTAAACACAGAATCACAGAATTGTTTAGGTTGGATGGGACCTCATCTAGTCCAACCCCCCTGCTCAAGCAGGGTCACCTAGAGCATATTGCCCAGGATCACATCCAGGCGGGTTTTGAATATCTCCAGGGAAGGAGACTCCACTACCTCTCTGGGCAGCCTGTTCCAATGCTCTGTCACCCTCACAGTGAAGAAGTTTTTTCTCAGGTTCAGATGGACCTTCCTGTGGTTCAGTTTCTGCCCGTTGCCTCTTGTCCTGTTGCTGGGCACCACGGAGAAGAGGCTGGCCTCATCATCGCGACACCCCCCCTTCAGATACTTGTACACGTTGATGAGATCCCCTCTCAATCTTCTCTTCTCCAGGCTGAACAGGCCCAGCTCTTGCAGTCTTGTAAGACTGTAAAGATTTTGGCCTTTGGAGAACAGACAAACTATTAATTTGGTCTAGCATTCTGTGAACTGTATTTGTAATTAGTTTTTCTTGATTTGCCCTTTTCCCTCTCTATAAATCAAGTGTTCCATGAATTGCAGCTGAGTTTGCTGTAACATTTTTTTTTCTTATTTAGTTTCAGACAAACAGCCTCAATTGCCTTCAGGATCTTTTTTAACCTGATGTTCTCTTAGATTTCCCATAAACTAATTTGCCCCTCAAGGCCTTACATAATCTTTCTTCCTTTTCTTCGGAAGGTATCTGGGGTGATTCTCACATGAGAAAGGATGGGACAAAAGCAGCATCTTGCAACTGACATTATAAATATTGTCAGGCTGGAGTAAAATTTATTAGGATCCTCTAATTGCATTAAGAAAGAAGAACATTATCATATCAATTAGAAAACGGGCCAGATGCTCCACTCTCCTCTGGCTGATATGGGCTGTGACAGTGATACGAAGCAGCCACAAACCAGGCTTAACTGGATGGTAACACCACATTTGCAGCTGCTTTGACTCAGAGGCACCAATCAGTTGGAGGATACCAATGAAATCCTACCTCTGTTTTACTCCACTGCTAGTTCTCTGTAGCTTGATACAAATAGATACGGGTATGGTTTTTCATACTACATGTCACATGAATCACCCTCCGAGTTTAAGCTAACCACCATCCTTAAACCATTTTTCTCTATCCCCCTCAACTCTCCTTTTACACTGAGGAGCAGTAGTCTTGGCCTTTTCCAACAGATGGCTGCTCTCTGGGCTCACCTGACGTCTCAACACCAACACCCATGGACGCGCTTCAGTTATTTCTAGCACTCCAGTGTCCCCTTTCCTCCTAACTGCATCAGTGATGGGTCAGATCGCTTCAGTCCTGCACGCTCCTATATTACACTGAAGACAGGGGCCCAATCCCTGCTGCAGCAGTCTTCACCATTGCAGGATCAGTGTCTTAGTGGACCAAGGAAGAATCTTTATGTGTACTTCGTATTTGCAACTACAAAGTGTATCAAGTGACGAAGTCGCAGTACTTGTCACGTTCTCATAAGTTTTCTCTTCCCATGGATGTTGTGACTGCTTATAGACGCAGCTGGTAGTAGAATACACTCCCCTTCCAGAGTGAAAGGCAACGCTCATCAAGTTCTGCGAGACTGAGAGCCAATCTACCAAGTCTTCTTCAGCAAGAGCAAATGACCTGTAACATCTATAACTATAAAATGAAGAGTGACACTAACTGACCTGTACACCTCAATGCCCTCTTTCTTAAGCTTCACTGTAGTTCAAAGTCTGGTTACCCTCTGCTAACAGTCAAAATAGTCAGAGGGCTTTTCAAAATGGAAATTATGTAAAAGTTTGAACTCCTTTTCTTATCCTCCTAATGTTTGAGCTCCAGGTGAATCAGATTCCACCAGTTCACCATTATATTGCAGTAGAGTAAAAAATAAAAAAATCACCCCACTCAACTGAGAAAGTGTCGGCTTCTTTCCGAAAATGAATGAGAATGAATGAGAACCTAAAGGAAGCCAAGTCCTGCCTGCTGAACTCCCCTCAGTCTCACCACCTCTCTCTGCTTCACTCCAAACTCTGCACTGCACATTGAAAGTACCAGTCTATACTGCCACGCAGTACGTACTCGGTAGGAACCTAGTAGGTGTCTAGCAGGTTCCAGCAGTTCTAGCATCAAGCACACTGGATGGATTAATTCCCACTGGAACGTTTCTTTTAAAGGTCCTGGTGACGTGAATTCTGTTCAAACACACACCACTTTGGAACCAGCCACCTGAAAGAACAAGCGTCACAAAAGCTTCTCACAGTCCAAGGATATCTTAGCCACCGCTCCTGAAAGACAACATGGCTGTATATATGCTGAATTGTATTCAAATTTAGAGGAATTAAGCTCACTGCATTCTTTGAAAAGAGCAGCCAATTCTGTGCTGACCTTCAGTAAATGCAAAAGTAAGAAAATTTGCAGCTTGCTTATCCTGTTGATATTTTGACCTCCAGACACCATTTCAGTGTATACACTAGGTACACTACATATCACTTGAGAGCTTTTTGAGATAGGGAAACTTCAAGTGAGACAAAGGGTGCAGGAACATGAAAGATACAGCGATCTGGGACAACTCAGCACTGCACTGAGTGATTTAGCTATGCAAGACCGTGAACACAGAAGACCATATCTATGTCTTTTAATATCTTAAGATGAACTGAAGGTCCAAAGCTCATATTTAACAATGACGTAATCTGCCTTTTGAACCGGAAGCTGGACAGAGAAGTCCCGAGATCTGCCCCTGCCGTTACTGCAGGCCCACAGAAAAAAGAACGGACAAAAGAGCTCAAGTGCCACAGATGCAATTTAAGTACAGAAGTTTTGGAGAAAAATTAAAGGGCATGGAAGCAACACGGATGTCAGATATGACATACAAGACTTCCAAGGCAGAGAAACAAAAATACTTCATCTGCTAGGAATTAAACAAGGATTTGGAAAAAGAGTCCCATGACTGAATAAGGCACAGCTGATTTCTGCATCCATAACATCCCCACTGAAATCACTGAGAATTTGCATGCATTTCCTTGGCATCATTTGGCTTGAATTTGCAATACCGTTGTTCAGTGACATACTCATGATACTGCTTAAGTGATAAATCGTTCTCTGTTGTGATGTGCATTCTCTAGACCACTAAGAGTAACTGTAACTTGCAGTTAATTGTAAAACAGAAAATGAGAAAGCAAACATGAGGAAAGTGAACAGCTCTGAAAGAACAAAATACCTGAGAAACATAGGAAATATCATGTTTCTCGTCTCAGCATGCATACTGTGTTATTTCTTCAAAAGAAAACTCATTTTTTAAACTGTCTAATCATTTTTCAAGTTGTAAATTAGAAGTCTAAACAGAAATATATGTTCTTAAACTAACACAAGTGAAAAGAAATCATAGTCTTCGGTGAGCAACAGTAACAGTTTTACTTAACTGCTTTTGCTACATTCAAAGAGACAAGCGGTGTCCCTTTTATTGGTGTAAATCCAGAACGGCATTTCTCCGGACTTATTTCAGTCCTCTGGAGGATGGGTTATGGCCTTGAAGGTGGATAGTAAAGTGACAGCAAAATTACCAGTTATTTCTAAAAGAAAAAGAGAGCCAATAATCCAGATGTTGTGCATATTACTATACACTTCCATGTTTTTCAATTACTAAATTAGCTGGATTTAAACTACTTCTGCATAACACAACACACAAGGACTCTCCAGGCGCTGAGCTCCCTTCACCAGGAAGGCAACAAGAACGGCTCGTTTTTGCAGCGTTCTTTCCACAGCAGATTCGGTGATCTCCAAATCCCAGCACTACCCCACAGATTCTAGCCACATCTTAAGATCCACCTGGCTCAAGAAAACACACCCCTCCTCCTCCCTTTTTCTTCTAAAGGGAACTGAGACAGAAGTCAAGATTCATCCTTTCCTTGATGAGTAATACAGCATGTTTTTTTCCACCTTGCACTCAGACCTATCAGTATTAACCATAATCAGAGAAAAATACAGTATGATGGACACCGCTGAACACATACATACTACGAAGATCTATATTAAAAGGGAGCCTGTTAGGCCTGCTGCACTGTAGTGGAAAGTCTCTTCCTAGCCATTCTGTGGTGTTACCTTTAGAAAACACCTCAATGATGTAACATTCATAAATCTGAAGTTTTAAACAGGCCACACCTAGGCAGCGCTACTAGATCCTCCACTGACCCAACACCATTTTATAAAACGAGGAGTATAAAGTGTTGAATTACTAGTCTGAACAAACAGCATCTACTTTTCTAGGGAGTTTAGGTAGTAGCAAATGCAGGACAGAAACTTTAACTGGATAAACTATGCAAAAAAGAGCCATGAGTATGGGAAAAGTAAGACTTTTAAAAAACAAATGACAATACTAAACAGCTCCTCTGACAGCTCCTTATAACTCTCACTCCTCCCTCCCCCCCACATACATACTTTCCATTCTGATACATCAGGGTTTTTCGCCCTCTTGTTTTTAAATAACAGGCAAAGGCATCTGTGCTCCCAGCCCACAGCCACATAAGAGTCAATCTCTGAAAAAAGTTTGCTTTGCAATCTGGTTAAGTGTTTTTACACATTAGTAAGCTATACAGGACTAGAGATATGGCTCCCCTGCTTACCACAACAGGCTCATTTTTTCCCCTTCTTTTACAAAAACCACATACCACACACACTCTAATAAGTAATATAGAGAACACAGAAGCTTAGCATATATGTATTTGACCCCAAATAAATAGGATCTGGGATTTTATAGCTGCCTTCCTGGGCATTAGGCCATAGTTTTCTAATCAAAACCACAGTATTTCATTCAACAAATTCAACACCATCCTGCTTAGCTGAGATTAAAATGCTGTGCAAAAGAATCAGTTTTTCATCCTTGGCCAAAAGATGAGCTAACCTTAAGGCTGCTTCATTCACCTTGCCAGGTGAAGCGAAGCACACGGGGGAGCCTTCATGGGCAGAACAACTAGGGAGAGATTCAGCTGCCGGCAAGCATGGGGCCAGCCTCAGGCCACCCTGGGCACCTGCTGGGGACCGGGCAGATGGCAGCAAGCCGACCGCCGGAAGAGATCAGCCAAGAGCACAAGCAAGGAGATCCAAAGAGGACCTCTGGCGTCATGGTGCCCGACTGATGTACCAGGCTGGCTCTACAAGCAACGGACTGAGTTAGGCTCACAGATATGGTACCGTAAAGGAGATGAAAGTTTATCTCTGCGGGTGGTGCACAGGGAAAGCAGCAAGCCGAGGAGGAAGCTGCCCTTGCTAGTCACTCAAGTCTTCTGTAGGAATGGGCAAGTCCTAAACTGACTTCCTCAGTAGTGGTTAAGCCGAGTCCGATACAGGTGGCAGTTCTGGGGTTGCCAGGCATGAACCAAATGCAAGAGCCAGGTAACTGGCTGACCCAGGCCAGCCTTCCCCAAGGGAGACAGGGGAAACAGCAGCGGGTATTTCACACGGCATCGGCTCGGCAGCTGAAGGGACACCTACGTTAGAAGCCCTTGTTTCAGAGCCCTGAAAGCATTGTGCGTCATCAGTAGGAATACCTAGTTAGGTACAAGATCCACTAATCAGACACAAATACAATATTAGTTCTCAGAAATCAAGTTTCACACATGCTTGTAATCTTTTGAAATACTCCGCCTCCTCGGTGCTGAAACGGACCTGGAAAGGCACCTCCGGCTGTCCTCCCTGACCCCCGCGGCCTTTGCTACTGGCGTGAAAAGACCCCAGCTGGGTACTTAACCCCAACTGGTACTTAACCAAACGCAGAGCAGCTCAGGGTGTTTGCTGAAGTCAAAACGTATGGGCATGGCAGAAGTTAACGCAGAAGGAAAATCTAACTAATCTTACTGCTCACGTACTGGACTTTGTTTACATAACTGTACTTCACACTACTCAATTAAGCAGTATAATAAGTCTCTATCTGTAGAAACATAGAATGTAAATTATTCATTACTTGATTGCATCCTAGTTTTTGGGGGATGCATTTGTTCAACAATATTCCACTTTGTTTCACAGAAACGAACATCTGAATTGTTTTTGCACAAAATCAGATGCTCCCAAAAAATAAGTACATGACAGAAAATAGTTAAACTACACCAAATTTCCATGTTCGGATTCCTGACTCCTGCTCCTTTCCCTGAGGGACTGGGGGTCTTAAGGAAGATACACAACATGCAGGTTTGAACCTTCACAGAGGTTAAAGACTCAGATAAATTAGGCTTTGTTCCTTGTTCCTATTGATGCCTCTGCTCTCCTGCAGGGTTGTCGCTCTGACAGCACCGACAGTCTCACAACACATATTTGGTTCTCTTAAGGTCTCAATTCCTGGGATAAATTATTACGGGGGGAGAATCGCAATCTTAAGAAATAATGCTTAGCACCGTTGAAAGAGTTGGGACGTTTTGATCCCACTGGATCACAAAACAGAAAGCAAAAGGTGAACCGTAAGACTAGTCTTCCAAGACCTATTCATGATTTAGAAATGATTTAAGTTGATAATGAAACTGAAGTCTGAGAATTTCTGCCCTTTCCTGAACTTCTGACTGGGAGCAGCAGCGCCCAACGAGAGCAGATTCCAAAGAAAAAGGCTACAAGAATGACATGCAGGAGTGAGAGACAGGTTAAGCACTGGCAAATGTGATTATTTCTTCTACACATCAAACAGTTTCACAAACAAACTGCTTCAGTTTTTGCTCTCCAGATTATCACAGCGTAGTAATAAGGATATATTTTCTGATGTGTGTGTAACCCTATAGCCTGCCAGCACATTGTTTGAAATTAAAATGGAAATTATTTTAAGCACGTTACCCCAGGTTTTGCAACTTCTTGTCTGTTTCCATGGGGATGGGAGCAGCGCGGTGGCAGCTGCAGAAGGGCTGCTCAAACTCCTGTAAATTTCTGCTGCGCCTACCAGGGGGAAAAAAAGTACCATTTCTCAAACTCTACTTAGACTTTAAGAGTCTTCTGGGCCCAATATATTCCTGAAGCTAAAGTACTTCAACTTCAACAAACTAAATGGCTAAGGAAACATTTTCAAGATGCTTATTAGCTTTTCTCCTCACAATGAAAATATATTCTTACAGAATAGTACTCCATGGCTTAAGAATTTGCAATGGGCGTTCATACAGCTGGACTCTCTACTTCTTTTAGAGCCACATATATAATAAATGCATACAGGTATGGCAAGAGACCAAGTCCATGACAGTGTTATGATTTTGTTAGCCTCTATTCCAGATGCCTCCCCTAAAACTGACAGAAGAAAGCTATAAACACTACCCAAATTACTCAAGCCTCAGACCGAGGCTGAGATATTCAAGAGCCAGACAACTCATTCACCGCAGTTCTGTGATATTAGCTTTGCAGCTCCATAGGAGCTTCCATAGGCTCCTTTGGAAAAGGGAAGCCTTGTCCTGACAATGTTTCATAATGCTCGAGTTACTTCCCCTTTAAGGAGAAAGGCTTCCTTTTTGGCGATCCCTCACCATACATTACATTTTAAAACATTGTACGTGACTGTTGTAGATTTAAAAAGAAAAAAAAAAAGATGAATAAGTCTGCAAAGGGGAGCTGCCCTCTAAAAAAACCTGTGTCTGCTCCCCTTAAAAAAGCCATAAGCACACTGGTAGATAAGCAGTCACATAAGGGGTTGGCAAACACGGGACCAGGACAAAATACTAATTATGATTAAAATAATTAAACCCCCTTAAATCAGCTGGAACGCCAATTCCAGCTGGTGCTGCGCTGACGTGGCACAACAGGCAAGAAGCCCTCAGACAGACCACCTCGCTTGAACTGAGCACAAGGACAGCTCAACTGATAGCACCAGATGGCTTTACATATTTTCATTCATATTTATATACTCTTTCTTAGTAAGCCAGGAGGATCCATGACCAAAACTGACTCTTTAAATTATTCTTATGTATAACTGTGTATCAGGATACATCATGCTGCAACTCTTCCCCCTCTCTCATGCAACCTAATGGTGGGCACAGCTAATAACACCAAGTGTAAGAGCACCTGCTATTTTTTATTACTCAGACATGTTTCAGTTGCTAGCGACTCTTAACTTTAAAGATATTTGGGCCAAAATAATCTTGTTTGCTTCACAATGATGGTTTTCCCTTTTGGTTAAAAAAGTCAGCAAAAGTTGTCAGGTAATTTCCCAGAATTTTCTACCTCCATTAAAACATTTTCTACCTCCATTAAAAACAAATCTTACAACTGCCTTGTTGAGAAATTCTAGTGCTTCTGTGCTTTGGTGCAGAAACTTGAAATTTCAGAACAGGGAAATAACTGAGGGGAAGGGGGGGGAGGGGGAAAGGGGGAAATAGAGGCAATCTGGCACCCAGACCATGCCTTCTGCGGTTTCAGCGAAGAAACTCACAGATAAAGTGATAAGGTTCTTACAGGAATAAATAAGAAATCTAAGGCTTTTTTTGGAGACGGAGACCTATTTTTCCTGAGGGAAAAGAGTACATGGTTATATGATCTAAGCACGTACCATAAATTCACAAGCCTACCATGATTCACTTAAGCTTGCTGAGGTCACCTTAATTCCAGCACCGCATAACTTTGCGTGCTCAAGCTTGTAGCCCAAATATTCTTGTTCCAGTTGTGTATAACAACAATGTAATAACATCCTTTGAGTATGCTAAGAAATACGGCATCCCAAAACTCAATTCGTTTGATTCTTACAAAGAGAACTGCTGTTGAAAACAAAAGCTTTGCATGTGCTTTTGTAAAGCAAAATTTGGATAAGAAAGCAGCAACTGCGCTAGTTTCAATCAAAGAGTTTGGCAGACCCGAGGTCAGTTTAAGTTCAGTTACGCTCATTAACGTGCTCTGTTCAAAAACAGGGTATAACTCACTATTGAAGACTTGTTGTTAAAAAGATGCAACTATCTCGCATCTCTAGATGGATAGCTGGAGCACGTACCTGTACTTCTAGCAATTACTGTACATGCAAACTTTTCTATATAAATAATACTACTGGAAGACAACGTTCATAAAAGCACAGGGAACCAGTCTCTGCATGTATTAAAGCTTTCTGCAAGTAATCAAAATGCATGAAGACACTCTCCTGTCAGAGTCAGCTTTCCCGTTAACTGGATCGTAACTCAAACGCTCCAAAATATTTCAAAGATTGTATCAGCAAACATGAAACATCAAAACGTGTATGCTGCATTCAAGCACAATACTAAAACATGAGTGTCAGAAAAAGATACATTATCCATCCTTTCACACTAGCTCTGATAAAACTCTGTGGAACTTGTCCCTCTTGGCCTGCATTGAGTTCACAATTAAGAGAATTTGGTATTTTCCAGGAGCAGTGACTCCACCCTGAAAAACGGTACCTGAAAAAAGTTCAGTTTGAGTATTACCAAAAGTGACATTGAAAGAACTAGAGAGGATTGAGAGAAAACCCACAAGACAGACTTAGACAATTTACCTTCAGAAACGTAAACTCATAGAGCTCTATGTGATTGATCACAGAGAATACCGGACGGTTTTGATCACAGTCACAGTATTACTACACGAAAACAAAAACATGACAACAGAAAATCCGTGTCTCTCTCTCTCTCATGCTAACATCCAACAGCAGGAAGCTGAAGCCGGACAGGTTCAGGCTGTAGAGAAAGTGCTGATTCGTAACGGTGGGGTTAACTGCACAGATAACCCACCAAGGGCCGCAACGGCTCGCCAGCACTGGACACCTTCCAATCAGGAACAGATTTATCTCCCTCCTAAAATTATGCTCTGGTTTAGCCACATCTATTTGGCTTGAAGCAGTAATTCAGCAAAGTCGGTCTTGCAACCTGCCTCAAGGAAGTCAGGTAAGATGACTGTAATGGTTTTGGTTTTTTTTTTTTCTCCTTAAAAATCCATGCATCTGTAGTTGGATTTATGCAAAGGTATATTCTGGATTTCATTACTCACTAGAATGGATGTTAACCTTATATTGACACAACCCTGTTTTATAATTAAAATTAGTTTAACCATTTACTTCAGACTTCAGTTAGGCTCATTCTTGTATATCCAGCACTGAGAACCTATGGGTAAAATTTCATATACTAACCTGTTTTGCTCAACTTCTTTTCCCTTTTACTTTGTCAGGACTAATAATTCTTTCACATTATGTCACACACAAAACCAAAGTATTAACTGGCTTCTTTTTTTAAAGAAGTTATCGGAATGTCTTAAGAGATCTCCATAGCAACCATGCTGTGCCAGTAAATACGAGTTCACCAGAACAACACTGTAATTGCTCTGAACATACTAACAAACGATGAAAAAGCAGGTAATATTAAGAAAATAAGACATTATGTCTCCACTATCGCAAAGGAAGGCTTAAGAACATTTTATTTTATATATTCAGGCTTTTGACCATGCTTGCTCACGTGCAAAGTTCACTTTCTTCTCTATACCGGTTGCATACGCACTCAGCTCAAAATTAGACGCTTTCTGACTTAACCAGCAAAGCCCTCAATTTAGGTGTTTTTAATCGCCTCGCTCCTGGTCGCCGCTGACCCATCGCACCCCCGCCGGAAACGCGCTCCCCCTCAGCGCGGGCTGCGGCGCGGCCCCCCGGAGCTGCGTGAAGCCCCTCTCCTAGGCACAGCCAGCATAACGGAGGAGGGATCTTCCACATGCGTTTTGCCCTCTCCCTTCTAATTCGAAAAATAATTTTAGAAAAAACGACTTTTTCCCCCCCCTCCCCCTCCTCTCAAAGCAGTTCGTCGCTGGGAGTGTCCCAGGCAGCTGCAGCCCTGCTTGCCCCCCCCCCCTTGCCAAACACGGACTCAGTCAAGAGACGAGAAACTTCGCCGCCGCCCCGGTCCCCCCGCTGCCCAAGGGCGCTCCACCGCCGCCGGCCCCGCAGCGCCGCTGCCCCCCGCGCCGCAACGGCCGCAACAGGTGTCCGCGCCCTCCCGCCGCCGCCCGCGCTCACCGTCCTCGCGCTCGTCGAACACGGGTCTCTTGGAGGCGGAGGCGCTCGCTCCCATCCTCTTCTTCCACTTGCCCCAGTGAAACATCGGGAGGCGAGGCGAGGCGGGGGGCATGCCCTGCGCGCCCGCCCCGTCCCGCCGCCGCCGCCCGCCCGAGCCGCCGCCGCCCTCACGCGCCCCGCGCCCCGCCGCCGCCCGCCCGCATGGCAGCGCTGCCTCCTGCCCCGCGGCGGCTGCCGCAGCGCAGCGCGGGGCGGAGCGGAGCGGCGCGGAGCGAAGCGGCGGGCAGCGGCCGCGGCGCCGGGGGCGGGAGCGGGCAGCGAGGCGGGCCGGGCCGGGCCGGGCCGCGCAGCGCCCCCCGGCGGGCAGCGGCGGCGGCGCCGGCGCCCTCAGGTGCGGGCAGGGCCGGGCGGTGCCGCCCCGCACCGCCCCCAGGCGCCGCCGTTACCTTTCACCCGCTGAGCTCATGGCGGGGGGAAGGCGGCGGCACCGGCAGCGCCCGCCCCGGCCCGCCCAGCCGCCGCCGCGGCGGGAAGGGGCCGGGCGGTACCAGCCGCTGCCGTGGGGGGGGAGGGAGCTCGCGCCGCTGCCCTCAAGGTGGCGGAAGAGGGGCCGCGGCGGGCGGGGGCCGGTTCCCCGCAGGGCGGCGGCGGGCGGGGGCCGGAGCCCCTCAGGGCGGGGGCGGGCGGGGGCCGGTTCCCTTCAGGGCAGCGGCGGGCGGGGGCCGGAGCCCCTCAGGGCGGCGGCGGCGGGCGGGGGCCGGTTCCCCGCAGGGCGGCGGCGGCGGGCGGGGGCCGGAGCCCCGCAGGGCCGCGGCGGGCGGGGGCCGGAGCCCCGCAGGGCGGCGGCGGCGGGCGGTGGCCCGTTCCCCTCAGGGCTGCGGCGGGCGGGGGCCGGAGCCCCTCAGGGCGGCGGCGGGCGGGGGCCGGTTCCCCGCAGGGCGGCGGCGGGCGGGGGCCGGTTCCCCGCGGGACCCGACATGGCCGCGGGTGCTGCGCACCCCGTGCAGCCGCCTGGGCCGGTGCCGCCGGAGCGGGTTTTAAAGCTTGGGTGGCTTTTAATTAGCGTGGCTAATGAACGCAGCGCCGCCCTCGTGCGGGCCGTGGTGCCTCCGGGCGGCCTGGGCCCCGCACGCCTCGGGCCGCGCAGCCCTGCAAGTTTCAAGCACCTGGGGAACTGCTAGATGACGATGGGAGCAAAACTCTTTCCTAGAGCCGGAGGAGCACCTAGGCGTCTCCTTCCATCTGCTTAACTCGGTATTGATTTCCGAACAGATGCCGTTTTTGGAACTCCCAGAAGAAAAACGTTTTGTTTCCAGCCACGTGGCCAGTGGTGTTCCTCAAGCCCTGCCTCGGAAAGGCCTTCAGGCGTACGCGATAAGCATCCCTCCGCCTCCCCGTACCGGTCGCACGCTGAAGCGAACACGCACGAGGCCGGCAGCGCTGAAACGGGCATGGGTCTGTCCCAGCAGCGGTGCCAGCGGCAGTCTCACCGGCCGTGTCCCGCGGTGGGATCACGGCCGCTGGACCGTTTCTCCCCGCACCACGGGGCTGGGTTAGCACCCGGCTGCCGCGCTCACCGCACCGAAGCCCTCGCAGCAGTCCCTACGGTGCGGCTGCCGAATTCGGTGGGAGTCCTGCTCCCGTTGTGTCAGGGCCGCCTTCCTTGTTAGCAGCTATCTCACAGAGTTTAGTTATTTTTAAACTCATGCATAAACATCGCAACAGATATGAAAGGCAATCAGATTATATTATGGCTAAGTCGTTTACAATCTTCAGTTGTTATTCACGAAAGCACAAATAGCACGTCTTAAATTAGTCGCTAGTACTTGCTACTGATTTTTTACCTTATTAATGTGAAGACAGACACATTGATTTTTATTCAACTATTGTAATAAAATAAGGACTTCATTTAAGTTAGTGGATAGCTTAGAAAATCGATGCTTTTCTCATATATGGATTCCACGGCGTTTCAGAGGCTTCCCTGCTACACAGATCTTTATTGCACTGCATCTGAAGATGTTATATGGGAAGCTTCAATATAGAGGAGAAGAAAAACAGGCCTGAGGTTAGTTGTGCGGGGCTGACATGACTGCGTTCACTTGTCTTGCGCCCGTTACTGCGACAAGAACCTGAACAAAAACGGCGCTGCGTGGAACTGGAACGCTCACGCAGAGGCGCGTTTAAGCCCCGGAGTTGTCTTCGGTGTACCTCAGAGAACATCGACGCTCCGTCTGGTCTTGCTGTCTGAGGAAGCGCAATGATTTTCAGCAAATGCAGTATAGATCGGTCTCTGTGGATAACCTCTACAGGTCACTAGGGAAGTGGTGTTTCGAGAGGAGTGACCTGGGACTGACAGCTGCCCATTTCTGTGGCTGCACTGAAAGCAGCGCAGGAGAGGCAGGAAACCTGCCCAGAACCAAATGTTCCAGTCTCTCAAAAGCTGCACCTTTGTGCCACGTGTTTCCGAGTCCCTCACTGGCCTCCTTACTGTTGTTGCTCCACAGCCCCCAAGACTTGCTCCCTCGTTTTAAAACAGAACAAAAAGACATCACATGCCTTATTTTCCCCAAAATATCCAGAGTAACTCTCCCTTGTCTTCAGTAAATTACTGGGCCTGTGACTTTACACTCAAGTAATAGGAGAAGAGAGTGATCCGCAGTCAATATCCCAAAGAGTTTGCCAACACACAAGTACCCAAATACACATTCCAATATGCCGTTCTGCTGTATGAAGCAGAGGTTATAACAAGAGGAAGACAAGTTCTGATTGGAAACCTTACGCTGCATTTTTGTTCCAAATAGTACTGGGTAATGGAAGAGCTGTGCACCTTGTGCAATGTACGCATTGATCCATGTATGCATCTCACTAGCTCTACAGATTTTCTGCTTTTGTAGATGATAAAACTCAGTATTGCCGCAGAGCTCCTCAATAAAATAATTCATTCTAAGTTATTACAGACTTGTTTTCACCTTTGCTGAATGCTGAGAAGTAACGTGCTTATGGTACCATTTTTATTGCTTGTTGCAATTAAATGTCTCATGGAATGTCTAACTAAATAAATTTCTCAGAAATCATTTTTACTGTTAACAAATGCAGCAGGATTGTCAAGGAAAGTGACAGCTCTTTAGCCATTAGATTGTATTTGTTATCCCGAGAGTGCTTTCACAATTTCTGAGATGCTGCTTCATAACTTTAATTTAAAATGTATGCTGCTTTCTTCTGTGCTGGGTTTTCAAATGGATATATGTTAGTTATTGCACTCTTTATAGAATATTTGCTAGGAGTTAGTCATCATTTTAAAGAGCTCAAAAGTTGTATTTGAAGGGTGTAATTTAAGAGCAGTCTCCCAAAGGCAAAGAATAGTTCTTACAGGATATTTCTTTGAGAAATCAGAAATAATAGTTCTCAGATAAAAAGACAGAACGCTTTTATACAAGACAGTAATTTTTGCTTTGTTCAGGGATAGTTTTGGTTTTAAATATATTGCAAATCTCTGCGTTATCAGCTTTCAATCCTTCCTTTTTCTTTCCATTACATTCTGTAGGAAAAGTATGAGAGGTGCCTTTAAACAGCTTCAGCGTGTCTGCCATTCAGTTGTCATTTCTCTCTCATTCTCCACTAATATTTGGACAATCAAATCCGTAGTGTAGAATCATAGTCTTTTTTTGCTAAATATACAAGATCCACTAAGGTAGGAAAAAAAAATGGGAAATAAGTATTTGATTGTCCAAATATCAGAGGAGAATTTCATTTCACCTTTTTTCTTGATTCTTTTACCTGGGAAACTGAAGAGGGTTCAACCAGCTTTTCTAAGTTATGCTTCACTACAAGTATAATAAATAGTTTCAGCATTACAAAGATAAGTCAAATAGGAAAGAAATAAAAGGCTTTTAAAGTTTTCTTCTAGCGCAATTCAGAGCAGTGGCAACTAAGTTCTACTCAAAATTCTTGTGAGTAATATACCCAAATTAAAATGATTGATAACGTCTTGTTTACTCCCGCTTTCTAGGAAATCAACCATAGGCATACATATATGTTCTAACAAACACTGCAAAATCTCAAGAAATGATGATCATCCTTATGATGAGGTCTGCCTGCACACGAGGCCTGCCTAATGCATAGCCAAGAAAAACGTAGTCCTAGCGTTGCTTTTAACAGAGGCTTTTCTCTATTCAGAACGAAGCAGCAAGAGCTGCACCGTCACCAGGAGGTAAGGCCCGTGCTCATTACTCAGCCACAAGATCCCGTGACTTCTGTTTGAAGTTCTGCCTCAAGAAGGTGCCCGTATTTGAATCCCAACGCCCACCATTTCATCTAAATAACAATACTGAAATTGTCAGGGAGAATGTTATTCTGAAATGCAAACTGGGTGAGGGTTACCATGAATTAGATCAGGCAGTTCTCATCATGTGTCAGTTCATTTGATTTTTGTCTTCTGCTTTGATTTGGGAGAGGATATTCTTACTCTAAATACCGAACGTGGAGACTGTTGTGCCATGCTGTTGTCTTTTGAACTATGACCATTACAGATCATATGTCACAGAGAGACGAGAAGAAGAGTTGAGTAAAGTTACTCCAGACTTGCGTGGCATGGCAAAGAATCTGGGCCACTAACAATGGCATTTGGGTGTATTTCATCCCTGGAAATTGTGTTTTGATAATCTAGATTGTTCCTGATGTTCCAGCTGGAAGAATAGTGCTTTTGCTTGTAATCTTAAACCATATCTGACAACATCTGAATGATGAAAAGATGACAGTGTTGGAGGGGAAATGAGAGAGAAATAAACGTTGACTTTAGAGAACACATAGAAGGAAAAGAGCAGAGAAATGGCACCGCTGTCATTAAACATGGTCTTTATTATATGGACTCTTAAATTATGTAGCGGTGGGCAAAACCACCACAGCTGCTCATTTCAGTAGTGCAAGTGAACTTTGTATTTAATTCGCAAAGACTTTGTATAAGTGGTGTCATATAATCTTTTCCATTTTAGATATTTTAATTCCATTCCAAATACATTCTGATTTATTTAGAATTCTAACTCTCTTTATATGCTTGAATAATTCAGACAGAGCTCTGTTGTTGTCTCCTTATTTATACCAAAACAAATTGAGAGAAGGATCAAATACTTACAATACTTACAGACAGATCTCATCTGTCTTGGATCAGATTCTCTGTTTATGAATGAGAAAATACTGGGTCATGATTGCCAGGGCCCAGCCATTTACAGTTGTGCAAAATGAGTACCTAAAAAAGGCTAATGTAACCCCTTTGTTTTCTCTCAGACTGCAGTATTTGCTGTCAGCCCACAGTTCAAGTACGTTGGAGGTTCAAGATACAGGTCTTTGTTATTTCTATTGCAGAACTGTATTCATTTTTTATTTCGAAAATCTGAAAATAGGGTTCTCTTTTTGTTCAGTGAGCACACATGTCTAATACCAGTATTCAAAACCAGTATTTTTACGTACAGTGAAAGACGTCCATCCTTCAGTGAACTGCACTTTGAAACAAGACTAGCAACACAGATCACCCACCACAGCGACAGTAATGTAGAGTAACGTTAGGAAAACGCGCATTCAGGAACAAACAGACACTAAAGATGTTGTATGACAGTCTTTCATACGGACGTAAGGAGAGACTTGCAAAAGGCAGAGCAAGGGATCTACGTTTGGAAGAGATCTACGTCTTTTCCCATCTGTGTTTACTTTTGTGATTCTCTTTTTTTCTCACCAATTTCAAGAGACCGTCTTTTTCTTTCATTGCACCAGCTATGAAATCATCTCTAACTTACGGAATTACATATGCTTAAACTAAACTCATCAGGTTTTTATATATTGCATATCACCTATGTTGTGTGTCATCAAAATCTCACTGACAGTTCAACAGGCACAGCTAGCGTTCATTCATTTAATCGGGAGACATGATACGTATTCTAATCTAGGCCAGGCCAAATAAATCCTTAATGAAATTCCACAATTATTCTTTTAATCAAATGATTTGTATCAGGAATTACTTTACCCAATTTGCTCTCTTATGAGGGAATCTGAAGATAATGTTTGAATTTTTGATCCTTAATCTCACACTTAAATCAGCCAACATAGGTCCTGCAGTTTATCGCTTCACGTTAGCCTATACTGGTAGCTATTACTTACGGTTCCTTTTCTGCCTTTCTACCAGTTGCATGGAATAGGGATTATTTTCTTCTTCTGTCAGTATAAATCAGGATCAACTTCCCTGGTATTAATGAAGTTATCCTGAACAAAACCAGTGTAAATAAAAAGTGAACTGCCTGAAGTGGCATTAGATCCTTTAGTGGTTATCTGCTTCCAGCGAGCTGATGAAAATGGTTTCTAAACAAAAACACTACCATTTATCATAAAACTGCAACGGAAACAAGTATTGCAAGACACTCCTGAACTGCAACATACTTAAGACGATGAAAGGAATATTAACCGTGATTCTTAAAATTCACATGCTTTCTTCGTCAAGAAGAAAGCCCACAGAGAAAAGCCTATGTTTATTTTGAAAAATCCCTCTAAAAGAACACATAATTCTTTGATAAACATTACTTAAAGTGGAAATGTCACACACTTCCCTGTCATTAGTGTTTCTGTAAATAGTGCCTATTTTTAAAGATGCTAATAGTAATAGCTCACATCCAGCTGTTCAAAGTCTTTTTATGTCACTACGGTTAACTAATAATATTCTTCTATTAGGATCGCCTGCATTAAGCATGAACAGGCACTAACGGCTGTCACACACCTCTAAATTTAAGATCTTATCCAGACTGGCAGAAAAAGGGTTACAGACTTCATTGCCAGTGTCAGGCTCCTGCTGATTCCACAGGTGCAGGCTGCAGGGCAGAGGCCTTACCTGCCTTCTAGCGCCGGCGGCCAAAGCCTGCAGAGCGATAAAAGCGCCTGCCTCCCCCTTCACTGCACTTCTGCCTCTTGCGCTCTTGAGGTAACTGCGTGCTTGGTGAGTTACTTGTTTTGGCTATTTGCAGCCTCAAAGGTGTGTTTACCTTCCTATTTAATTTTCACTATTCCATAATGGTCTTTCTTGGGATTCTGTCTAATCTTTCAAAAGAAATTTTTTGGGGGGTACAATCTGAGTGATTCAGCCCTTTAAATTTTGGGCAATTTCTGTCTTCCTTCATTCACTTGTGTTTGCTCTCATTTACATGTCTGCTCACTTTTCTGCTTGTAATGTTGTTTATCTAGGCTACCCAACTGTCTCTCTAAGAAATTAAGAGCATATGTTACTGTATGTTAATAAGACTCATTCTTAGAACTTGCTCATCCAGTTCTTTCATTTGTTAGCAATCTATATAAGCTATAGAAAGTAGCTTTATATAGACAGAAATGGCTTTTGCATTATTTAATGAGTCTTATTTTGGAAAGCTGAGGGAAAGCTTTGCTGCCTGACTTAAGATAAGTCATAGGCAAGGAAGACTTCAGGGATTTCAGTACCTGCCAATTTGATCAAGTAGCTAGGCAGGGAAGGTGAACGCTTCTCTCTGTTGACTATCACTTGCTTCTTTTGTATTTAACTTTCTAAAATAATGGCATGGGACAACATCATTAGAATCCATAATCAAACAACTCGCCTGCATGAGGATCTCTCTGGCACCCTGAGGAGGTTCTTACACACACAGGCCAAAAAGGAGCCTGCTCAGGCTGATCAGAGACCTGGGAGATAACTAACTGCTGAGATTTCGTGCTAGGGAAATGCAGGTGCTGCAGAAACGACTAACAGTAAGCACGGCAGGGCAGCTTCGCTCTTGCAGCAGCACTGCTCCCCAGGCAGTGGTGCGTTTGAGGTGTGCTGCCTCCGAAACTGAGAAAGGAGGGCTGCGATTCAGAACTCGCACCAGAATATTTGGCAAAATATTTAGCTGCAAGGACGCTGTGTTAAGACTCAACGACGTAGGCCCTGACAAGAGAAGAGCGCGTAAGCTTGGTGTTCTCAGAACAACCGGCATCCTCTACGAGGGAGAGAAAGCTTGTGATTCACTCCGATGAAACACGTGACGCTTTTTCTTGCCCAGCAGAATAGCTGAGTCCAACAGTACTGACCTATGCATCTTTAGAGATCACCTAGCATTTATTTTGGTCTATCTTAAATTATGCTCATGTCACTATATGGCTTACTGTCAGTTTCCTCTGCAGCTGAAGGATTAAAAAATGCACCCTAATAATCTGAAATTCTTCTCTCAATGTCCAAAGAGCTTCTACGTTTATCAAAAGATCTTTTTACTAGATACATGTGCAAGTCTTCAGCTAATCCATCCAAGTTCTTGGTCCTCACCTTCCTGCTAGTTCTGACATCCGTTCTCGGTGGAACGCTGTTACTGGGATGACTGCGCCCCAGAGGGAGACCTGGTGACACTTTGGCGTGCTGCGTCAAGGTCCCATCAGGCTGCTATCCCAGCCTGCCCTCCGGGTATTTCTGTCTACTGAGAAATTGTATAGTTTGCTGTGTACATCCCATCCCTGCTTGGATTTTGCTTCTAGAAAGGGATTCCCAACACACACACAAAGCCCAAACACCCTCAGTTATCCCCCAAGACCTGAAAAAATTCATATACAATATTGCATGTTTGCTATCTCATGTTTAATAATGTTTAATTTTGTTTTGTTGGTGTGATTGTATTTGTAAAGCAGTTCCTCAGGTTTCGATGCTGGATGGCCCAAAGAGCTCAGCAACTCAGGGCGTGCAGAAAGCGGTAAGCCTTCTAATGTCAAACTCCAAAGCAGCTCTGCCAGCTAAAAATTCAGTGTCCAAATCACTCAGGTTGGTCACTGCAATACTGTGCATACTGGCTGTCACTTTACCACTGAAGCTGGTGAAAATAAAATGACCCTATTGAGGGATATAGCCCTTGCCTTTTCACCTATTATGCCTTTTTGCATCCTCGTTTACGAAAGATCTCTCTAGAGACCATGAGGTTAAAAATTATATTGAGACACTTGCAGAGAACTTAGATTTCATTGAGAAGGCTGAACAAGTGGATTTAAAGAAGTAGCACTGAAAGTTCTGCTTTAAGATGATGCAGCTAAGCCTGCCATTAAGTCAGATACCTTTCCGGAGTTGCTTTCTGTCCCTGAAATGCGCATGAAAACACCTCCCTATTAACATAGGGTTAAACAACTCTGAAAAGAACGCTGAGATTAAAACTACCTACAATAATCCCTGGTTTGACTAATGATGTCCTTGGTATTAATCCTAAAATTTTCTTATGTCATTTTAATAAAATTAACTGAAATATTTTTCTGGTTTGCATAAATAAATGCAGTTCTGCCTAAGCTGCAGTACTTCTTTCAGTACAACTTTGTCATTGATGCATTTTTAGTTTTCGTGAGTTTTGCCCTCTGTTTTCCAAGTATTGCTCATAATTAAGTTTTACTCACCTAAATAGCCTCGAAGAATATCTGTTCCAGGAAAAGGATAATAAAATTTTACTAATCATACCTGTCTTTTCCTTAAAATCTCCAGTACAGTCTAATTAGTCTGTATTTTCAAAGTGGAAATGCTTTCAAGCGGAGAAACAGGGTTTTTTCTTGTTCAGGTCCTTCTCTGCAGAGCTGCTCTCTGGCAGCCTGTCCTCCGCAGGGGCAGGACCCTGCGCTTGCCTTTGACCGCCAGGAGGACCCTCTCTGCTCGCTCTCCAGCCCGTCCAGGTCCCTCTGAGCGGCAGCACAGCCGCATCGCCCGCTCCTCCCGGTTTGTATCATCAGCAGACTTGCCGCCGGTGCGCTCTGAGCCTTCTCGCCCGTCGCTGATGAGTAAGCTGAACAACACTGGCCTCCGTACCAACTCCCGGGGACACCGCAAGCTGCAGGCCTGCAGCTAGGCTTTGTTTGGGCCGCGCATCGCGACCCTCTCAGCTCCGCCGTTCAGCCAGTTCCCAGTCCACCTCGCTGCCTGCTCAGCGCACCGTCCAGACTCTGTATTTTGCTGTGAGCTGGTTTGAATGGCTCCAGGGGGGCACCTCACCTCAGAGGGGACACGGGCGCTTGACCTCTCCAGACCAGGAGAAAACCTGTCCCTTTCTGCTCAGCTGCTGGAAACCAGGGCTTGTAGGAGCAAACGGCTTCTAGGGGAATCCCATTCCCCTAACTTTGATTTCTCATTTAGTTTCATAAAGGCAGTGCAAGTCAGCTGCCCCCCCCCCAAATCTGAACTCTCAAATTCATTTTCCATATTTTAAACCTTAGTAGTGCTGCAAATCCAACTGCTGGTTGGATCACTGGGAACATAATTATCTGGATTTGTAAGATCAAATAATCTGTATGTCTCAATAACGGATTTATACCAACACCCTAATTAAACTTTTTTTAATTCAGACCGGTGTGCCCCTTGCTCGCCTCCGTTCAGAGAGGACCTGCAGGACGCTGCTGGTTGAGCAGCAGCCCCGTAACAGCCCCCTGCAGGGAGCCACCCTGATGGGGAAGGAGGTTTTCCCCGAGCGGTGCATTTCCAAAACTGGGGCACGAGCAGTGGAAGACAAAGAGCAATAATAACAGGGAACAGGAGAAAAAAGAGGAGGAAAAAAAAAGCTTTAAATATGCTAAGCACTCCAAGAGGAAAAGTGGAATAAGTGTACTTGTGGGGTTAACCCAGCCACATACATTTTGGCAATGAGGAAATTAATATTAACACTAAATCAAGCTAACAACGTATACGGGAGCTTGAGAGGACGGTATGGTGATGCTGCAAGGCTTGAGCAAAAGCCTGAACTATGGTAACAACTCTGTTTAGTCACTGAAAAATGAACGAACGTGTACTTAATTGTGGGCCTGAAAGTACTCCATTATTCTTGGAGATACTGCGTGACGGTTTCCATCCCAGTGTCACTTCCCTGGCAGTGCGGGTATTTTTCTTCCTTCTAAGGTTTATCAAGGGGGAAAAAAGGTCATTCTTCACTGATGGAATTTTTTTGGTAAAAGGGGAGTAACTTTGCTCTCCCCCTACTGTTGCCGGGGGCAGGTCTGTGAATGCTTTAAAAAAAAGGCTCTGGAGGAGGCTGCATGGACGGCAGCTGTGAGAGCTTCTGAGGGAAGCGACCGTTTCCTATCACAAACAGCGCTTTGTGTTTCCTCGCGTGCGCAGAATTCCGCCGTCGCAATTAACGCGTTTCCGCGGTAGCCCACGCTCGCCGAGACGATCCAGGCCGCCTCCCCCGCGCCCCCCGCCCGCGCTATCGCGGCTCCTTACGCCACGTCATGCTTACGTCACCGTCGTGGCCGCGGCGGGGCGGGAAACCCAGCGCCATCCCCGCTCTGCCGGCGCGTACGCGGGGGGGGAGGGGGGGCGCTGCGCGTCGAGCGGCCGCCTGACGCTTCCCGCCTTGGGCGGGGGGCGGGGCCGGGCGTTGCCGTGGCGACCGGGCGCGGCGCGGGCAGGTGAGGCGCCGCGGCGGGGCGGGGCCGGGCGGCCCTGAGGCGGCGGCGGCCGGAGCCCGGAGCCCGGCGGGGTGCTGAGCGGGGGCCGGGCCGGGGCCGGGCGCGCGTTACCGGGCGCTACCGGCGTTTCGAGCGAGGGCTACGCCCGCGGGACGAGCGTGCCGGGGCCGCGCAGCTGCGTGCGAGGAGGAGGGTGGGAGCGGGGCCTTGTGTCCCCCCCTCCCCCTCGCAGTTCTAAGCATCCCTGTATACGTGCGTATCTAAAACTCGCCTCAGGGCGGCCAAGGTGCGCTAGGTCGGCAGCTAAGGAAAGGGAAATCGCTCCTGTTGTTGCCCTCTTCCTGAGGAGAGAACGATGGAGCGGCCCCACCGCGGGCACTGAGGCCCCACCGCTTGCCCAGGCCCCACCATGGGCACTGAGGCCCCACCACCCACCCGGGCCCTACCACAGGCACCCAGGCCCCACTGCCTGCCCAGGCCCCACCACAGGCACCCAGGCCCCACTGCCCGCCCAGGCCCCACCACGGGCACCCAGGCCCCACTGCCCGCCCAGGCCCCACCACGGGCTCCCAGGCCCCACTGCCCGCCCAGGCCCCACCATGGGCACTGAGGCCCCACCACCCACCCGGGCCCTACCACAGGCACCCAGGCCCCACCATGGGCACCCAGGCCCCACTGCCCACCCAGGCCCCACCACGGGCACCCAGGCCCCACTGCCTGCCCAGGCCCCACCATGGGCACTGAGGCCCCACCACCCACCCGGGCCCTACCACAGGCACCCAGGCCCCACTGCCTGCCCAGGCCCCACCACAGGCACCCAGGCCCCACTGCCCGCCCAGGCCCCACCACGGGCACCCAGGCCCCACTGCCCGCCCAGGCCCCACCACGGGCTCCCAGGCCCCACTGCCCGCCCAGGCCCCACCATGGGCACTGAGGCCCCACCACCCACCCGGGCCCTACCACAGGCACCCAGGCCCCACCATGGGCACCCAGGCCCCACTGCCCACCCAGGCCCCACCACGGGCACCCAGGCCCCACTGCCTGCCCAGGCCCCACCACGGGCACTGAGGCCCCACCGCCCGCCCGGGCCCCACCGCAGGCACCCAGGCCCCACTGCCTGCCCAGGCCCCACCACGGGCACCCAGGCCCCACTGCCTGCCCAGGCCCCACTGCCTGCCCAGGCCTCACCTCAGCTTGGTGCCCAGTGCCCCAGCAGCCCCTTCCACCCTTGGGTGGTGGCTATACGTGGGACCCTCCTTTTTACATTCCAGAGAATGTACTCCATAAAACTGTCGTCTTCCTGGAGTGGTTTCTGCCCAGAGCTCTGCGGAAAGGTTGGGAGGCCCGAGGAGGCTCCTGAGCGGGCAGAGCGAGGGCAGTGGAGGTGCCTGTGGCAGCCGCGTCCCCACGGTGAGCTCAGGGGACCCGCGTGGGTGTGAGCGAGCAGCTGCGCTTCAGCTGCATCATGAGGCGCCGTGATACCACAGGAGTGCATGTATGATAGCGGGTGGAAAGGGGAGAAGGAGGTGCTAAGGAGAGGGAAGTCCGAGAAGGCTTAGTAGAAGATTACGCTTTCAGAAGGGAGTTTGTTTAATGCATACATATGTGTCAGTATTCCTTCCAAGTGTATATATGGAAACGTGTGGGAAAAATAACCACAGGGGCCAGTCAGTGATTTTTTTCTTCTTTATGATCCCTTTAAATATATATAAAGTTCAGAATAATTGGATTATTTTCTCTCCTGTAACATATCACATAGCACTAGGGATAATCTGCAAATTAATAATGCAAAAAGAATGTATGTTTGATATGTACTTGTTTGATGCATACTCTCTTTTATCAATGTTATCAATATTGTTTTTTTGTTGTCTTTCTCAGCTCATGACTTGCCTTCAGCTGATCAGTTTGATTTACTGAGTCAATACTTCAGGCTTGCTGACAAATGGATGACAGCTATTCTAAAGCGTTTCTTGGCCATGGCAGTAATTCAGAAGATGAATATCTCAAAAATAGAAAGTCATCTAGTTTGAATTCATCAAAAGAGATCAGAAAGGCTGTTGAAGAGTGTCTGTCATCGTCTTCAAATACTCTGGATGTCAGTAGAAAAAACATTCAGCATCTTACTGAGGAAATATATAAACTGCCCAACATAAAGGTGAGTAAATTGTTTTGAGCAGTTCCAATAGCCTTGGCTCAAGTGTAGCACGGAACAGTTAAGGGCTTGTTACTTTGTCAGATGAAATCTAAAAATCTTAGCTATGATTTTTTATCTCTGCTTTTTAAAAAAGTCCTTACTAATTAAATCACTAGTATGTGTAATTTACAGAGTTGTGTACCCTTCAACCCTCTTTGGCAATATTCTTTTCATAAAAGTGAAGAGCAGTTTCAGTTTTCACATTTAGTATTTTGCATGCCAAGGAACAGCCTGTCTGCCTCTGGCTTTAAAACATATTTATATTTTTCTCTGTTAGCACTTTCATGTGGAAAGAAATGTCCTATCAGCGATTCCCGAGGATTTATTTCAAAAGCTGCCACATCTTGTTTGGCTGGATCTCCGATACAACAAGATTAAAACTATTCCACCTGGAATTGGCTACCACAGGTAAGATGCTGGTCATGCTGATAATTTGATGATAATTGTGGGTTTTTTTCTATTTGCATTACTACAATTTCATTGTAACAGTAAAACTTTTATATACTTTTGTTTGGCATTGACCTCACTACAGGAGAATTATAATTAAGCTTTTTTTTTTTTTTTTTTAACTAAAGCTCAGATAACTAACATAACATGTTAGTGAATTTCTAAATTCTTCTTCCTATAGAAATGTAAGACCTGTTACTGTTTTCAGGAAAGTTTTGCCTCTGTGTTTTTTTTTAACACTTTAGCTGATTCTATCTATAGTGTTGTAAGGGAGGTGAAAACTGGGACCCATAGTTCCAAACCTCTCATGTCACTCGGTGGCAATGAGTAATAGTTTAATTGGTCAGAAACTAGCAAGCTTTCTTTTTGTTTTTTTTTTGTTGTTGTTGAATTTTAACAGTAAACAAGCTAAAAAATTGCAACACTTAGAAAAGTTATGGGTTTTCATTTACATTAGGATGACATTTCCTATATGGCATGGGCAGTGCATTGTCTCCTATAATTTGATCTGAGAAGATGATGGGTATTAAAAACTGTTTAAAAGACTGTTATTAAAATTGCAAAATGAAGCATTCAAAAAAAATCACAAATTCTGGAACTATGGATTTCTGTATAGTCTCTATTTCTATTAGCTTCTAATATAGTTGCTTTATCTGTGCTTCTCAGCCAATCTGGATGTTCCCTTTTCTTTCTTCTTCACCAGGTCTTTGTCCCAATTTATTCAGGGTGATCCCTGTTTTAATAGATGTTATGCTTTCTTGAAATAAGTGTCTTCTTCCAGTAACCCAACTAATTCCTTGCCTTATATTCCCAAGCTTTTCAAATTTTGTCACAAGACCTTTACTTTTTTTTTTCCCCTGCTTACCTTGAGTGGCCTTTTTTTTTTCCCCTTTCCTATCTGTACCTGAATTTGTTTGTTCTTTTGCTTCCCTGCTGTGTCTGGATATCAGCAGGTACGTGCTACAAGGGGAAAAAGAGACAACCTCCCTTCTTTTGGGTGAAATATCCACTGTATTCTAAATACTCAATAGAGGCTCCCAGAGGCAGTCTGTACAACAGATTACATTAACTGTATACAGCAACTCTGGACGTGTTATTTGCTAAAGAATACAAATTGTTTTCTGAGCACAGGCAAACTGAGATTTTTTCAAAAGCTTAGAATTTGTCTCAATGTTAGCAGATTTTTCATAGAGATACCAAAGAATACAAATGTGACAAATGCCTGACCCATGCCACATTTCTAGGCTGCTTCCAAGAATGGGAACATTGACAAAATTAAATACGGATAGGACATATTTCTTTCTAATCTCATTATAAAAAATGGCTGAGCAGTTATAGCTCAAATTTAGCCTGAGGAATGCACTCAACAACCCAGACAGTTGAAGCTCAGAAAAATGTTAAAAAAACAACTGGAAACGAGTTTATAATTGAAACAGCAGTTACATCAGCCCTTGCAGTGATAAGCAAGCCTTGCAGAAAAAGATCAAATGCTAAATAATGAAATAGTATATAAAGGTTCATGGGTGTAAACCATGAACCTTCAGATTGTCATACCAGAAAGCTTTAGGGTATGCCAGTCAAGCCATTGTCTAGCACTCATGTTGGACTGGCATGGATTTGCCTTGAAGGGTCCATTCTGCGGTAGGAAACAAAAGATAAAAAAATTAAAGAGGAAAAATGTTCTTGTGTTTCTGTTTACCTTAACCTCATTTTTTACAGTTACTACTATTTTCTCTTTTATTGCAAAGGCAATTGAAAGCTCTGCTTTTAGAAAGAAATCCTATAAAAGAGCTGCCTGCAGAGCTTGGTGAGTACTCACTTCTTTTTTGAAGGTATCATACTCTTTTTTTTTATTGGCTCTTAATATTTAATTCTGTGGTTAGACTTCGGAATACTTTAATATTTATCTAAAGAAAGATTGTTCTTTATTTACCATGAATATGTACTTTAAGAGAAAAGAATAGGTATGTTAGAGCATTAAAATGAGGTCTGTACAGCTTGCAACTTAGACTTTTACTAACTCGTTCTGGATTAGCAATTACCACTTCAGAAAACAACTATTACCAAATCAACTGTTCTAAGAAAAATAGAGCAGGTTGCCTGGACTCCTGGGATTGCCTGAAGCTGCCCCTCACTAGCTGGAGATGAGACGAGAGTGAGTTCTAAGGAGCAATCCCCGCTCAAAGTGCTTAGTCCAGTGGGGACTCCTCGGGCTGATAAGAGCCCTCACAGCATGAGCGCTGTTTTTTTTGCCTCATCCCTATTTGATGTTCTCTGGGCTTTGAAGATCCTTGCTGTAGTACTGAGAGACTAACCTCCAAAGCTACATCTTGAGTCTAGCTTCTGTAAACAGGACAAATGGCTTGAACCAGACATGGTCACACAATTAGGCCTAATTTTCTGTTGCTTACATCGCAGATGTTCAGACTGCACTTTGGCAGGGTTGAACTGAGGGCTGCTTGCTTTTCCATACATTTTTGCAGCTCCTTATGATAGACCATACTGGCTCATTGGACTTATTATATACATTTTGACTTTCCAGTACTGCCTATGTAATGTATTCTACCTGTCTCAGTCCCTGAGATGACGTCTCTGCTAGTAAACGAAAAATGTGCCCATGAGTGTTCCCCTGTTCTGAGGCCAGCTGGCACAGAATGACCTGTTCCTATACAATTAAACTGTCGCAGTCTCAAACGGGGTGGTGGTATACAAGTTCTGTAGTGGGAGCTGATCTGGAGATTCTTAGTTTCCAAGCTGTGCTCTGGAATTGTTTGGGAGAGACCTAGTTGGCCTGTCAGGAACCATTCTAACTATGTAGTGATAGAGACAATTCTATTCTAAGGCCCAAGAATGTTCCTAGATGCTATTATGTTTATTATTTTAACAAAGTTTTGGTATTCATGCTAAACTGTATGCAGGTGTGCTCCCTCCTGCTGCTTGGGCAAGGCATGAAGAAAACAACCAGACCCAGCAGTAAATGCTCCTTCCTTGCAGCCACGCTAGCCAAGAGACTACCTGTACCTTTGCTAAGATTTCAGCAAAAGAGGTTGCTGATCTGGTCCTGATCTTTTTGCTTTCCATGTAGCAGTTATTTTGGGGGCAGCGCTCACTAGTGGAGACCACATTTTCCCTTGAAACTGAACTGTTCAATCAGATGCGGAACTTGGGAGTCTTGCATTCTTTCATATCCTAAAGTGTTGCTCTTCTGAGAGCTAGTGTTTTTCTTCCAGTGTCAGTATGGCACATTATGAGACCTCACCTGGTGCCCAGGAGGGCAGCTATCATCCTCTGAACTTTGACTATCCCCAGTTGCAATCATTTAGTTATGATGTAGCAAGGCTGAGTCATTAAGCTATCTTAATAGAGATTGGTGTCTTAGCCGAGGTCTTGATGGAGTGGGCACATTGTCTCTGAATGGTAGCCAGAAGATTCATTTGACATTGGATCCCCTGCAGGCAGCATTCATTTGCCTTCATCCCGAAGGGCTGTTTTGCCATGCACAGTCCAAGGTCTTGTTGACTACTGCAGCCATTTACTGCATGGGGGAACATTTTCTGTAAATGAGAACGGTTTACACCAGCGACGTACGTAACATACTATCTTCAGAAATTTGGACACCTTTGCTGTGAAAGAAGCCATTGCCTTTGTTCCACTCCCAAATGGAAACATCAGGGATGTCAGGTTCCAGCTAGTGTTGTGTCAGTCCTTGCATTGCTGTCAAACAACGAGGGATCTGGTGGTCAGTTAATGATATAGCAGAGCATTTTGTTTCACAGGATCTGGAGTCAGGCTAGCTGAGAGATCAGTCAGTAGGCCAAAAAAGTTTCCCGTTCTCAGTGACTGTGTGGTGATGGTCCTCTTCCCCTAGATCTTCCCCCAGTTAGGCCTCCTCCCATCCTTTGGGATGTCTCCTTATGCTGCATATAGAGTATTTTTCTGTTATAAACTTTGCAGGCAGATATCATTCCATCACAAGAGAATAGCCATGCTGTGACAGAGCTGCTGTGTAGGGGAATGAAGGGCCTAAGAGGGGCTGCAGATAACCAACAGCTTGAACAGACCGGTTACAACACAAGCTGTAAGAGAAGCAAAAGTCCCTACTGTGTCAACCTGGAAAGCTGACAAGAAGATGGTTTGGGCCAGTATGATTAAATGGTATTTCTCAGGGTCTAGGAGAAGAGATAAATCGAAGTGCATTTGAGGCAAACGGATACCAACTACAGTCCCAAGGGAATGTAAAATATACCTGGGACCTTGTATTTTATCCTAAACAAGAACAAGTCAATAACATGAGCTGAAATGAGTATGGTCAGTCTGCTTCAAAAGGAACACTCTCTCTCCCATAAGTGTCTCTTTTCTGTATGTTAGTATGCGGTAGCATAGATAAAAATCGGAGTTTCTTCCCTTTAGCTAGTTTCATAGTGAAGAGAGGGGCTGGTGACCCGTAATCTCCAGAAGAGAAGTCCAACCTCTGGTTCAGAGTGTTCAGCTGAATAAAACAGGCAAAAAGAATGGTGAGCAAATCTGTCCACAAACCTGTGGAGATTTAGATCTCTTCTCAGAATCCTGCTCCTCTCTCTCCACCATCTGCCTGACTAATATGATCTATGACTGTCAGAGTCAGAAGAAGACATTTCTTTTGTCCTGCCTTATGGTGGATCTGAATTGTCTCCTCTTACTCCTATCACGAGCTGATGGGGGCAGACAGTCTAGCATGCCTTGTTTGCCACAGGAGCTGGACTCTGTGATGCTGATGGCAGCTCTGAGTTTTGAGAGCTTTCAAAAGAGCTGTCTGGACAGATACCTTTTGTAGGCTTCTTGCTTCAGGGACTTCAGTCAGATCTGGCCTTGTCTCTCTTCAGATTGTGGAAGGACAGCCCAGCTCATTAAATCCAGGCCTCTGATCTCTCAGCCTGTAGGCTGTAGCCTGTAGGCTGTAGGGCCAGTTCCTCCTCTTCCTGGGCCAGGCCACAGTCCCCTCTAGGCTTTCAGAGCTCTGTGCTGGAGGGTACAGACATGCATGCTGTTCACTGATTGACCTGGTGTCATCTTCTGATGAGTATACAGAAGAAAAACATGACGGGCTCCTGCAATTCAAATGCTGTTTACTCAGACACAGTTTACCTGTACTACCAACTGCTTTACTAGTTAGTTTTTAGCTGCATCCTGAAGCTGGCCTTCTTCCTGCAGAATCTATCTTCTAGGAGAGTTATCTGAAGGAGAGTTTTGAACAGGGTATCGAAGCATATCAGTAAGAGTCCAGGGAGGTGGTCTCGAACCAGAGTTGCACTTAATTGCCTCTAAAGTCCTGCAGTTGCACGTTGGGCTGTTAGAGAGGAATGGCTAGTTATGCCCAGCAAGGGGTAGAGGACATGAGCTGTTACATTGCTGCTGTGCACGAGGCAACCTGTTACTGGAATGACCTTGCTCTTTCTACCCTGAGCTGAGTGGTGACTGAATCAAAAAATGTTTCGATGATTTAGATATCCTTGCACCTCTCAAAGTAGAATGAGCCACTGGTATACTGGCCTTTTTGCAGTAAAATTGTTTCATGGTTTTCTAGACGGATCCTCGATCAGGCCTCTCTTCTACCATAATACTTTGATCATTACAGGTTTCCCAGGTAGGTCCTGAGCTGCAGGGAATTCCTACCATATGAGACGTTTATCTGTTTCTCCCGTTATCACTATCTCTGTAGCTCGTAGGTACCAAAAAGAGGATGCCAGCATTCCTGCTGTGTGTGAGGTTTTGTGCAAGCCGCAGCAATTGGAAAAGAGCACTGCAGGTTTTTCAGGGCAGGTTTTGTTGGGCAGCAGTGAAGTGGTAACAGATGGCTGGAGGCATTTGTAGAGGGTGGCTGCCACCAGGCTTTCCAAAGTTGTGTACATGCTCATTAGCAGGTGGTGCAATGATGCTCTGACTGTGTAGGAGTGGCCCAAGCCGTGCCAGTCTGCTGTGGCAGTTGTGCTTACAGAACTTTCAACATAATTTGCATTAATAACTTGCATGTATTCACTTCTGTATTTTTAACAGTCTCAGGGATCCTGGTTAAGACTGGCAGGATTATTGTGCTGAGGTGATGCTGTCCTACCATATGCCTTACCTTGGATCTGTCTGTTCCCTTGGCAAGCCTATATGTCCATGACCTTGCCGCCTACAGTGTAGTACATACAGAAACACTAGGAGCTGTCTCCCTAACTGAGAGAGCGCTGTGTGGAGGGTCCTGTGGAGGATTCTGGAGAGATGGCTTTAGGAGTTATCACCTAACTTGTTTTCTTCCACGTCCTCTGACAGAGCACCACGGCCAGCCTTGGCCGTAAGGAGGTCAGGCCCCGGCTTCCAGACAGTGCCCTGGTGGCAGGGGTAGCCAGCATGGGCTCCAGAGGTCTGCTGAAATTTTCAAAGAACAGCTACGTCTCTTGGCCCAAGGTTTTTTAGTTTTCTTCCTTAGTTTCTGCGTAGGTGCATCCAGCCTTTTGTTTTCTGCATGAACTCCTAGTGCTTATTTTGCCACAAAGAAGAGGAAATTAGTACCCAAATCGGAGGTTAACCCCTAGCAAGTTCCTCTCAAATGGTGCCAGGGAAGTTTCCCGGAGGGAGTTGCTTTGCAGCCCACTGTGAATGTTATTTTTGTTGTTGGATGCTGGAGGTGGGTTAGCACAGGGCAGTACAAAATAAAAACATGGCATGACATGTAGCCTCCACGTTTATCTTTGGAGGATTGGTGTAAAACAATTTGAGCCAGTCTTCGGTGTGCCTCCAAACCAGGGACCCCTTCTTTCCCCTACAGCAGCTGAGCTGCTTCAGACTTCATTCCTTATGTAGTGGATAATGTGAGAGCTGGACTGGCACAGTGGTTTGAACCTTACCTAAAGGGCAGTATACACATAGTCCAAGGATCTTAATGCAGGTTACTAAAGACTTCTCATTTCTCTGCTGTGGACCTGGGCTTGTCAGAATTCCTAAGCCCCGTCTATGTCCCAGTCAGCCTACAGAGTGGGGTTTCACCACGGTCACGGAGACCTTGGGAGGTTCTCAAGCAGTCCACCTGGGAAGCTGGTAGAAGACTAGGGAATGGTGCCTATGACACGGTGAGAGGTTGTCAAAACCTAGTATATTTCCACAAAACAGTCATGTTTTGACAAGACAGCTTTTTCTGACAAAATCATGTTTCACGAGCTAATTCACAGCCCACTCTTCCTCCTACCCTTCCCTATTGCTCTCTTGTCTGTACACTTGCCATCATAACCACCTATATCAAGAAATAGAGTAGGAGCTAATGCTGACAGCTTCAGCACTAACTTTAATTGGAGTTACCATCCTGCAGTGGCCATTCCATGATTCTTTGTCTTCTCTTTTCATAATCAGTAGAGCACCAACTTTATGATGTTTGTATCGTAAATACCAGATTAAAAGTCTGTAGTATAAACTGAGACAAATCTGGGGGGTAGGGGGATGATGTATGATAGCTTATCTCAGTTGTTAGTCTCCTTTTTTGTGTGCGCGCTTTTTTTTTTTTTAATCTAGGTCTGGAATGGATGTGCAACCTTTAGCTTCAGTTACTGAACATTTCTATTAAAAGCTACCTGTTCTATGAAATGTATAATTTTTGGAAGGGGAGCTGAAGTTTGAATGATAACTGACCATTTTAATTGTTTACCTGTGGCTCTTCCTAGAGCATTTTTACTAGTTCATCTGATTTGTGTAGAACCGTCATTTGTTCTGAATTTAATTATCAGAGATGAAAAACTTGTTGCCAGCCAGCATGTTTCCAAAAATGGTCTCTCAGACTTCACCCAGTGCATACTCTGTACTAGTTTAGCCAGTGCTGCATGGTGACCTGAACTGGGGATACGTGTATTCTGTTTCCAGGTCTGCCGCTGGCTTGCTGACTCTGCATAAGTCACCTGACTGCCCATGCGTCAGTTCCACAGGCTGGGGTGGCGAAAAAAGCTTTATAAACCTACAAAATCTCTTTAAAGTTACCAAAGCAAAGCCTTTAATAGCAGCTACATAATAATATTATTGCTACATCTACCTCAGTATTCTTTAGATTGATTTAGGAACATTTCTGAATCATGAAGAATCTCAATAGGTGACACACCGTAAAATTTAATTAAATTATTTTTATAAGAGTGCTGAAAGCTAGAGCACCTATTTGCCATCCTCCCAATCATGCAAGTTGGTGCGCGCTGCCACCTTATGTAGTGTGATTAATAACTTGCGTGTTCTGTATAGTTTCCTCGTGACATTCAGCCTATGTTAAACCTGAGTGGTTTTCAGCAAGATAAAACCGCAATTTCATTTTTCTAATACAGAAGTATTTTGATCATTTCTGTTTAAAAATAGACTTAATTTCCTAGGACTAAACTATTTTAAATAGAATTGCATTCCCAATAGTTCTTTACAAGGTACATTTTCAAAGCCATTTCTTGTTGATGATAATGTAGCTCTTTCATTTCTACACTGTGTTCATGATTGTTTGAAGTAATTTTCTAATTTGTGATTCAAGACTGTATGAAAAGGCATTTTCATAATTGAAGCTCACTTAGCAAATTTTTGGTTTTGGAATGTTAGAATGCAGTTCATTTACTAAACCTCTAAACCTCAGCATTCCTTATAACCAGTGCCATGTTGAAAGCAATCAAAATGATTGTTCAGAGCATTGGGAATCCTTGTTTGTTTGACAGAGGTATGCTCGTGTGTGAACTCTATGGATTATATTTCTTCACAAAACCAACAACAGTAATTGCACAACAACATATTTAGTCTCTGCACATTAAACATAGATTTTCAATGTTATACACTTTTGTTACTCTAACATAATTATGTGTACAGCGCTGCGGATCTGTTGTATTTTTAGTTTGTAGTCAAGTAATTCCTCCTTTTATGCCTCTTTTCTTTTTTGACCAGTTTTTCTGCCTGGAGTATTTCCACTGATCTGTGATGCCAGGCAATTCTTGTCTTTTAGAACTCTCCTTAGAGCTTTTCTCCTTCCATAGGACATTGGCATGCTAATTCTGCACTGTTTCCTTGTAACAGCAGAAGGTAATATATCTGTTTTGCAGCCAGCATGTGGTACACATGCATTTAGCTTTTCATCAAAATATGTTTCCCCAGGGTTTTCCACCAATGTTTTTGCCATCTCGTTCTCGTTCCTGTTCAGTTCCAGTTTCTCTAAATCAATTCTGTTTCAATGTGAGTGTAATTTTCAAATAATGATTCAGACACAGGTCTGGTTTTCACCAGTTCTTAGTTTGAGTTTGACTTTAGCAGAGTTCAAAATAATAGGTCTGATTAATAATAGTTCTAACTACACAGTCTCGGGGGGGAAAAAAGTTTTACATGTTTCTGACCAAGATTTGAATTGAATTTGCCTCAATTCTCAAGTAAGTTACTTTTATGTTCGTGTGGGGATGGCAAAATTTGATTTTTCCTGCACTGCTGAGAAGTTATCATTCAGCTCTGACCCTGTGGTTGATCAAAAGACCAGATAAATTATGAAGAAATTAGAACGTAGTTGAAAAGAAATACTTCCGGGTGCATTTGTTCTCAAATTCAGTGAAACTAGAACGACTCTACATTCTGTGGCAGAAATAGGGCATTGCGTTGAATATTCGCTGTTGCTTGGGTGTATTTTTGTGTGTAACAGGTTGTACCTACTATCTCCTTGATGCGGAGAATCCATTTACACTTGGATCTCAAGTTTTGCTCCCACGGGAGGGGACAGAGAAGCATCCAACAGTTCTTTCCATCTTGATGCTTGGAAGAATTCCTGTGCGCTTACCATCTTCCTGGAGAACCCCCAGTACCTACTGGAGCTGCTCATTTTGAGCTGCTCATTTTATTCTGTTTTTTTTCATGCTGGTTTTTATGTTTTGTTTCTGTTAAGTGCACTTTGTTGCCAATATTGCTATAGCTGACATTTCTAGAGAACTAATGTCAAATGCAGTTGTTAATCTCATTGTAAAACTTGTTTTATAACATTCCTTTCAGCTTTAATTACTGGTAATTTAAAATCAAATAACTGTGCTATTAGTAATGTAATTGTCATTCCTGCAGGTAAGGTTATACAAAAACATTTTCAAAGAACAAATGTACTACTTTATACTGTAATGAGTAAAGCAGAAAGCAAACCCGCTCAGAATTTTAAGCAGCAAATCTCTACAAAGTGAAACAAGTGAAACTGATCTACAGTCAAGCTGTGCGTGGAGTTTTAAAGAGTGACACTATTAATATAATGTGAAAAACATATTCTGATTGAAAACAACATTGAAAACCTGAATCCAGTCCACGGTGTGCTTCCTAAATAAATTATTATAAATTATGTCATTTTAAAATGATGTCATAACAAAATACAGATAGCAGCTTTCTTTTAGAAACTTAGTACTTTTATATTTTGAAAGATTTAACAGTAGATTGTAACTCTTAACTTTTTCATCCACATGAAAGTACTGCTTTTTTTTTTTTTCAACTGACTGAAAGTATTATTTCACTCTCCAAATCTAGTTAGTAAGGCAGAATTACTGATTTTATTTTATTTCAATGAAGCCTAATTTATTGGGGAAGAAAGTACATCTAATTTCTGAAACTGATTGTGTGTATTTTATGCTCTGTTCACATTTCCCCAGATGGTAAGCAGAACATGAAAAGAAAGATGATTTCAATCCTGCTAGTCCTCCTCTTTTTAAAGATGTGACCTTTACTGGGTATACTTTTGCTTATGAGAAAAGTAGGAGACTGAGGCAGGCCTGTGAGATTCATGAACTCATTATCCCTTGGAGAAACTAAAGGCTTACATGACTCTCTTGTTTGATGTGAAGACATGATAACAGAGAGCCTGGAAGTGAGTAGTAGTGTACACTCGATAATTTGAAGGCTAGAAAATCAGAGCAATACAGCGGAAAGATAAGAAGGAAAACTTTTAATTCCTTTCTTTTTGTATGAACGTTCTTTACTATATATTAATTTCATTGTGATCTGTCAACACCACAAATTCTATCCATTTATGAGTAGAAGAGCACAAGAACAGCTACCAGGGAGGTTGTACAGTTTAGCTAAGCTATTGTGAGAAAGTTCATTTTATCTTGAATGGGGAGAAAATTGATGGATGTTACATCTGATTCAGTTCAGAGATTCATTCCTACATTGGGAGAAGGCATAACTTCTTGGCAGAGAAGATGATAGTTTGAGTTTGAATTAAAGGTAACTGAAGTAATAAAAGACTTTTGTGTATTTATGTCTGTTTGCATCTGATGCAAACTGTGGAACTGGGTTTGAACTCTCTTACTTTTTGTGCACAGAAGCCTCAATTAATCTGGAGATGGTCTTACACATAGCAAATTGAGAATGTTAAAGTTTTTAGCAGTTACTTTCAGGGAGAAAACAAACATTTTAATGTATCTCGGTCTAGTCTTTATTAATTTCTTGAATAACCTGAGATTTCGAAATGAGAAATATAGCCCATCAGGAATTAGATAGGTAATAATCTTGGATATTACAGGAGTTAGGTAATCATCTTAGATATTACCGTATTCTTAATGCTCTGCATATATAAAAGTATCAGTCATTGTTATCTTTAAAAACTTCAAACTAAAAATCGTTAGACTTGGCCAAATAAATACACTAGTACAAAGTATCTGCATTTGTGGTAGTAGTAATCATCATAGAAATCATTATAAACACCATAACTACAGGTCATTCACTTTTATGACTGAACAGCTACCTAAATCTGAAAACTCTCCCATCTTTCAAAACGTGCTCTAAATTAAATCATTTTCACAGGAAACTTAACTTCGTTGACAGCCTTGAATCTGAGACATTGTCCCCTAGAATTTCCACCCAAAGATGTCATACAGAAGGGATTAAAATCCATTTTGTGCTTTCTTCGAAATTGTGGGAATGGAAGACTCTGTATAGAGCCAGCTACTTCAGGTATGTTGGTATGCATTTGTGTATCTTTACTGTAATTTGTTTTGGAAAAAAAATGTGAACCAAGGAATGCTTTCACTTTTAGCTTTTTCACTAGTGTCATCAGGTCTCTATCTGAAATGGATACTGACTGCTGAAATAGGTACGGAAAAAGAATTGTTCAGTTTTCAATAAAGCAATCTATATATCTTAAACCCCGAAGAGAAGGAGAGGTTGTATTTTGTATAATAAGAGGAAGTCTTAATGATTTGTAACGTGGTTAGAGAAACAGAAGACTGTTTTCAGTAAAGGCAGTTCTTTAGCATCAGCAGGAAAGAAGCATGAACAGGGCAGTTTCATTAGGATGAAAAATCCTTAATCTGTATGCAGGTGACTTAATAGAATAGAGAGGAAAAATATACAAGTAGATTATATTTTATAAGAAATTGGATATAGGGGAAATTGAGATATTAGGGAACTGAAAGAGAACATGTAATTAGCGTAAGACTGGAGAAAAAGGAAATATAGTACTCAGCTTAGAGGAAGAAAGGAGGAGTCAGCTAAATTATAGACAGGTCAGTGTAGCTTCTCCACTGGGAATAGTCTGGTTCAGTACTCAAACTACTGCAAATACTAAGGAGGTTAGTAACAGCCTGACATGAACGTCAGCAACAAAATGTGAAACTAATCTGGTTGTCTTCAGTGACACTGTCAGAGGCCTGGTGGATAAAGGAGAAACAGTTGATGCTGACTGCAGTAGCTCACCGAGGGCTATTCCGATTGCTGGAGATTGCTGGAAGTTAGCCAGCAGTAGCCTCTTACTTGTGTATCGTAGTGCCAATATATATCTTTGTGCAGTCTCCAGGTAGGAGGACTGCTATAATGAGGCATGGTTGGTCAGCTAATTGCAAATTGGTTGCAAAATCAGCTTTCTTGCTCTGTGTAGCCAGAGTCTCAGAAGGTTTTAAAGGAGCTAGGATCCGGTCTATTGAGGTCTTTGGCAAGAGGCAAGAGAAAAATGTGAAAATATTTGTGGAGAAAGTTCAGTCTCTCTGCCTGTGTATCACAAGGAAGGTGGGAAGGACAAAATGGTCAAATTTATATACAATCTGAAGTACAGACCTACTTTTGTAAAGTTCAGTGTAGCATATACTCCATAATTAATTTTACGAACTAATTGATTTTGTACACCCACATATCAAAAGCCCGATGTTTTCTGTATTTTCGTACTGTATTTGAGCTCACGTTCTTCAAAGACAAGCACAATTTATTCTTTATCTACAGATTACACTTTCTCCTTTTTTTTTTCCCCTCAGTGTTGCAGTTATAAATTTACATTAGAAGGGTAAAATTTAAAGTTGTCAGCAGAGATGAAAAGATGTAACAACATTTGCATTATTTATGGTCAGATAGATTCCAGAAGTCATTAATAATGGAAATATTGGCATATTCCCACTGAAGATCTCTTTTCATACTTAAACTTCCCCGTAATGAAGCCTAATTACTATGGATGCCATTAATATCAGATGAGAATTAGGCATGTTAAAACATGGCATCATTAAAGGGAACACAGTAAATCCAGAGGATGAATGAACCACTTAAATTGCTAAGCCATATGGTGAAATATAAAATCATCAGCTTGAAATACCATGATACTGAACATGAAGTCAAAATACTGATTTAAAGATAATGTCTCTGTGTTTTTATTTCTCTTAATTCCATGATTATTGTTTGATGTCATTGCAGGGCATCATGCATATCTGCAGAACTTCACATGAATAGTCTTCTTTTTGCTTTAAGACTCGGTTTTATAATTCTTACTTTGAGATAAATTACATCCCAGCAGTGTTTCTGACTTAGCGTTATGTACCTTCAAACTTCACCATATCTTAGCGTTATTTATGAGTCAAGAATGATGCATTTTTCTATGCACACAGTTTTTTTCTGCATTAGCAGTGCTTAATGTTTGTACTATTTTTTTTCCATGTTAGTCAACGTTTATTTTAACATGCACAAAAATACATTTACTTACGTTTTAAGTCATCAGGATCTCAAATGATGTAGTAGATTTAGATATCATCTGTATTATCCTTCTGTGAAATAACTTGGCTTGTATACTTGCAAGAGTGCTTCCTCTCTATGTAATCTGCAGACAGATTCACATGCCTCATTAGGGAACAGAAGTACCTCAGTGGATTAGTGAATTAAACTGTCTTCTCTGAAGACCAAAGTAAGGCTTATTTCAGACCACACACTGTGTTAGCTTCACACTGTTTCTTTTATCTCCTCAAGAAAGGATCATGCTGAATTAGAAGAATTAATTGTAGGTCAAGAATGAGGTTAATTGGAAGGGCTGTGCTAGGACCTAAGCCCAGCACCTGCCAGCATGAAGTGTTCCTGATACCTGCCTCAAACTATTTTGAAAAGTGAACGCAGTCGTCCAAGAAGGAAAGTAGGGATTCAGGCCGTTTAAGATGCAGGATTGCATATTAGTCTTTCTAAAAGTCTAATCTTAGTTTAGGGATAGGGATAGAACCTTAAAATTCTGTATTTCACAGAATGGCTTATGCTACAAGCAGCAGCACGTGCCATTGCTAAACATCGAGAAAGAAACTCAAGGAGTTGTCGTCACCTTAGCAAGGTAGTCCGTGGCCTGTGGAAGCAGATGAGCTTCATTAGTGATTTTCATAAAATACTAGCATTTTAAATATAAAAATATATACTATTCATTTAATTTCTTTGCTTCACCTTCTACAGCATCTGTCATGTTCACTGCTGCATCATGCTAGGTTAGTTTGCAAAGAGTACTACAATGAAATAACTGTTAATTTAATTTGTGCTCAACATGGTAGAAACCCGTATTTTTTCTTGACATAGGCCTGATGCATAGTATAGGTGTTTAATTGGTATTTGCATCAAAATAACTTTTAGAGTTGAGCTGGGGAAAAAACATTTGGGAATAGGAATAAAATGTCAGGCATCTACCACTAATTTTAAATGAGAATTAATGTCCCTTTCAGATATTCAAAATTATGGCTTTTAGAGACATTGAAAGTGTTTGTGTAGTAAATCCTTTTCATAGTTGAAATATATTGGAATGCTTTAGTACAGTTGAACTAAGCTTTCCATAGTTTTCAAGTGGACTTTTAGTTAGCAAATAAATTACGCAAAGCTGAGGCAAAATTTCTGTGCAGTAGAGTACAGATTCCTACTCTAGTTACTCTTACAGATAACGAATTTTCCTCTCTACAATTAGGAAATTAATTTATCTGAGCATTTTTAATTGTTACCTGGAGGAAAAAGTTTAGTAATGAAAGCATATCTTTTTATGTTAGGGTAAAGAAATAAAACCCTAAATGCAAGAAAATACTCATCTTAAAGAAATCTGGCTCAGCATATTTTAGAAACAAATTCTGATACTAGTGTTAGGAATACAGTAATCAACTGAAAGGTTTTCTGGGTTTTGTTTTTAAAGATGTCTACACTGTGAAAACAAATTGTCTACCTTTTATCTGTACAAGATTAACCTATATTATTTTCAGTAGTCACTTTAGCATTAGCAATTTAGAATTAATTACAGTTGATCACTCTTTAAGATACTATGTGAAGTGAGTTTTGTCTGGGAATTAGCAGAATTTATTCTGACAGTAGTGTATTGTTTTTGCTGCAACATGGACTACTACACATGCTTTTCCATTTGTTTTATTTCCTTTCAAAATAAGTAATATATTTGAAATGCTGCAGCTGTTTTTTTTTAACTTTGGGTTATGCAATTTTGAAATTATTAAGCATTTTCTTAATATTCTTCAAAATATCAAATCAGAAGCTTTTTTTCCTGGTGATTTATGTCTGCATAAGAATGTAGGCCTGCATGCTGTCTTTCTACTTTATTCAAACACAATAGATTCAAATGACGTAATTATAAAGTACGCTCTAGGACAGCTCCATAACTTGCTTGTGTTACAGTGTTGTTTAATGATCATTTAGATAGTGGTATATTTAAAGAAAAATAATCCCATGGACTTCAGAATATGTGGGCATGCACATGCAGTTTGGGAACCTTCTGTAATATTCAGGAGTGTTTTGCTCCCTCCCACATGGCCCATCTGTTCGTGCTGGATGAGAGCAGTTTGTAAGAAGTAGTATATACATACTTCATGCAGAGAGGAGGACAGAATGTGTCTTGGAATAGTGCTTTTTCTCTTAAATGTGAGGAGAAGAGGGAGATGAAATCTAGAGGTTTTCTTCTGTAGGATTCAGGGAACCTCCTAAGTCTATAGTTTCTATAGAACCAAATTTTTGTGTGTCTTGGGATGTCTTAACGCTGCAGTCAGAGGTGAGCTGCAGTACACTTAGCTGTGCAGTTGATGTTATTGCTTGGCAGCAGCAGGTCTAGGCTACAAACCTACTCATAAAGGCGGATGAATGCTGTGGTGGTCCGCTACTGCTGGGCTTTGCCCTACTGTGGGTGCCCTGATCACTTATTGATAGCTTAGGTTTTCCTACAGAAGCATAAGTCTTACTTTGGAGTGCAGCGTAGATGTACCCTAAAAAGAATAGCTGTATGTAAATATGAAAGATTACTGCGTACTGCATTACTGTTCAGTTGTGTGTTCAAAGATTAATACCTATAAAGGAGTAATTTGAGATAATGCTAAGTTTGTTTAACCTGAGTTACCAGTTAGGGTGAAATGCAAGCTGCAGTGATCTTTTGTATTATATTACATATTAAAATTGATTATATTAAAAGATCTTTCCCATTTTGACTCGCAGATTGCATACAGGCACTTGTAGCATGTTAATGATTACTGTATCTCTTATCTGCTTTGCCTTTTCCTCTGATAAATTGAACATGTATTTTAACTTTTTTATATCATGCATAAAACTCTACCTTTAGTTTAGTAAAATATAGTTCATGTAATGTGTATTTATACCCAAATTCGCGTTAAGAGACTATAAATGTTGCACAAAACTGCAAAGTGAGAAAAAAGTTAATGTTATAGACCCTCTTAACTCAGTCCTAATAGGTACAAGTATTGCATTAGTCATAATTTCCAGGATCTTTTTATCTTCCCAGAATGCAAAGTAGAGATAAGTGGGATGTTTGGCTTGTATCCCCTACTCTCTGTGCACCAGAAATCACTGTCTTTTATACAATGTAAGTGATAAAGTTGTGATTTAAACTTACTGAATTCTGTGGCAGACTCTCCAGTTAGTTCCCCGAGTATGGGATGAGCTCTTGAATGAGGCAGGTGCTCCTGTGGGGATACCGAATTGTTCTCTGCGAGTCATGTATGTACGGAAAAGGAAACTAGGGACCCTCAGTGAGTAAGAGCCCAGACTGCAGTTTGAGACTCGGGATGTTTCTGCAAGGTGTTGAGGGCTTCGAGCTGTTAAATTCAGAATAAGTCAGATGTATTCAGTGCTTTTCGAAAATGCTTGTAACTTTGAATCAGCTTCCGTGTGGTGGAACTAATAAAAAACTGGGTGAGGAGTTTACCAGATTATGAGATACATAAATTATCAAGCAAAAGGAAGCCACTACTCTGCTTGCATTTATCAATAGACTGTCGAGTTTTGCCAGAATAGATTGCTTTAAACATTATGAAAAATCTTTGAGAAAAAAATATGCATTTAAAAAAAAATTCCACTTCTATTAGATTCATTGTGCAGGAAAATACTGTATTGTGCTTAGAAAAAGTTTCTGACTTCATTTAACTGATACATAGACATACGGTAATTTCTTCTTAATTCCAATAGAAATGCCAGCTGTTGAAAAGCTAAACTTAGCTGAATTGTTGCAGTCCGGTTTGGATTTGTCAGATGAGTGGCCTAATGAAGAGGAAAAACTAAGATTTGAGAAGTTGAAAGAAGAAATTATAAAAAATGAAAAAGAAGAATTTCTTGCAAATCAACGTTTTGTTGTACTCCATGATTTTACTGAAGTAGGGAAAAACCACAGAAAGAAAGAACATCTCTACTCAAAGTCAGCTCGTCTTTGCAGGTGACTATAAGTTTCACATAATGGCATATAGTAATATCTTAGAACTGCTGGAAAAAACTCTACCTTTCTGATGGAAAATATAAAAGCATCTTAATATGTGGCATCCCACTTACGGTCAAATATGAATTTGATAGATAAATGATATTCATGACATAAGTATATGGAAAACAAAAATCAGGGTTTTTTGGTCTGAAATTAAGAACTACTGTCAATCTTTTACATTTTCCTATTTCCTTTCTTTTCCATCCCTACTTTGGTAATTTTACCCTTGAAAAAACTTCCAGATCCCATTGTACTGAAAATCAAAAGAATTTGGTAATGTAGACTAACAAAGGACTGAAAACTCCCTCAAATAAGTTAATTTTGCATTTCCAGTATATGTAGTATGGTTAGTAACTATGTTTAAATGGAGGATAATACATGAAATTCCTTTGCATTTGCCTACAAATAATGCAAACTTTCCTTGGGAGAATTTGCTAGTGAATCCTTTCTGGAAAAGGGAAGGCAAGTATCCTTTTGTGTAAAGGAGAGAATAAATGCACTGGAAATTTTCTAAATTGTATTTTTTATCGAAAGTTTTTCTAATGTTTACCATGATGTCGATGTTTACCGTTCTGTGATTTTTTTTTTTCCCCCCCCAATACTCAGGAAAGCTCATACTGCTGTGTAAGAATTACTTCTCAACACTAGTTTTTAATGAACTAAAACTAACTGAATTTTTAAATATTGGCCTTTTTCATTTAAATTCCGTATTTCAAACAAAATTAGGAAGGGAATTTTTACATTTTCTGTGTAATTTTTTCTTTTCTTGCTATCTGTCTTATTTTCTCTTTCCCTCCTTCTCTCCTGTCCTGCCTCCCTGTTCCCTCCCCCCTCACTGTGTCGCTTACAGAAAAACATCAAATGGCGTATTTCAGTTGCAAAAAGCCCTATACTCAGTTAGCATGGAGAGGATAGGGGGAAATCTCCAGTAATCAGAGATTTCTTGATTTAGGAGTTTCACTGAGTTTCCTATTTATTATAAGTTCATTATTATGCCTCTAGCTTTTCTTAGTGAAAAGAACCTGAAGGTGGCAGTCTGTCTTCACATAAGCTTCTCCTCTGCCTCAGCATAAGCTTCTCCTCTGAAATCTTCCTTTCCCTACTTTTCATTGTTATCTACATAATGCAGTATATATTACACCGTCTTTGATATCGATAGCTCTCAGGTTAAATTTTTCCTTTTTTTGAAAGCCGAGTATGAACAGAATAGAAAAAACTTTCAGAATTCATGGTTTGTGCTTACTTTTTTCCCCCGTAATACATCCTTGAGCTCAGCAGTGAATACATTCTTGCGCTCAGCAGTGTTTTTTATGGGGTACCTGATTTGACAAATTACTTAAACATGTTTTTGGCCTTAAATATTGTAATGGCTTTACTGAAATGAAATAGACTACTCATATGCTTAGTTAGGCAGGCCGTTGAGTTAAGAGCCTAGGTTTTGAGGGTTTGCTGTACTTATTTAAACAAAAATTACAAAGAAAGGCAACTAGTTTTGATTCTTGTATTTTCTTATTGTTTGGCAAAAAATTAGTAGTAGCTATAAATTTGCATTTTGAATGTGTTTATCATCATACTTAAATGTGCTCAGTTTTATATGCATTACCTAGATAACATTGTCAAACTGTTCATTTTAAAAGGAGCATGTCCACACAGAGAGATAAATTTCCTGAGTTTCTATCCTATGGTTGGATGATTCAGACAAAGCTAGCTGAAGCGTACAAATTGGCAGCAGCAAAGGAGCTGACAGAGGAAAAAGCTTTAATTGAACAAAGGAAAAAGCAAGTATTATAATGGCAATGTTTTTAAAAGTTGTTACTTAGCTTCCTAATACATTGTCCAGTTTACTATTTATAAGGAAAGAAGTCATTTTAAAAAGGTTGCACTACAAGTGGAAATAATAAGAGTGCTTTTCTTCACAATATGTGGTGCTCCAAGGCAACAAGAAGGTGAGATATCAGATTTCTCATTGACTTGACTCTGTTCCCATTCTAACTGAATAGAGAAGAAATCCCTTTCAGTTAATTCATACTTCATATGTTACATTTCATACAAGCTTAAATGTTACTTCTTTGTCTTTGTTGACAGCAGTCTACAACTAGAGAGCAAATAACTGTATATGACACACAAAATGTGATGTGCTTACAGTAAAAAAGTGCATATGTTGAAAAAATATTGCTAAAAGAACTACACCTTCTTTGTATTTCTGCATGTTTTCCCACCACGCGCATACATTTGGACTGCTGTTTCAGGAATCGGTACACCTATTACAAACTACACCCAAGAAACAAGACTGAATGTTAGTCCTAGTTTGCATCATCTTCATACATTTTTTTTCTGTTATATATGGATTTTACACTTTCTTCAAATGAAACCAATGCATCTCAGTGGAGCTCCTGGAAGCACAAGACAATTTGGTTATGAAAGGCAGTGCTCTGGATTTGAGAGAGCACGCAAAGTGTAGCTGTGTATTTCAGTGTTTCACATTGGCTGGTGTGCTTTGGTGGTGTTCCCTGGCTAGCAGTGCACTGGAAGAAAGGGGAAAAATGGCAAGAGAGGAGTAGAAACCGAGCGTTCTTGTTTCCCATTTCCTTTCCATCAGTAAGGGAGTGCTTTAATTGTGGAAGATTCTCTGTGCCTGAGAAACCTGATATCTATATGATTGTGATTGGCAATAGGTGTTTGGGCCAGTGCTAGTAAAAATGAGTCTTTGTTTCTATTGTGCCTCATTTAACCTATTTTGTGCACAGTGATGGGGTGACCAGTGGGAACAAAGTTGAGCTTCTACGTGCTGTGGGCTGTGCTGCCTTTTAATCTTGGCTGTATTTTTTTCAGAAAGAAATCTGGCTGACCAGTTATCTTTGTTCACTCCCAGGTGAAATGCTCACGCAAGGGAAGTGTTCATTTAGCTTCTCATCGGACTTCGGTGTGACTATTCCTTAATTTTATGCAAGATTATAGACAGGATACAGAAGCCTTGAGGAAAATATTGGGAGGACTTCAGGAATAGAGAGGCTTTGAGGAAAGAATACAAAACGAGACTGAGGGCAATGTGTATCATTTATTGAAGTAGTCATTTATTTGGTGTTATTATAGTTGACAAATGCTTTTCAAAAAGACAGCAAAATTGAAGGAACAGAATTATTCCATTTCTGTATCAGACAACAGTAAGTCACGAGAAGTAGCCTGAAACTTAGGACAGAAACAAAGCAAACAAGCATACTAATATTCACCCCTTAAAATACAACTTTAAAAGTTTGGTATAAATTAACTTTTTCAGAGATGAAGAAATGTTTCAAGAGTGGCGAAGCCATGCAAAGTTGATGAAAGAAAAGAAAGACACATTGCTTAGATTTTCACCTTCAAATGCAGATATGGTATGTAACAGAAAATAGCAAGGTAGCACACTGAAAAAAATCCATTAATGAGACCCTTTGATTTACTTTTTTTTACAGACCGTATACTTAAGCTTAAAATTTCTAATGATTCTAGTGTGACAAAGAGAAGAGCGCCATTTCAAATGCCAGCCCTTTAAAAGTCTGTGGCTTTGCAGACCCTTCTTCCAGTATCTATGTTGGACTAGAGCTCCTGCATGAAGTGCTGCAGCCCCATGTGCAGTGTAGGAGTTGCTAGATCCTTCAAACTGCTATTCAAAATCTGTAGTGGCTCCAATCATCAGGCTGTTTGGAGGCGTTAAAACAGAAGTGCTTATGTTTAAATACGACTTTTTAATTACTGAACGCCTCCAACATGAGATGTTGCCTCTGCCAAACTGAAGTTGAAGTGGGCTGGATTTTCTGGTTCCTCCAGGAATTTGTAAATGCTGGCATACTAAAGGAGAGGACCTCACTTTTGGTGCTGTCTAAAGTATATAAAAGCTCTGAGAAGTCTTTTTCAAGTAACAAACGGTTAAAACAAAATCTCAGGCTATGCCATTAGTTTTGCCATTAGAAGGTCATTTCTTATACATAATATTGCAAAAGACGAGATGCTGAAAATAAGTGCACGTGAATTTTTCAGTGCTGTGATGTGAAAATAGTGTGGCATAGGCACTGAGTAGGGCGTTTAGAAGTGATCATTTAAGGAACTTAAAATGCTGTGAGTTTTTGTCTTACTGTGAAGAATTCTTTAATCTCAGTTTCATGATTGCTGGGCATACTACTTCTGACCTTTGAAGTGTGGACGTACCCAAATTTGTCTGAAATGTCAGCAGGTTTTTTGATTAAAATGACTTATATCTCTCAGCACTAATAAGGGAATTTACTCCGGTGGTTTAGTGCATTATATTTTATTAATATCTACTTAGGAATGCCTGGTGCTCAACCAATAAAAACAGACCCTATATTACAGGTTGCAACTTTACTGTTCTAGTAATATAGAAAAACTTGCAATTCAAAATCTCTGATGCAACCAAACAAGAAAAAATTGTAATGTATATTTAAAATGTAAAAAACAAAGCAACCACACTTTAGGCTTACTAATATTTTTACTCTCATTTTCGCTCATATTTCTGAAACTAAGCCAAATTATGTTACTAAACGCAACAGTACTTGGAGAAATGTTTTTTTGAACTGAAGTTGATCAAATAGGAGATCCTATGGGTTCACACCATATAATTCTAGACATCTAACTTAGGTGCCCGAGTTAGGAGCCTGGGCTCCTAGTGAATAGAGGAAGGCAAGCACCTAATATTAGTGATCCGAGTCATCCTTTTTCATTTTCATTGACTATACAGGAACCCAGGCTTCTGGCTCAGGCAGTTTATTTATGTGAATACAACCCTTTTTCTCCTCGCTATTCACCCATATTGTGGTATTTTTCACCAGTTAATTTCCTTAATTCTGGCAGGAGAACTTTGCTTAACCCGCTGAACCTCAGGAATGTGTCAGAGGCAACCTACTGGCAAAGCAGCAGTATATTTATAGTCTCACCTTTTTTCCCTCACCAAACAGCAGTGCTAAGTTTGTACTTGGTCATTTTAGTACAATAGAAATTTTGATTTAAACAGACTTTCTTTTTTTCTGTACAGAACTAATTTGTTTGGGAACTAATATGGCTAGGAAGAGCAGGATTTTATTCCACTTCATGCATCTGTTAGAGATTTGTTACTTAAGTTTCAATTACCAAACATTTTAACCTGATTTTCTGAGACAGTGGGTATTCATTACTGTTTTTCATTGTCCTAGAAGTTAAATAGAAACATAAATATAATGCTTCCGTCTATGATAATGTCTTTGTCCAGTTTTACCACAGAAATAAAGCAAAAGCGAAACAGAACTGCTCTGGTGCCAGAACAGGTTTGCAGTACTGTTTTTATTTGCACAAGTAGAGTTGACTGCAAACTAAGTACAGCTGTATGTTTTAAAAGATCAAACTTGAAAGCTGGTCGCTGGTGAAATCCTGACATCGTTAAATCACGGAATAAACCATAGTGACATTACTGGCACTAGTAGTTCATTTTACTGATTATTACATAGGATTAGTAATAGTTACCTATGTTTACCATTGTATGCACTGACTTTCCCATGTAAAAATATCCTTCTTGTGTATACGGACCAAACCAGCATGTGTCACTTATTTCCTGCTTTCTCTTCACTGTAGCTGATGATATAAGTAACACAGTTCTGGAAACTGGTTTGTTGTATAGCAATATTCAACATCAAGTGTAATGTCAAGATACTCAAACAGGCAGCATGACCCAAAGCAAATTGTGTGAGAAGAAATGTGTGTTTGTGCTGTGTGAGCAGTAGGGGCCAGCTCTGCGCATCAGTGTTCTTCCTGCAAACTGAGCTGAATTCCTGCTGCAGCCGAGAGCTTTCCTGACAGATACGGGTTGCTTGGGTTTCCCCTGCTGTGTATCCTGGTGAAGCTATGTGGCATGCTGTCTCTGTGTAAGAAGGTCCTTATTTTGGCCAACCTGACTAATTATCTTCAGTAGGATAGAAATTTGATTAGCATAGAGAAGAAGTGAATTCTAAATAACGAGGAGTAAGTACACTGATATGCAATACACTTAAATATTCCTCATTTTTCTCTTCTGTGTTCTCATACATATATAAACGGGAAGAATATTATGTGTTCACTGTCAGAGAAAAATTTTTGAATTTCAAATTTTCTTCTGAAAAATGTGAGATACTTAAAATGATATAACTGATACACAGTAATATGAATGCTATGTGAGCTTGTGTTCTTGAATGTAGTTACGTGTATTTAACACGAGAGGGCACTACAGTACCATAAACGATTTTTTTGGCCCCATTAAGCTCCTTTGTGAATATAGCTTACATTAATAGCTAACAAATCTTGAGACTAATAACGGATGTATGAAACATATTCTCATATTTTTATACTGACAGTGTTTTATCTTTTCTCCAATGTTTAGCATGTATCTTTGTTCTCTTGTCGTTTTATAAAAAGCAGTTTCATATTTCGTGAGTGTTACAGAAAATATTCGTTTATGAGTGAAAAGATGGCATTAAACAATGTTTATTATGAATAACTTTATTGTAAAGTCTGCACAGGAAGTCGTACAATCATTTTTTGGTATATGAATCCAAACTAAATAGCATTTTTTCGTTGATGAATCTGTACATACAGAGTTTTTACATAATAGAAACACCTATCACAGCCCACATTATTTACAATAAGATTCAAAATGGCTGTTTATTGAAGGACTGCTTTAAACACTTAAGGAATGTTTTAATACTGAATACCCACATTAAGAAGAGGAATGGATTTTGGTCGTAAATCTGTTTGTTTTGCATGTTAAGACCTACTTGCCTTGTGATTACTTTATTCCTTAGGGATTTAAAATTCAGCAATTGTCTTAGGTTTGCAATGTAGTAAAACAATGCGTCTTTACCATCAAGTTATGAATTACTAGTCATGAGCCACTAGATAGTAACTTCTGAATTGAATTTTTACTTGACACTAAATGCAGAGCAGCTAATCCTCCTTTCTCTTACACTTCAAATTATACTGCACTTATTGCAGGGAAGGGGATGGCAAGTTACTGAAGAGCAGCTGATTCACAATAGCTTTTCATTTGGTCTAGTCAGAAATCCCAGGTTATTCTATTTCTGTATTTTCTTTTCCCTTTTATTACTGTATTTCCAGAAGAAATGACTTTTTTGAATTTATGGGGAAATTCTAAACAAAATAAAAAATTATTTTAGTTTTCAAATTATTTGTGTTAGAATGGAGGGAAAAAAAACCAAAACAAAAGCAGCTACACTTACTGTAAATTTTTAAATATTTTTCCTAAAACTATGGGATTGTCCTAGATTTAAGATCATCCTAATTTTGAGTAGTTTTGAGTAATTTTGGTAATGCATGGAAAGGTGAATAATGGTTGCTTACGGTTGCCATTGCATACCTTAATTTTCCCAAATGTAAACAATTTTGTGTAAATTGTGTGTGTGTATGTCAAATCAATATGAGCATGGCATTTTTTCCTGCTTTCTCTTCACCTTGATAATGTCACAAGTGACACAGTTCTGGCAGATGGTTTGTTCTGTAGCATTTTCCTTCTATTAGTTGACCGACTTTCTTTGCAGCAGCATCATAGTTACAGAAGCTTAGTCATGAGCAGTACCATTTAAAAAATAATTGGCACAGTGAAACAGGAAAACCTGTACATTACTACAGTTTTGTTGCAAGTCAGTTTGGAGGTGAGGTTTTCCACTGAGAAAAATGAAGTGCCTATAAAATACTTCAAATCTACTGCAGCATGTATTGGTATATAAGCACTTCATTTATTCATTCATTCATTTTTTAAAGCACTTCATTTTTTTCCAGTGCAGATCCTTATAAATGTATTAATTTGGAGCACAGGTAAGATGGGTTGTCTGGGAAATAATTTAGCTTTATTGAGTTTTTTTGTGGTTTTTAAAGGTGTCCTACCCTGCAGAACAAAACCAATTTTTTTTTTGAGTTTTACAAGAAAATTGTGAGGGAAGGGCCTAAGTCTACAAGCAAGTGTTAGGGACCTTTTCCTTGGAATGTGAGAAATCTAATTTGGAGGTGGGGCTTTGACTTAGCTCTTCCACCCAAATCATTCCATCAAGGTTATTGAGTCAGTATCTATCAATATTTCTTATTAGAGCTGTGTTCTAGAAATAATTGAATATCCCCTCATTTAAAGAGAGAGAAAGTGAGGTTATGCAACCCCGTGGTAAGGACATCTGGCAGAAGTATGTAAGGCCGAGGCTCCGCATACTTTTTTGATGGAGGCAGAGGAGGTAGTTGAAGCCGCCCTTCCTTGTTGCATAACTGAAATACAAAGTTTCAGCTATTTTGAGCTTCTGCCATCCCTCTTCCCTAGAATTACTGTATTCTCTTACCAGTTGGCTCTATTTTCCTACCTACTTTTCCTTCCAAAACTTTGCTAACATAATTAGAAAAAACACATTTGGCCTCCCTTTCTTCAGGCTCTGGTGATCTGTTACTCTCATTGCAGTCAAAGGGTGGAGATACAGGTGTTGCCACTATGTGCACACAGCCAGTAAGTGAGCAAAACCAGTAAATACACCTTCCCAAGAACACATTTCGTAACTGACACATTTCCACAAAATTGAATCTATATTTTAGTAAAATGGAAGAAATACTGCCAAAGCCTCTCCAGTTATTTCTGCTTACCAGTCCACATAATTCCCAAGGACTGTGCTGCCATGTTGATGAAGTTTTTGCTTTGGCAATTCCAGAAGTGATGGCACTTATAAAGAATAGATTGTGGTGGTCAAGTTTATAACTTCTTTCATAACTCAAGATACAATTCCATGCCACTGAACCATGTTCTCGAAGCTCAGATACAGTGCTGAGTTGCAGCTACATCTGTCATTAGCGCAGGTCTCTGCTGTGGGCTGCTAAACATGTTATACTGCGGTTGCAGGTGAAAGTCATTTTCCTGTTCTGTAGTAATAAGAGATCAAGCAAATACTTCCTTTGGCTTTAAGAAAAGGTAAACGAATTTCTACACTGGAAAAATTCGGATAGGGTAAAACTTGAAAATATGGAATATGTTGCCAATTACAATTGCTATTCATGCAGTATTCTAGATTTGAAACTATACGTTCTAAAATTTTGGGAAATTTGTAGATACGTTAATGCTAAACTGCCCTGTGCTGTCCTGCTTACCCCACCTTTATAGACTTGCGTAGCTATTCTGTGTGTCTGCTAGGGGTAAAATTCAACATATTCTTCCTACTGATTCCTGACCTATCTAATTAACATGCTGTCATACAGGAAACTCGGTACTCCACCAGCAAATCTGCAGGCCAGACGTTGCTGCATAGCATGTCTTGCCTATCACTTAAGTCTTCTCCTCACTATACATTTCCTCTAAAACAGCGATAGGTTTTCTCTGGAACAGTTTTGAAGTGATCAAAACCAAGCTGTGTACAATGTCCTGACATCCTGAGGTCTGTTTGCTAAGCTCTTCTCAAACTCCTGAACTGCGCAAGTATGTGTTTAATTTAGCTAAAATGTGTGGTAAAGTCCTGGAGAGGGATGGACTGTATAGACCAGCGTAGCATCCGCCATTCTGGAAGGGACTGGTAGGTGTCCACATCATCCAATTTCCTCTCAGGAACTTGTAAAACTTACTAAAATCTTGCAAAAAACTTTGGGCTCCTAATTTAATCAGGAATTGAACTTTCAGCAGTTCTGTGCGTAGAGAAGGGAGAATTAGTTTATCCAAAGGGAGTTCCTTGTGCTGCGGGAAGGAAGAGCGCGTGGCAGAGGGTATGCGAAGGCAGCCGTTTACGTCCCAACCAGTACAGTCATCCTATGCCATCTGTCCATCCTTCTTCCCGAAGAAATACCAGATCACGTAGCAAAATTTGGGGGAAGTGTCACATGCTGTTCATGTTCCTCTGCCTGGTCGGCTTCGGGTGTGTTTTGCACTGGCCGTGGGCAGCAGGCAGTGAGCTCCCTGCTCTCTCCTGACAAACGTGGGACCTTTCTAGCCCCACCGGTGAATCTCAGAGATGCCGGAGGTGAATCTCACAGATGCTGGACACGTAGAAGAGAGACTTCCAGCAGCGCAAAGAAAGAAGAAGTGTGAGCCAGGGGGAGAGAAGTGTATGAAGAAACATGGTCTTGGACAGTCCTGGACCTTAATAAAATTGATTGGCCATCAGATATAATGTGGGTAAGAATACCATTAGAGTTATTTAATACTTAAATATTTTAAATTAAAGCATTAAAATAAGTAAAATATTACCAATAAAGCAAAATTAAAAATTATTATTTCAAATTAAAAATTATTAAGTAATTTAGTATTTTTAAGATTCTCATTTTATGAGTTTTTGAAAAGCCTCAGCAATAATCTGAACTTAAATAATTTAAACAGGCTTGGATTATGTGTCTGTTTTTTCCTCAAGATCTTGGGGAAATAAGGCTTTTGTGAGTAAATACAAAATATCACATTTCAGGTATGAACGTTATAACTTAATTGAAGGCAATAGAAATATAAGAGTACACGATGCGGAATTCAGTTACAGGACTATGACTTTAAGCATAGCAGTCATTGTGCAACTCTAATAGGCCTTCAGAGCATCATTATTTTTCTAATCTTATATTTGTAGTCTAGCTAAACCAAAACGTAAGTGTACAATACCCCAATGGATGTGTTTATAATGTTTAAAATGTTTGCCATCATCCTTTTCATTTAATAACAAAAAGGTGATCTTACATTTCTCACTTTCTGTTAGTGAAGCACCTAGTCCTTGTCAAAATGCCAGCGATTTTAAGAACAGAAGTAACTTTCCAAGAAAAACATGAAATAACTTAAAAGCAGGAGTTGTGTTTTCCTTTATCTGTTACAATGAGCGTCCTGTATGAAAATAAAAAACTCGACCTAGATGATTCAAAAGGCCTTCATTAGAAGATATGTTTACAGTAAATCTGCTTTTATCTGAAACGGTCCCACTGAATGTCAGTGATTTCTTCCCTAAAGCGATTATTCACAGGTTAGAGGAGATTTATTTTGGTCTATCTGTTTTGTTTGGAGGGGACAAGGACTTTAAAAAAACAACCACAACAACAAGTAAAAACCAATGTCATATCTGAAGGTTCTTTTATTTTTAAATCATAGCATCACATAGGTATTCAAAGATGGTAGTGAAGACTGTCGTTAGCCCCAATGAGACTGCTGTGGATGCTAACCCTCCTGAATGAATGGGGTCCTACCAAAATTGCATTAGAACTGAAATGTTGTTCTGTAAGCTTATTTCAGCCTTTGTTACTTGATGCACTTTTTAAAAGATAGATCATATTAGTCAGTTATTGAATTGTTTTACCAGGTTTATCTGTAGCCTGGCTTAGCTTTAAAATTAACCATTCTATATAGACAGGTCAAATCTGTGGAAGACATTGAGAGATAAAGTATTTTATTTCCTGGAAAAATTATATATCCTATTTTGAATGATATAGAGGTTAGGCAGTGAGAGCTCATTGTCGATGAGAGCTCCGTTCTTACATGCTCGTTGTGCATTTGAATACTACTCTGTAATTATTTTCTTTGCCATAGAGACAGTACTCCAAAAAAAGGTGTTCAGACTAACCTTGCCTTCTCACAGCTTTGTTTTTTGAATAACTGAACACTGTATTAAACCCCCTTACAGAAACTGAAGCATATTCATGCTGCATTACAAGTGGGAAAATATATGGAAAGTGTCGCATAGTAGTATGCCCCCAGAGCGTTCTTCTGCACTGTGTCATGTTCAGCGTAGGTTACTACTGACTACCCAAAGGACATCATTGCCTGTGCCGTGTCTGAAATGATTAGCAGCCAAACACCAATCGGAAGTGTTTGCTCCCTTTAAAAAACGAACACTTGCCCAACAGTCACTGATCACTAGCCACGAGTTCAAAGAAAAATAGCTTTTCATGGACTATTTTTATCTCTGTATGAGACCAGTTTTTAATTGATGATGCCTTTCCATATTGTGTGTTAATATTTTATTATGTTGTAGATATCAGAAAATGCACCATATGCTATGGATAACATCAGTTACTGTGCCATGAAAGATGGAGCTGAGAAACAGAAGGACAGTATACCTGAAAAAAGTGAACAAAGATTGTTGAATGTAAAAAGTGAAGCTACAAGGTTAGTGTCAAGTAGAGAAAACTATAAACTGTTCTTACATAACACTGTGGATGGCGTCCATTTATTTTTGTTATCATGAAAGCATGAAAGTGCTCATTTCTTTTTTTGCTCTCCGGTAAAGTAAAAAAATCTGCATCCTAATAAATAAACATGGTGACTGAAAGAGAAAAAGTTAATTCTGAGCTTCTAAAAAAAAGTGGTATTTGTTTAAAGGTAATCACTGGCATTTCAGGATTTGCACCTGAAATGTATTCATTTGATCCTTCGTTTACAATGCAATACCAAGAGAGGAAACATGCAGTTAAAACAATTATTGTTTTATAGTGTCTCTATATCATCTTAATACAGTGAGTGTGAGCCAGAGAGCTGGCTAGAATTTGAGTATCTCTAGTCCTTACTTTTTGCCAAATCAACTAAACAGATCTCAGCTGATTGATGACTTAACCATAAAAGACTCATCTTAGATTAAAAATTTACATACTTATCTCAATTGCTGTAGTCTGTCACCTGGGATAGAAAATAACTTGACGTAATTCTTCTTTATGAAGTTTTAAAAGACCTGAAGTGAGCGGAGAAATATGAGCAAGTCCCAATTTTTAAATGACCCTATTTTTGGAGTCAGGTTTCTTTTTTGTTTGGTTGGTTTTTGTTTTAACTTATTTGGGGGAAGTTTGGGACATTCTGTTTGTTTTTCTAATTGCAAGATGTGTTGGTTTTGCACTGTATTTTGCACTTCTAAAAACGAGTATATCTTTATCCGAGGATTAACTTGACTACTGGTGCAAGCGTATCACAGTTGATGCATATACCACCATCCTTCCACTGGATAATTTTCCAGGGCATAACTACTAAGCAGATGTCTGTAAATCAAGGAAAATTTTAACCACCTTTTAGTATGAATGCACTATATTATACTGTCTTGTAATGTGGAAGAGCAATGGTTACAGATACCGTAGCTATGGCCTTTCACAGCATTCATTCAGTCAGGCCTGATGAGCAAAAAAAAGTAAGAGTACAGTCGATGTATTTATTTAGTAGTCGGGATATTTCAGTCCTGTTCTTCTATTGGCTTTCGTACCTGCGTAAGGATCTCTAGAAAAAGACTGCTCTGTAGTGCGCTTTTCGCATTCCAGCTGTCCCAACATGGTTTTAAATTTGCAGGTAGGACCTTTGAAACGTGCTTTGCGTGTGCTGTGGATTGCTCAGCCACTCACATTGGGCACACTTCAGTTGCCTCTTTCAAATTCTTGTTCTGTTAGCTTGCCTTCCACTGCATTTCAGTAAGTTTTACTTACAGGGTACTTTAAACTCCCTGTCAGTGTTTCCTCTACTCTTACGTCTTTTGAATTACAGGACCTCATTCAGCTTCCTTAAACATAGGCCTTTTCCTTTTTTTTCCTTTTTCATTCCTTGTTCACTGAAAGCCTTCCAACTTCCACAGCAGTTATGCAAAGGGCCAGCACAAAAGAGTCTGCTCCACCACAACTCTGACTTCTCCCCAGAGACCATCTAGTTTATGCACTGAATGAGGCAAGAGTTTGATGACAAATACACTGTGTGATCCCAATAGTGCAGACCATCATGTAGTGCATGCACCACAAAGTGCGTATTAATTAAAGGCCAAAGCAGCAACGTACATGGATAGGTAGTTTTTTGCTTTTGTTCTCCACGTCTGTATTTATATGTTTCGGCAGAAATGTGTTGAATACTTCAAACTGGAATAGAAGGGTCAATGAATACAAAGGCACTGAAACGCTATTTCTGTCATGCTTAGAGCCTCCAGAGAAAAGAAACTGAAACAACCTATCAAACAGCACACCCAAATGATGAAAGCAAGAAAAGAAAAATTAAAAGGAGCACCTCAAGAGGAAATGAAGAAAGCAAAACAAGACATTGACAGAGTGAGTATCTTGTCTTCTTGGGAGATACAATAAAACACAGTGGTCTGTGCTTATTGACAGCGATTAATTTCACACTTCCTTAGTTTCACAAAAATAGCAAGGAGCAAATAATTTCTGTTAAAAATAAAACATTTTGTCTTTGTTTGTGCTAAAATTGTGTGCGTCTTTATGTATGTGTACATATATACACATGCACATATATAAACACACAAACTTCTGTAGTGTTTTGAGTCTTTCAAAAGGAAAACTGAAACTCTGAGCAAATTAGAAGGCACAAACCAGGAAAAGCACAAGAGATTGCCAAAGATTAACATAAAACTCAGCAGACAGGGATGTTGATTTTTATCATGTGCTGTAGAAGCCGTTCAGTGCAAGTGGTTAATACAGCAAAAAGTTGAAATTCAAAATTATCTTTTACTATTGGAAGAAGGACTCATAAATCTATACCTTGAGATGTAATTAAGTATCATGATGGGGGAAAAAATAGAGAGATGTCATTAAAGTTAATATAGTTGTAAAATTTATTTGCTTATTGCAACATTATTAGGAATTACTTGTCTTGACTTCAGTTTCCCACCAAAGTGCATAGAAAGCCAAAAACAAATTCTGTATTTTGCAATAAATCGAGTCCCTGTTTTGCATTTAATTTGTTTTTATAAATTCTCTGTGGATAATAAAGTCACTCAGCTCAAAGTTAGTTTTGCCTAAAGAGTCTAAACAGATTTTTGATTCAAGTCTGTATGAGATGGCTAGATGCTGACTGAGCTTCCATGAGATTGAAATGGTGATTCAATTCTCTTTATGTAATGTGCCCAAGTGATGATTTTGTCAGACTGAAAAAAGCAAACCTTATTTTAGAAATATGTTTACTGAGGGCAGAGCAAGTACAAATGTCCTATATAGTTCTTCTAAATGACGTAGTGCATTGTATACTTATGTGCGTTCTAGCTGAGCAAGAAATCGTTAATGCGCAGAGGTAGTATCACTGGTACTAAATTTGGCAAAGCCTTTTCCCGGTAAGGAATTACATGGTGGCAATAATAAACTCCTTTTACAATGCACAGGGAATATGAAAGGCTCCAAAACAGTTTACGTACTCCAAAGGAGCAGCAGTTCATCAAAAGACAGCCCCATTCCAACTCCCTCTCACATGGTAATGAAATTGTGCCTGCTGGGAGTCATCTGCATTTGAGCCTTTCACCATAAGTATGGGATTCAGGTCCTGAGAATTCATCAGTTGCTCAGTAGAAATATTAGAAAAATATACAAAACTAAAGCTGTGTAAAATGATAATATAAAGACTGTGGATTTCAAAGCCTCATTTTTGCAGTGTTTGTACCACTTTACAGTCTCTGTACTTTCAGTAAAAATAAATCCTGTTTTTATTCAAAGTGTCTGTGGCCTCGAAACCAAAATGATCTAATGCACTGAAAGCACAGCCTCCATACTACACATAACAGGGCAAACAAGTCATACATAGTGCAAAAACTCTGTCTGTATGCCAGGAAATCATGACACTGTTCTAAAATTACCCGCGTCCCTCACATTCCACAATGTTACGCACAGGAAAATGCAAACTACACACTCCCAAAATTGAGTTCGTTCCTCCAGGTAGGTACAAAAATCATGTATGACAACATATCCAGAAACTGGTATTTAGGAGTGGACTGCTTAGGGGTGGGTTATATCCTGACTGGGCTCCAAGCCCTCTGGGAGCATTCTCTCTGCTCTCCCAGGTCTTGGGCAGCTTGGAGCTGGCACATGGTTACAATTCAAGATGGGCTTGCTTGCCTTTATTGTTTTCATTAGCAATCTGCCTTTCAGTTTCCCAAATATACATTCAAGAGTCTTGACGCTCCCTAGGAGATACTGTTCTTTTAATCAGTATCCCTAATAAATGGTTTCTTCCGCTGCAATAGTTGTTAGCAAAACAGGATTTTCCAGGTCAATGGAGAAGCAAGTATCACAGTTGTCCATAGCAGTAGCAATGGGAGCTAGTTTTTTGATTACAGAGAAGAAGGAGTGAGTTTTGGTAGACTTGCCGCAGTGGCTAACGAGGTCTTGGAGAAATTTCCATTGCTATTTTTACTTAGAGTTGCCTGGCAAATAGTAAAAATGCCAGCTTTATCAACTGGCTTGCTGATTAAGGAGTCTCGTACGTGCCGTGCTACCAGTTATCTCCTGAAGACTGGTGAGCTTTGGAGCCCACTGCTGTGTTATGAGTTGCACCCCTACAAATCAGCCGTAATCTGTTTTACCACGCTATTTTTAATAAAAATCTGAGCAGGCAAATTTCCATGTGGAAATATGCTCCTCTTTCTGAATTGGTAGATTTTTTTCTTGTTCAAAAACTGCTCAGGAATAAGCTTTGAACAGATCTCCAGGGGAAAGCCCCTTTCCATCTTAAAGCTCTGCAGCCACAGCTGCCTGTTCCTCTTCCACCCTGGAGTCCTCCCCCCAGATCACTGCTCAGAGTTGCCCTAGGAGAAGCTCTTGCAGAAGTAGCTCATTGGTTTTACTGTTTTCTTTCTCGTCTTTGTTCTTGTCCTTATTCTTCCATTGGTGTGGTAGCAAACAGGATAGATAATGGTGTTGCTCCTGTCAAAACCACAGAAGGTGGTGTTCAGTAGCAGGGTGGTTGGCTTGCAAAATGTCACTTGGTTAGTGGCAACGTCAAAGATGCCTACAAAAACTGTTGTGTACTCACAGTTGAGAGCCTTGCAGAGCAGGGGAACTGCTCTGCCTATGATGGCTTGCTAGTATTTTGAAAGTGGTAATTACCACCCCAAAAGGAACACATCATTGGATGGCAAATAAGGAAGTGTGGGATTTGAGGAGCTTGAGTTCACTCAGCTAATCTGAGTGGATTCTGGCTTCACAGCGTGCCATTAATGTGTGGTGCCTGGTGCTGGCATGAAGGAGCGTGTTTTGCAGGGTGCATGCTTCAAAGGGTGAAAACAGTGGCTCAGAGGGAGGTCAAAGTTTGCCGCCGCGTTTGAATGTTGCTACTGCACACTTTCTGCCATCACTCCTAAATCCTTCCTCACCCCTCATTCTTCATAGAAAGATGTATTAGCCTATATTTTGCTTTTTCTTTTTTCCTATATTTTGCTTTTTCTTTTTTAATTCTTATAAAAAAAGATATATGGAATGGGCTGTCAGGAGCCAGAGCCTGCAAAGATCTACTCATGGACTTTGCTGTGAACTTCTTATGTATTAAATACATGCATAAGCTTTAATTGATGATCTTACGCTTTTCTGAAATCTGCATGGTTGTTACACTTTTAATTTAACTATACTCTCTAATATTCATAGCATACTGAATAGCAAAAGAAATAGTGTTTCGATATCTCTGGATTTCTAAAGAGCAAATTATTTTCATGAAGACTTGTAAAAGCTATAATGAATTTTCATCAACTTTCAAGATTTATTACAATTTATTGAAATAAGTCGATGAATATGAGTCTTTTCTGGTAAAAAAGTACACTTACGTACCAGTGTGCAGAATATCTACAAATATGTTTATTACTAATAAGAGTAGCAGTACGAGTATTTAATGCTTACTACTTTCAAAATCTGTTTCCAAACTTAAGAGCTTGAGCTTTAATCTTACCAGCCCTTTTTTCATCTATAGCTTCTGGCATTCCTACAAAATGACCTATGCATATGTTTGCACTAACGGGAGAAAAAAACCTGTGTCCATTTCAGCTACTTTAAAAGACATACTTACGTAAATGCTATCATTTGCATGGAACTGGCAATGTAAATCCAGCACATTCTTATGCTTGCACAACTAACACTGATGCACCAGTCCTCCTAGGTGTGCGCTTCAGCTGTCATAGGTGTATAGCTTCGTATACATACAAATGGAGGCTGCAAAAGGACCAGGAAAAAGCAGCCCATTAGACATGAGCAGTCCATTCTACTCAAAATTGTATGTAATTATATATCCAATCTCTATTTTTTTGTTTTATTTTAAACTCAAGGTTGACAATCTACAGACCAAGCTAGCAAAGCTAAAAGAAGGACTTCATCCACAGGAGTATCGTTTACTGCCTTCACAGGAGAGTTTTCACGTGATTCAGGAAGAACGCACACTCAAAATACCTTTTCCAATATGAAATGCTGAATGCCTGGAATTCTTTAAAAAAACAACAACAAACGGTTCCTCATGAAATGTTCACTTCATAAGAATGAGACTCCTCTCCTGTCTTAGTCTTCCAAACTGCATTTGACAATGTTAAGCCTATGTTGATAATAAATCTTCTTTATCTGACCATATAATTTGTCTCTTTTATAGTACAAAGTATTATAAAGTGTTTTCTTCAGTCTCTCTGCACATTTTTCTCGACCAAACTTTGATATGCTTACCAAAATTTTACATAAAACGTAATTTCAGAAATTGTCCCTAACGTTCAGAGAAGCCATTTGTAATTTTACTAATATGCAGAACTATGTACTCTTAGGTAACTAATTTCATGAGTAATGTAACTCTGGCCTTACACTGTATCTCATACTCATATCAGACCATTCTGTGTTTTAATCACAGTTGCTGTGATTAATGTTAAGACTTCATGTTAGATTAAAAGGTATTCTTCAAATATAGAATAGGTTTCTTTGCATTTTACTGTCATGGGTTTTTTTCTATATTTTTGCCTTTATTCCCTTCTCTTTAGAAGGTGCTTTCCCCAGCTCTGTGATGTAGGTGCAGGATACAGTAGTCTAAGTTGTGGATTTTGACATCTTCACGTGTGATTAGCTGTCTGGAGAGATGCATTGCCTGCTGCCCATAACCCTTGAGGGCAACAAAGTATCTTCTTGCCCCAGAGAGGAGGAAGAGGACAGCCTTCTGCAGCTGATGTCCCTGGACTTGTATGAGTGGGGAGGAGTCATAAGAGAAAGAAACGATAAGAAAAAAATCTAAACCAACCTTGAAATCAAGAACGGAGAAGAGAGGTTCAAGAATCCAAGAACTCAGCAAAAGCGGTGATCAGTACCTGCTGCAGTGTTAGGGACTGGAATATGGATGACACAGGACGGCTCACGGCAGGAGGGGAGGAAGGGAACAGGATTAGAGGCAACGTATTTGGAGCCCCTTATTCTCAGTCTGCTCTGTCCCTCAGTGTCCTAGCAAGTACCCTTCCTCCTCAGGAAGGTACCTTGGTACCAGGGCTGGGTCCTTCTCTTGGGCCAGAGGGACCCAGAGGAGATTTGCTCTGAGCACGTCTCTGTTCTGCAGTTGGGTGCACTGCAGAGGCACAAGCTGGTGTCCGAGAGCAGCACAGCCACGGGGAGGACAAGCTGACAGGCTCCCTCTCCGGGCACAGCTCGTGGCGCAGGTGAAGCCCACGCTGGCAGGGGCACTGCCCTCCGCCCCAGAGCTAGCACGGCTCCCCAGCAGGCTCCTCCACCTGTCCCCGCTGCGTGGCACAGACGTCCCAGCAGCAGCAGAGGACTTCCAGAGCCGCCAGCTTTACATCCGGGAGTATCTGCTCAGCCCCCTCCAGTGTGAGGGTGCAGCGAGAAATGGGCATCGCAGAGAGGACAAAGACAAAAAAAGAACAATAGCTGAGCCTGAGTCACCCTGCTATCACTCATTCGGAGGACGTGGAACTACACTAAAACTGGAGCTATCAGGACAGGGTATCAGAACCGTACCCCAATATATCAGGACACCCCCAATATTTTGGAGAGGGCTTTATTATATAAATGTGTCATAAGAGCTGAAACAGAGCTTGTGATTTTTTGATGCCACAAGAGATCCGTAAGGACAATGTGTGTTAGAGGACAATGTCGGTTAGAGGCTGAATTTTACCAATAGCAGAGCTCTTCCTGCCTACCGCGCTTTCTGTTTGCCCCCTCTGGCCCCCACGCTCTCTCTTCCCCCTGCCGTTGTCAAGTCGTTTGTCCTTCTGTTACGGTGTAGGTGCCTCAGGTGCGTCTTTCCTCCTCCTGCTCTATGCTAAATATTTAAAACTTACTTAAATTCTAAATGTACATGCCTTAAAATGTTGGAAATTTTATTCACACTAGCATCCAAGGGGCAATATATAGTATTTAAATAGTAACTACTTAAGTGTAAGGAGACCTTACAAAACTGAAAAGTTTATTTTTCTCTAAGTGCTAGTTTGGGGGGTTATTGTTGGAAAAGAAAACTTATTTGGTCTTCTAATGTATTTACAGATTTAAACTGTAGTCCCACAAGAGCTACCATCAAGCTGAGATTCATTAGCATTGAAAGAAGAGTAACCAGTTGGAATTTGCAGAGATTAGGAATATGACCAGCCTGGTGTTGTAAATTCTGCATGAAAACTTTGGACTTGCACTCCTTTTCACACGTGCTTACATGTTTTAGTAGTGTTCTGCAAAGCGTTTGATGTACCTGTGGTGGCCCGCAGTAAGTTGTCCTCAGAACCATGCTGTGTTTATAGGGTCTGAAATCAAGAGAGGTTCATGGGGGCTCACAGTAGTTGACGGGGCTGCCGCTGGGCCATTAATCCAAAAAGTTGAGGGAGCCACACTGCCTTAGGGCAGGGGAGAGGATGACGGGCCTCAGTTTCATTGCTCCTTTCATTGCTCCATATGAGAATGAGGGCACAATTTTGTCATCTTGTCAGCATAAGAGCGGCTCTTTTGGGCCCACTGTGCTGACCCCTGCGCTTGCTCAGACGAGGCCAGGGGAGAAACCACCAGATGATGGTGAACCTCCCTTTCAGCTTTGTGTGGTCAGGTTTCATCCAGCTGGGTGGGCCAAGCCAAGCCCCATACGTATTCCACATTAGTCTGAATTGCATTCAGAGTCCCTGGATGTGATGGGTGCGTGTGACAGAAAACTGGCTTTAATACCTTCTTATCACTTGTCAGTGATTTTATCACTTTTGGAAGCGGATTTTGAATAAGTGAATCATCATGCTTTGGATGGTACTTCAAAAAATCCTTTTCTTTCTGAAAATTAGTCCACATTTCTCTGTCCTTGATACCATCAAACTTTCCTCTGTGCTTGCATGTTGCTCTCAACATATTTTCAAGGTTTTGAAGAAAGTCAAGGCTGTTTCAGAACTACAGTTTGGCCTGTTCTCTAGACACTGATTACAACATAACAGAGTTTTTGTAAAATATACGTAAGAATTCACTTAAGTCTTTTTGTTTTTATTTTGCTGTTTAGCTTAACAGAGAAAAATAGGTGCAGTAGCATTAATGTGAGTAAATATTTATTAGCTGTTTTGGGCAAGTCTCTGCTTGAAATGGACATTAAGCTTAAAAAGGGTTAACATGTGAGGCCTTGTGCTATACTGTTTGCTAATGCAGCGTTCTCCGTGTATATAAAGAAGCTTTCTTGATTCCGCGTGAATCCAGCATACTTTAATTGGTTTAGCAGTTTAGCTAATTCTGTGATCCTTCTGTAAAACTAGTAAAAATATACCTACTATTTGTTAGAAAAGTAAGTCAGTAGACAAGATTTGTCAAAATGTAGTTGTTGTTCAAAGACACCTGGAAATTCAAGTGTGATAGTTTTGTTGAAGAATTGCAACAAATGCAGAGCTTGGAAGTTCTTGCTGATACCTAACAGGCATGTGAAACAGAGTAAGAGCTGGTTTTAGAAAGCTCTTGGTTCCTAGTTCTAGCTCATATTGTCTATGATCTGAGATCTAACAGGATCTCCAGAGGTCCCTTCCAACCTAACAATTCTGTGGTTCTGTGATTCAGTGATTGCTGTAAATAAATTAATGCTTTTACTATGATTTGATTACTTGTGAATGCTAAAGAAACCCTGAAGGAAATACTACTGCTAGGAGTGATAGAACTACATTGTTTAAGTAACTAGCAAACGCAAAGTTAAAATTGGACTTTCTCTATTTTTTTTCCTAAAAGTCACGTTTAAGAAGGACTTTTCTTTTGCTTTTTGAATTTTAGACCTTAGTGTCTTTGCCGTCCTTAGGCAGAAATTATCTGTTAAGGCTGAACTAGTAGATCCCACGGGATCTGTTTCTTGCATTTGCAAGTTTGTAGGCATTCCTGAACTTTGATCTTTCTTGCGTTCTTTGTGATGTGTAGCTGAATACACTTTCAAATATGTCAAAAGAGAGATTTGTCTTGCATACTTCTGGATCAACAACTGATTAATGAGAGGCGGTGATTGAAGAGAGTATTTCATTTGATTTTTGTACAAATACAGATGAGATGATTGATTACTGTGCAGGTTTTATTTGTACTTGCTCATGGTAAACTGCAAACTGACGTTTTCCCCTTCAGCAGAAGTGCTGAAATGAATTCATATTCTTTTATTCCATTTTCAGGAATGCCAAACCTCTAAAAGGATAAGAGGGAGGATCACTAGACACAAAAATGAATTGTTTTCTCTCTTTGTACTGGCATGCCTTACAGGCAGGGCAAAGCCCTTCTGGCAGTGCTAGTGCCAAGCCCCGGAGCAGTTTGATTGTACCAATAACCCCCTTTGGCTTTTAATTCAGTTGCAAAAATAGTGCTAATTTGTGCAGATATGGCAGAACAAAAGTAACGCTTCTGTGAGAGATTAGTAAGTGTTTAGCAAGCCAGATTACACTTACACTTGCAACTTAATGTCCTTTTGAGAGGCTAGGTAAATCAAAAGCTCCAATGTTTCATTAAGGCTTAGGGCCTGGGGGGTGTCCAGGCCGTTTCCCTTCTGTGGTCTCACGGTCACTTCTGCACCGTTTTCAGGCACTCTCCAGTCTTTCACCAGTTTAATTCTAATGGTGTCCAGGAGGAAGACAAGGTTTAAAACGCTACAGTTGCCAGGTCATGCTTTCCAAAGCCGAGAAGGACCCCGCCGGTGCGTATACCATTCGTGGCGCCATGACATACTGTCCTTACCCAGGACTGTAGCGCGGTGGTGACACCGGGTCGCGAGTGAGCCGGCTGGTGTCACTGCTGGAGAGCACGACGCGGAGAGCGAGATGGCCCCGGTCATCCCCGCGGGGACCGGCCCTGTGCCAGAGCTGGAACGCCGGCCGGCCGGGCCGGCTGCCGCAGAGCCGCGGGGCGGCTCTCCACGCGCCCCCCTTAGCTTTCCCGTTAGCTTGAGCGGTCTTGCTGCGTTGCGCCGGAGTCGATAAGCGTTCCTGGCTCCTCGGACTTTGCGGAGGGTAATGCAGAAATACTCAAACGGGTTCTGAGGGACCCGCCCGAGCCTCCTCTGTCCATCTGCCCGGTGCCAGCCTTGCTGAGCTCAGGCCGCTCGGCGGGACCGCGCTGCGCTCCTGGCGGTGCCCGTAGCAGGAGGGCCGTGCAGAGCCCCGTTGGCTTAGCGGGCGCGTTGGCTCCGGCTCTGCGCCACGCGCCGGGCGCTAAACTGCTTCCAAACCTGGTGCGAGCCCGGAGGCGACGCGGCGTTGCTGGCTCAGCGCTGCACCCGCACCGATGAACCCAGACCTGCCTCCCTGGCCTGGCTCATCTACAACCCCGACAAACCAGCCACCGACTACGAGCGTCACCCCCAGGACCACTGCTGCTTTTGGCTCCGGGGGTCGGTCGGGATCTCTTTGTATCTTTCCCTAACGTGAATGGCCCAAGTTTTTATTTCACTTTCACTCTCCGGACTCCACACGGGAAACGAGGCATCTTCTTTTCAAAGAAACTGGTTCCTGGTCATGTCTCTGTGATGCTACCAACACATCATCCAAAGGCCCGACAGATATCTCTGCGCTAGGAAGGGATAGTATCATCCCTGTTTGACAAACGCTTAACTGAGGCAGAGGGAGAGTAAAGCTAAAACTAACAAAATTGTTTATTCCTGGGAATGTCAAACCAATGTAACCAAGAACGATCTCCTTGAAAGGACACCTAGTCAAACACCTAGGAAGAAAAAAAAAAAAGCAGAAACCATTATGCCTGACAAAATTAACAGAAGGAAGGCTTACCTTGGAAAGTGTTGAGTGACCTTAGTTCTCAAAGCCACACCACACGGTAGGAAAATACAACTCTATTTTGTATGCAAAAGAACAGAGTCATCAACTGAACCTGCTGTGTAACCTCACACAATTTTAATGGTATTTCTCTGAAGAATGAAAAAAACATGTGGAACTTAGGTGTTAGCAGAAACGGTTTCTAAACTCCTTCAAAGGAAAAAGCATTGAAAACGGCACTTCGTTGTTTGACGTTTTAATATTTGCTATGGGATCTGCAAACTTGCTGCAATGTCGTTACTGGCAGTGAATAAGCGAATAAGCATTTTTCTCGCTTTGGACTCCTGGCACATGCGGTGCAAAGGCCAGTATGGCATTTGTGGTGATTCTGCCCCACAGATCAATTTCTGAGGTCCGTTTATTGCTGATGTAACTCGGCAAATGTTCGGTTGCTCTAAATTTAATGAAAGACAAGCAACTCTTGGCTGTCTTTGAGATGAGAATGCAAAAGTACCTTAGAGCAGTTGCTGCCTCTCCTTCATCTGGATCCAAAACGTACTGCAGCTGAATCAGACCCAAGGACTGAGGCTTCATCTAAACCGTAATTCATCTCAGAAAGTAAAAACGATGCAGCAAACGTAGCTGGCGTTACAAGGGATCTGACAGAGGAAGCCCTTCAAAAGCTTTGGTAGCACTGGGTTAGCGTTTGTAGAAAGCCAATGGGTTTTTGTAAGCGTGGTTAGAAGCCAGTCGAGGAGTGAACCACGCAGGAGTGAAATCATACAAATACGGGGAAAGCACGTCCCCTCTTCTGGGAAGCTGGTCACAAAGGGGTCAGATTTCCACCCTTAGCAGTGGGCATTTGCTTGGATCCTTCAGAGTTTATGAGCCCCATGATTTAATTGTCTTCACTAATTCGGTGGTCATTATGGGACTCAAGAACGGGAAGCGGTAGGAACTGATTCAAATCCAACATGTGATTTTAATAGTTCACTTCCCAGGACAAGCGCTGCCATAAGCTGTGGGTGCTTTAGTGACTGCCTTTTGTTTGTTATTTTACAATGGAAAGTGCCGAGGCACGCGCCCCGAGGTACAGTCCACTTCGCCTTGAGAGAGGCCACGCTTTCTCCAGCCGCAGGATCTCTAAAAGGCTCTGTAGGCTTCTAAAATCAGACCCCCAAAACTAAAAACACACGTAAGAGATGCCGTAACGCATGCTTTCCAGACTTCCTACAAACTCTCCAGCGCACCTACCAGCATCTTCTCAGGGCTCGCAAGAGGAGCTGCGCGCCGGGCGCCCGCGGAGGCCTCGAAGGCGACGACGCCTCCGCCCTCACCCGCCCCCTCAGTCTCGGGCCGCGCTCCTCCCAGCAGAGCGTCTTTCCAACCTGTCCTTCCTGGTCAGCCTCCGTGTTTTGGAAACGAATCTTCTTGTAGGTGCTCTGAGCTGCTGAACATCGCAGCAGCACTCTTTTATTTTAATGTTTATAAACGTTTCCGAGTACATTTTCTCAATTTTCTATATTTTAACCAATTCGGGGCAGAGTTTAAAGAAGGCTGCTCTTTAAAAGGCCGGTTTGGGTTTTCCAGGCGCTTCTTTGGCTCTGCCCCCCCCCCAAACGGTCCTGCCGCTCCCAGACGCTCTCCTTCCCCCCCGCCCCTGCGCGGCCCCGCCCCCTCCTTGGTCCCGCCCCCTGCGAGGCGCCCCCACCTCCGAGGCCCCGCCCCCCGCGCGGCCCCGCCCCCTGCGAGGCGCCCCCCCACCTCCGTGGCGCCCCCACCTCCGAGGCCCCGCCCCCGTCTCGGCCCCGCCCAGCCGCCGCGCCGCTGCCGCTCTCACGCCCTTCCGCTTCCGGCCCGGCCGCCGCCGTGACGCCAGCGCGGCGCCGTGAGGTCATCGCGGCGGCGCGGCCCGGGGCGGAGCGCGGCGCGGCGCGGCGCGGAGCGGAAGGGAGCGGAGGGGCCGAGCCGAGCCGGGCCGGGCCGGGCCGGGCGGTCGCAGCATGGAGGAGGAAGCGGCGGCGGCGGCGGCGGGGCCGCGGGTGGGGTCGTGGCTGCCGGTGCTGGTGGAGCAGATGGTGAACGACACGCTGGTGGTGACGCTGAGCTGCGGCGAGCGCCGCTTCACCGGCGTCCTCCTCGACTGCACCAAGAAGTAGGGGCGGCCGCGGGGCGCCGCGGGCGGGGCCGGGGCCGGGGCCGGGGCCGGGGCCGCCCTTTGTCCGCGCCCGGCAACAAAGGGGCGGCGGGGCCGGGCCGGGCCTGGCGGCGGGGCCGGGCGGCGTCCGGCGGGCTCTGCCCCCCCCCCCCCCCCGGTGGAGTTTGCCCTTCCCCCGTGCTCGAGGCTGCCCGGCCCCGCTCGGCCGTGACGCGGCTCCTGGGGGCTGCGGGGTGACCTTCCGCCCGGCTCGGCCGCCCGCCTGCCCGGGCGCCTCTGGCTCTGGAGGGGTCGAGGCCCGCTCTGGCACCGCGCGGTGCTGCGCGGCATGAAAGGCGGCTTCTCATACGGGACGGGGCAGGCGTTCGCACAGCGGATGCTTTCTTTCAGAGCGGTGCCCGCTCTTAAAGCATCTTTAAATGCACCCCTGTTAAATACCGCCTTCCCGGGTACTAACGCAGCAAACCTGGCTAACTTCTCCCTGAGCGTGCGCTGTGTTAGCGGAAAGGTGAGAAGAGGAGCTTAGTTTCCCTCTCCTCAATAAATGGGTTGTCAAGTCAGCGCTGGGTGGGAATATAGCCAACTTCACCTCTGTAAACCTTGTTAGGAGATGTCTGAAACAAGCGTTCTGGACTTAATTTTCCTAGTTTGTTTATTTTCACATGGATATCCTGGAAAATTGGAGCCAGATTTTCAAAAGCATTCAGGCTTCTTACTCTGTTTAAGAGTCTTAAAGCCCTCCTTGGTCTCTGATTCCAGCCGAAACAGTAAGTGGCAGGCATCTCTTTACTCAGTTCAAAAAGCCGTCTGTCTCTAGCATTTAAAGTTTCAGTTGTCATCTTCATTAGTGGCAACATATACTTTTGGTTTTTTACCTGTGTTTTTTCCCTCTAACCTTTTCCTGGGTTTTCTTTCTTTCCTTTTTTTTTTTTTTGTTCTTTTTGATTTTGTATCCTTCCCCCCCCCATTCTGCCCCCAGTGAATCCAAGGAGCAACTAATCTAACATGTCTTCCTAGGCTTTTAAGGTGCCTCTGGAATCTTTCCATTCACCTGGCCTTATAGTTAGCAATAATGACCTCTGCTGGGGTTGAGGGTTGGAAGGCAGCCCGAAAGATCACCTGAAACTACGGAGCTGGCTTTGAGGAGGGCTGGCTCTCCTTCCGCTGCCCTCTGCTAGTCTCAGAAGCCTACAGCTCGGTGGTTGGCCGTGTGGACCTGTAGTGAAAACGTTAAAATAGCGCACCCTTTTCTGACCTGGAGTGAAAGGGAGAGGACAAAAAGGGGAAGGATTTTTGTTAATTTATTTTAACTGATGTCTACGATAACTGTTCCTTCTCTTCCCCTCTGCCCCAGTGATTATCATGTCTACTGATCGGGCTTTTCTGTGGGGAAAGATGAGCGTTCAGACAGAACTGGCTGACTCTGAAGTTAAACAGGAATGAGATTATTTGTCTTTAATCTCCTTAAAACAAGTTAAAATCTTTGAGCTGAGCTGTTTGATAATTCATTAATACAGTAGTGCCACCTCAGGTACAGAAATGCAATGAAAAGCAGTGCAGCTTCCGAGTGCCACCCGGAGCCATGTTTTACTGTAGCGATAAGGCAGAGAGAGGGAACGCCTACTGTCTGACTTTTCAGAAGGTAGTTGGAAACCTTGCGTCGAGATCTTGGCTTCCAGGAGCTTCTTGCAGTACTTGAGCAAGAACCTCTCCCCTCTATGGTTTAGGGCCTGGGTGCTGCAAGCCGAAAGGTCTCCCTGCTTCAGGTGTTTATACAGAATTTGCACGCGTAACAAATGCTGGAGGGCCTAATCCTAACTGTGGTGGTCCTTAATGTTGGCTGGCCTGAGATGACCCTCGTAAGCCTGTGACATGTGGTGACCGATACAGGGCTTGAGAGCTGTGGACAGGGAGCCACTGTGCTAATAGGTTTATTGGTTTTGCTAGTCAGTAGAAAGGAAATATCACATGAGGCACAGTTCCGGCCCCTGCAGAACTGTAGTGACTTCAGGTAAGCATGGGGAAGAGATTAAAATGACCTTCTCCCAGTTGCAGTGACTGTGAATGTGGTGTGTAGAGAGGAGATGAGATCTTGCTCGCTGCTGTGTGAACACCAGAGTGCAGGATTCAATCTGCTGGCAATTGGAAGCTGCCTTTTATTAAGGTAAAGGTAGGGATTGCATCCCAAAGGCAAGTAGGAATTCATCAGCTTGATGCTGAACTTTGAGGGCCTCAAAACTAGTCCAGAACAGGGCCATGGTGGAAGTTTTTTTCCTTTCTGCGCTTTGCTGTGTTGGTGGAGAGGTGTCTCTCACTAGCCTGCATTCTCCACACAGGAAGTTGATTTATGTTATGTCTTCGTCTCCTGGGCAAGGAGACCTGTGCTTGGTAATCCGTGGAACAGCAGTACATCTGTGAATGGGGAAGAGGGGATATACGTGATGGTGGGATTAGACTGCAAAGACGGAAGCAACTTAGAAGAGTCATCAAGGGGAGCATTGTTTTATATGTGGAAAAAGAGGGCTGAACCCCAAAAGGGAAAGAAGGAAAGCCTGTATGGTGGGTCGTTTGCTTCATTTTGTGTGTTAAACTCTTTTTGGTATTGCATACAACAGATTTGTGTTTGCGTTTCTCTTAAAATGTAGTGAATGGCTTGGGGAGCCGAGCGGGAACCAAAATATTTGATGCCAAGTTCCCAGGTAGTCAGTAAATCCTTTTTCGTTCAGGTCCATCCAGGGAACTTGGATACGTGGTTCCCGTTATTTTAGCAGTGAAAAAATGGGTCTTAGGTTTTAACTAGAAACTATTTCCAAGTTTATGGGATTTAGGGAACTTACGTGGGAAGCGCGAGTGGTTTGCAGGCACACGTGTGCTTACCTACCTTCAGCCTCCTTCGCACTTATGCCTTGAGGAACAGTGGGATGTAGTTAAAAATAGATGTGTGACTTTTTCAAAAGCTGTGGAATTATTTGAAGGAAAAATGGTGATAGCCTACCTCCCCCTTTTCCACTGTGGCTTAGAAAATAAATACTGGTACTTGCTGCAGTGACAGTATATACCGTTAAGTCATTGACAGTCACTCTCTTTTAATGAATTCATTCTTGTCATATGTAAACTGCAGAGCGTTCATGTTCACAAAGAAATAAATGTAAATGAATTTTGACTGCAATTGCAATGCTTTTGGTAGTAAGTCTTAGCAGTTTTCTTGCGGTTGAACTTGTAATGAGTTATTTTTTTAATCATGCATGAGTGTAAATCAGAGGATGGCATCTTCCGTTTCCAAGAAGAGATTGGATTGAGGTAACTTAATCCATTTGGCTATGTCTGTCCCAGAAACAGGGATTAAAAACAGAAGGAAATCACATTCTACAGTATATCCTGATGCTTGTAATAGCGGGACGCTCTCTCATGCCCCTAAACCAAAAACTCGCAGATCTTCATTTTGGTTGAATAGGTTTAAATATGCAGAGTCCATAATGACAGTATGGAGATAGAGGAAGTACTTGAATGACATCCGGATTTGTGTAAAGCAGTCTGTGGTGAAGGCTAGTGAAGTTCATACTTCTCCTTTTGGTTCAAGTAAACTTCTGCTGGAAAGCCAAGTGTGACACATGCTATGCTTCTTATTACGTAGCAGGTCGAAAAATAGTGAAGTTAAATCCTCTTATGAAGAGCTGTGCCTGTACAAAACTGGCTTCAGACTTGGTGGGCAGGGAAGAACACCTAATGGTGTCTGGGGCACTGGAATTTGCTAAGGCTCTCCAAAGTTGAGGCTTAATTATTTTAACAGTCAGTCTTTCCATAGCTGAACTAGTCTGAGGGAGCTTCAAATCTTCTAGTGCATCTTTAGCAGGAATAAAGTATGTGAGGTATAAAGAAACCGAAAGTAACCTTGTTTTATTGATTTCCCCCCCCCCCCCCCCCCCGCTTGTGCTGAGCAGACATAAATAGCAGGTGATGATATGGTGATGAAACAGTCCACAGCCTCTTTGGAGTTGTTTTTTCTTCCCCTCTGTCCCCTTGGCATGAGGAGTAGGGTTGGTGAGCAAAATATCACACAGGGAGGGTGGGAAAGGAAGCAGGTAAGAAAAGCAGCAGAACTCTTCTTGCGCGCTACACAAAAACTAATCTGGGAGGGAGACTTGAGAGGGGATGATTTCTCAGCAAAACGGATTTCTTATACTGGAAGCGTTTCCGAAGTCTGAATAAAAACAAATACAGGCTGACCCTGTAGGCAATAGCAGTACAATACAGCCCCTCAGGAGCAAACAGTTCCATCACTTGTGTGTCTTGGCTGTTGATTGTGTATTAGGATACGGGGTATTGTTACCACTTAGGAGGAAAAATAGTTTTCAGGATTCTGCTACCTTGTCTGAAGCCAAGAGACGCAACTGAAGGAACTGTTTGCTCCTGAGGGGCTGTATTTTACTGCTATTGCCTTTACTGTAACGATCTGAGATCCAAAGAGCACAGCTCCATCCAACTTGCTTTGTATCATGTTAAAAAAATCTTCACGTGCTGGGGACACTTGCAAGCTCGGTTAGGAAGGTAGGGGGAACTTTGTAAACTTTTGCTGTGCTCACCTCTGCATGATGAGAACCAAGGTACAGAAAGGAGTTTTAGGGAGACAGTTGTTCTGAATTTTTCAATTCCTACCTGGATTCCAAACCCAAAACTGGGACAGAAGGATTTAGCTGTGCAGAAAGCACAAGCAGTCGTGTATTTTAAAGTTTCTGATGCAGCTTTTTATTGCAGCTGTGCAGAGAATGCAGCTCTTGATGATGCTCTTGGATGTTATGGCAAGCTGTCGGCCTGTCCCACTGCTGTGCCTTGCTTGCTCTGCTGCAGTCTGGCGCTTGCTTTACGCTGCTAACCAAGGTGGATTTGTGCAGAGATGCTGAGCTGTGAGCAAAGATGCTGATGCAGGCAAGATGTGAGTGCGTTCCCCTCCTGTCAGCTTGGCAGAGGGTAACTTCTTGCAGAGCTGAAGGGTGGAGGCGGATCTTACCGGAGTGCCACAATAGGATTTGCCAGAGCTCATCTATCAGTGCTCTTAATCCTGCGTAGCCATGACCTTCCTTAGGCAGATTCTTTCCCCAGAGCTTTTTGCTGTAGCTGCTACCTGGCTGTGCAGAAGCAAGCTGGCGTGGAAAATGAATCTTAAGCTGCTTTGTTATTTAGCTTTGCAGTTCATGTAATCCTTCATCCAAGAGGCAGGTGTTTTATTTTTTCTCAGACCAGTAGTGTTACTGTGGCTTTGTCTGGGCTGAAGCTCAACCTGGACAAGGGGCTAATGGGCTGCTGCTAAATCGGAGCCCTGGCGTGTGGGAGTGACCAATGCTAGATGAGAAGTCCCTGCCTCAGGGAGCTGTTGCTGTTTTTTGTTGTTTTTTTCCTATTTTTGTGTAAAGCCTAAAGTAGCAAAATCCCAACCTAAAAGGCTTCTGGTTTCTGATTAAAATGACTTATCTGACCACTGTACTTCTCTGAAGCACTGGACCAGTTACATGTGCGAGTTTACGTACGTAGTCTGGTATCTCAGTCTGGCTGCATCTCAGTGCCCGGGCGAAGCAGGAAGCCTCCTGAAATCATTAGACTGTTTCTAGTTCTTCGTTACTCTTCTGCAAACGTTGTCGAGTTTGAGGTTAAAGTTAGTCCAGAGTTATGTAATCAAAATAGGACAGAGGTATCCTAATCACAGGCTCGTTAGTTTCTTTTACAAAAAATGTTGTCACTGCGCTTCCCAGGGAGGGTTTAGACCAGAATGCTGTGGTTCACTGGAGTGCCGTTTCTGTGGCAAGGTGTGCCATACCAAGAGTAGCAGGATTATAAAGCACTGAGATGTTAACTTTGGCATGTGTAAATCATCTCTTCAGTAAATCTAATGTTTGAGTGTTTTGCTTCTGCCAAGTGAGAAGCTTCATCCCACACCAGTTTTTCAGGAAGGAAATCTCCTTGATGGACTGCGTGCTCGTTTGCTTGCTCAGAATCGGGCTTTTGAGAGCAGACAGGGTCAGGGCCTGCGCAGAGGAGCAGAGAAAGCTGCGCCTGTCTCCATGTAAGGAACAGAAAGTTCCTTTTGTGTAGTTTTCTGGTGTGAGCGAATCAGACTAGTTCTTTGCATGAAATAACCAAAGTTTACAGCCAAAGCTTTGAGGATGACGGCACATTTAGTTGCTGTTATGAAATATGCTGACATCTTTGATCAGCTGTACAAACTGCACTTGCTTTGGTTATCGTTTGAGACACACCTAAATTCTGAGGTGTCTCTGTTTAAAAAACTTCTTAGAACAAAAACATTTTATTCCAAATTATGTAAATTCAACAGTTTCATCCTCTTGATTAACTAGCATTCAATCTTGAAAGTCATCCAGCTGAACTGAACTGTCTTCCAAGTAGCAGATTCTTGCTCTTTCACTCTTCAAGTGATGGGAAAGGACTTCTTTTTAAGAGTCCAGATAACTTGGTTACTTCTATTCATTTCAATTTAAGAGGAGCAGTGACTTGGTACCGGAATCAGACTACTCCTGCTTGCTTAGTTTATGCAAGCTTTATTTTTAAACTTGATTGGAGTCTCCATGGAAATCAGGTGACAGAGATGCTGTCTGTGATTGTCTGAGAAAAGAAAAATGAAGCTAGTGGATCAGAGCTGTGATAAATGGGGCCCATGTCTCCCAATCTCCTATGATCTAGTAAAGAAAACTGCTCTTTCTAATCTGGGATTGTTCATGACCTCCAGTAACACTGTTTTCTGCTGATCCTTCTGGGAAGGAGAAACGTTCTGGTCCATGCACAATAAGGGGAAGTGACGTTTGCAGTAGCCTAGGATATTCCTACAGTAAAGTGATCCAGCTTGAGGATGGAGTTGGGGAAGAAGCGCAGTCATGAGGCCCAAGTGCCTGGATGGGGTCAGGAGGCCGCTCTCAGGAGAGGAGCGAGCCAGCGCGGTCCGGTGGAGTCGGAAGGAAGCGTCTCCTCGCAGCAGGCTCTGTCACCTGAGTGGTTTTGCTATGCTGCTTTCTTGTTAAGAGAAGAGCGATTGAAAGAATTCCTTCATCTTCCCTCTGTGCTGCCCGGGGTAACGGTTGCTAAAGTCCTTCTCTGTAACGCTACCCTGGAACTCCTCCTCTGCCTGGGGAGAGGTACTTTTTCGTAGCTGAAAGGAGAAAAGATGGCTAGTGAGGGAGGGGACTGTAGTTTCCTAAACTAAAACTAACTAGTGTTTGGTCTGTAATGGCGAAACACTTTTTTGGGTGGCCCGTTCTGTAGATAAGCAGTGTTTCTGGAAAGCCAAGACAGTGAGCATTGTCCATTCTGAGAGGGTGTTTCAGGGTAAATATTTGTTGAAGTACTATGTTAGCATAACATCCCTAGTGTCAGGCCAGCAGCATAACTTTTGGTGCAGAAACCTGAAGACGTGAGTCACGATTATGAGTTTCAGTGTTGCAGAGGATTTGCTTTTATCGATACCTGTGCAATACTTTGATAGCCTATAATGAAACTTGGCAATGGACAATAATACATCGTGATTTATAATCTTCATATTCTGAAGTAATGGCATGTTCCTTTTTTGAACAAATAAAGATTATATAGGCAAAGGCCAATGGGAGAGGATCAAGACTGTGTACTGGGAAACCTCTGGTTTGAAAGTGCAAGTTATACATCCAAGTCCGGTTGTTCACATGTTGACTGAGGAGCTGAAAAATTAGCCATGCAAGTACAGTATGAAAAAAGGAACTTTAACTCCCAAAAATCTCTCCTTCTGGCTTTACCAGCCTGCTGATAGAGTAAACTGCTTTGCTAGAGTATAACTTCTTAGTGCAAAACTTCTTAGTCTGTGCAAAGAGTTCATGGAAGTAGAGATTTTGACCTGTTGTTCTCTGTGCCCTTTCTGGCAGAAGAGTAGGTTACCTTTCCTAAATTTTAAATGCTGTTGTGTTGTTTTTTTTCCAGTGACAGAATTGTCTGCCTTGTCGTAAAAGTAAAGGGAAAATGTTGCCTTATTAGCACGTGGAAGTCTGTTTTTAAAGAAAATAGCGTATTTTTTATGCAGCGTTTTCCCCGAGAAGTATCTTTCAAACATTCTGACTCTGTCTCTTTCCCTCCCTGTCCTTTTCACGCTGTTTTAGGTCCGGATTGTTTTGTCTTCCGTCTTCCCTTCCGAAGCAAGAGGAGCCTCCTGCTAATGCTTGCGCTAACTGGGTTCCTGAAGGCCGAGATCCCGTGCAGGGTGAGGCTGAGTCACAGCCTGCTGTTGAAAAGCCTCCCAAAGGAAACAGTGATGAGCAAGTACCACCTCTTCTGCCTCCCCCACCGCCCGGCAACCTTCCTCCGTACCCTCCTTATTTTGAGGGAGCTCCTTTTCCTCGTCCACTGTGGCTTCGGCACACGTATAACCAGTGGGTTCCTCAGCCACCGCCACGGACTATAAAGAGGACAAGGAGACGTTTGTCACGGAATAGAGACCCGGGAAGGCTTATCATGAGCACTATCAGACTGAGGCCAAGGCAGGTGCTCTGTGAAAAGTGTAAAAACACTCTGAACCCCGAGGATACAAACACAGCTAGGCAAAATGCTAAAACAAGGAGGAAGCTGAGCATTCAGGACAAAGAGCAGAAAAAGCACAGTGACTCTGACTACACTGAGAAAAGAAACAAAAGAGAAAAGAGAGAGGAAGACAAGTTTTCTGGGGAACTAGTGCATCGAACGCCAGTTATAAAAATATCCTACAGTACTCCACAAGGGAAAGGTGAAGTTGTAAAAATTCCTTCCCGAGTTCATGGCTCAGTCAAACCATTTTGTCCGCAGCGACTATTGCAGAATGGAGAGGAGGACCAAGAAGAGACTAGAGACACTGAACGATGTCGAGAAACCAAATGTTTAATGGACAAGTCAGCAGGCAGCCAGCTTGCTTCCATTCCAAAACTGAAGCTCACGCGGCCTGTGCATTCCGGTGCAGATGTTCCACCTCCAAAGATCCGACTGAAGCCCCATCGAATAAATGATGGTCAGAGTGTTTCAATTTATAAAGCAGAACTTATTGATGAGATAAATGTCCTTCAGAACAGCGGGGAGTCCAATCCTGGTGCGTTTTATAATGATGAATCCACAGACAGAAGTTTAGCAGAGATATCTTCAGGGAGTTCAGGTGAAGATGAGGACTTTAAAAGATTTCCCCAAGGTAAAGATGGACATGATAACTTGACTTTCCTTATGAATTATCGTAAAAGAAAAGCAGATTCTTCTAGCTTATCCGTGTGTAGTAACGACAGTCTAGATGAATCCAAGTCTTCTAGTTCAGAAGTAACATCACCAGAAATGTGTGACTTTTTACCTGGTGATGATGCGTCTGTCTCCTCATCTTCAAAAGATGAGCGTAAAATTGTGCCGCCGTTAACAGTTAGACTACATACACAAAGTGTGTCTAAATGTGTCACTGAAGATGGAAGAACTGTTTCAGTGGGGGATATTGTTTGGGGTAAAATTCATGGTTTTCCATGGTGGCCGGCACGTGTTCTTGACATAAACCTTAGCCAGAAGGAAAATGGGGAACCTTCATGGCGAGAAGCTAAAGTATCATGGTTTGGTTCTCCAACGACTTCGTTCTTATCTGTTTCAAAACTCTCTCCTTTCTCTGAATTTTTCAAACTGAGATTTAATCGCAAGAAGAAAGGGATGTATCGGAAAGCTATCACAGAAGCTGCAAAGGCAGTGGAGCATCTGACTCCAGAAATAAGAGATCTCTTAACACAGTTTGAAACATAACTTTGCCTCTGGTATCAGGTGAGTGCTTGCTGGACTAATGCTTCCCATGAAAATCTTTTTTGTATGTTAATCTACATTTCACTGTTTGTTTGAATTTGTCTTTCCTTTGAGGCTGAGGTTGACACTTGTTAAACTTAAATGTGTGAATGTTAGTTAGTGGTTGTGACTTTTTGGAGGCAATAATTGTTTGAAACGTTAGGAAGACCCGTGGGACCTGGAGCCCCAGATCTCATAGGGGACCGCAAGGTAATTAATACTGAGGACACAAGCGGTACTGGGCAAAGCCACTGTGAGGTGTTTCCCACAGGTTCCTGCTTGAAGAGCTAATAAAATTGTAGTCATGTGTTAGAGCCACTTACAGCTAGGATGTGGTGTGTATTGATGATGCTTCATTTGGGCTAAAACTGATCCCTTGTGATTGGAGGGCTAAAAGTTCCTGCACCTTCACTTTCCTTGAGTTATGTTTTAGTTCAAAGAACTAAAACTCTTATTGGAATCAAGATTGTATTTATCATAATTAGGTACTGATACCAAGCATTTAACAGTTAGAAATGCCCTCGGAGGCCCTTACCTCCCCTGCAATTGGTTGATTTCTTGTGAAGACATTTTCTTTTAGACTCTTCAGAATGAATGTACCAAAAACTGTCTTTGACCAGCGAGTTATATTTGAACTTTCTCACCGCGCTTGAGGTTAATCCTGTATCTGAAAGGGTGGCGCTTTGCCAAGGTGTAGCCTACATCACCACAAGCGAATTTTTTTTTAGGGTTCACAGGCAACCAGGGGTGGGAACATCAACGTGGGAGCAGATTCCTGGTAATGCCTCTACAAACATTTTGTCTTTACTGGCTGCAAGTGTGGAGGGGATAGAGAGTTGGGGATCTTGCACTCCCTGTCACATCAAACAGTTGAAATTTGTCTAGGATGAATATTTGGTGCCTACATATACAGGAAGTAGTGTGACTGGAAATAGCGTTGCCATCTGCAGTTTCAGCTGATGCTTCCTACTCTACTACAGTCAATGATGTCCATGGGGAAAGCGCCCATCAACTTGAATAAGAACTAGGCTCATTTGGCAACCTTCCAGCAGCGGCCGTCATAGTACACAGGACCTCGTTTGTGATACTGTTAAAGAAGGGGTTGGATTAACTTTATATCTGAAAACCATAGCTAGCCATTAGGAAGAGTTCCGCTAATGAGCGTCTAGCTTTATACACTGTGTCCTCTAGCGACGTATTGGTTCGTTATGTTGTCCCTTAATTTTTCCCGCTTCTTTAATGCTGGAAAAGCAATGTGTACGCAAGCCAGTACTACTCCTGCTATAGGCTGTCTACTCTTCTTAACTCATGGTATAGGCTTTAAATAATCAAGAGGATGTGGGGGCTGACACAGTGGGTATCTGATCTAGAGGCAGAGAGCAGAAGGGGTGTGAAGAGGTCTGTAAACCTGGGGAAAGAAGAAAATGTCAAGAGTGATGAGAAAAAAAATTACAGGAGGGCCTGGATTAAGGCCAGACCTTTCCTTCTTTCTATACTAGTCAAGTAAATCTTTCTGTGTGTCTATGGGTGTATAGATATATTTAACTGCCTGTAACCATTTTCCTGGCCTCCTTCAGCTGGCTGCCGAAGGATGAGTCTCTGCTTTAAATATCTGAGGTGAGCTGCCAACCCAGTCCACCTGGCTGCCTCTCAAAGATTAGGCAGTAATTGGATAAACAGCTGCAGTTACTCAGAAGAAAACTAGGAAAGCAGAACAAGACAGCTTTCCATGTTCCCCATGTGTCTAATGTACTCAGTTTCCTTATGAGACCAGCATGCCTAGTATTTTTGGTGAATGCCACTTATAAAACAACTCTCTGTTGCTGAGACCTGCCCTATAGCTAATTTTCTCCATTCAGGGGAATTTAATGTTATTGTTTCCCTTGAATTTTCCTAAGGTAGAACTGAAACATTTCTGTCCATTGCTGATTGACTGTTATACCCTGCAGGGTATAACTTTAGTTCTCAGTAATGTTTGCAATTCCTTAGTCCTAGAACCGCAATGATCCTGGAGTTGCAGTTAAATATCTGAAGGCTTTGAGGCCTTTTATAGGCACTACAACTTTATATCAGTAACAGTAGTTTCGAAGAGTAGGCTTGTGACTGGTAACATTGCGCTTAGCTGCTGTGAAAGCCATTGTGCCATGACTTCAACAGCAGCTGCACAAAGGCCTGTTATTGCTAACAAACAGAATGAGCAAGAATGCAGGAGATGCATGTAGCGCTTTGTTAGCGCTGCGTACGTTAACCCTAGGCATGTCAACGCTGAGCAACTGTTGGCGCTTTCTATTGTGAATCTTTCTGACTGTCTTCTGGCATATGGTACCGTTCTGCAAAGGATGTAGGGTAATTACTGGAAGAAAAAATTAAAAAACAATTCAGATAACTTGTGAATACGTGTAAAGCTAGAGGTAACTGGATTTAAAAGGGAATAATCTTCTTTTGATTAGAAAAGCTATTATTTTGGGGACAAAATAATAAAAACCCCTACTTTTTTGCAAGGAAAAGACTCTGTCATTAGCTGACTACTAAAATAAGTTTTCTGGAAAAAGAACAGGCAGACTAGCAACCTGTGAAAATCAAATTCATAAGACGCTCTTGGTTTAGAGTACAGTCGAGAGGAAAAACACCCGCTAAGCATGTTCTCTTGCTGCTTTGTAGCTTCTATTTTTGTCTCATGTATAGAGCGCCTGCTACTGCTTGGACGCTGTTTTGTGCTTCAGGCATGTCTTATGCTTTTTGCGCTGTAGTTAAACACTGATGTAAATTCTTATCATGGGGTATTGGTCTAGTTTTGAGGCACTAGATCCTAGCTCATCTCTGCTCGTTTCGTTTGTATGATTAAAGACCTTTATAGTTAACAAAAAGTAGCTGACCAGACTGAAAACTCTGGGAGTGTCAGCAGAGTAGATGGTGTTACTCAGCGCTCTGAACCTAACCTGCTGTTTATGCCTGCCTTCTCCAGAAGCCTGTGCGCTGTCGGAAATCGTGTCCCGAAGAGCTGAGAGAGCCAGGATGTGGCCTAATCCCTTCTCAAGGCTGCCTGTAACGGCAAAGCGTGAGGAAAATGGTTGCCTCTAGCTCTGTCTGCAAAGTTGTTTGCCTTTATCTTAAGGAAAGCCTTTAAAAGCACTTACAAATCCAAGTGAGGCTGTAGCCGAGCTGCTCTTGGCAAGGCTCATGCTTTGCAGCAGTTCTTTGTTCTCCAGCTTTAAAACTACTTAAGTAAAACTAGCTGGGATTAAAAGATTGTGTTTACTGTTCCTTGAGATAATTTAAGTTGTTCATTTCCCTCCCTCACCTACTGTCATCAGTTTGAGATGCTAAAAGATGCCAGCTTGGCTGCAAAGGTGTGTGGGAAGGGAAGAGAAAATGGGTTGGTGTATCAAAGAAATGTTCTCGGTAGAAGTCAGTCGCATAGTTCTAGCATGCTCCCATGCATGTCTCGGGATAGATTCTAGCATTTTTCTGCTGAGGTTTTGCCAAGACCAAACATGCAGATGCTTGCTTCATCCTCGCTGTTATCCTCTGTCCTGCAGGCTTCTTTAATTGCAGCTTCCTCTCTCAGAAGAGGAAAAGGGAAGCATGCTATCCTCCCAAAACTCTCTGCAGCCTTCAGAGGAAGATTATGTGCCCTTTATTCCTCTTAAAAAATTAAAATTAAAACAAGTGTGAGTATATGAAGCTCTCGGGGAGAGTTTTTCAGGCTTGTGATTTAACTCTGCTTCACCAGCTGTCCTAAACTGCCCAGCCTAGCAGCATTTCCAGCTTTGGGAGCAGATGGGTGCTGGGTTACTTTCGTGGGAGAAGCTGACTCAGAGAAGGAAGGAAGTGAGCCAGCCTGCCTTGTGTTGCAGAGCAGTCCTCAACAATGGACAGCCTCCGTTCTTTTTGTTCTTTATTAAAAGTGCAGCAAAAACAAAGCAGGGCTAGCTGCTGAAGATTAAACTGTTGATTTTTTTTTTTTAAGCTGAATGCCTGGCCAGTCTGAGAGATGATTTAGTATACCTGAACTTTAATAAACAACTGAAAATTGCAGAAATATAACAGATAACCAGTTTAGTAGTTAAAAAATGAGTTATTTGTGAGAGCTGAGGTCTTGAGCTAGTTACAACTCTGAACTGTTACTTGAGAGAGGCTGTGCCTAAATTCAGTCGTCACAGTTTCGCCAGGGTTGAATATCAGTATCTGTGTGCTGTCGTCTGCCTGGAGTGATACCGAGCTGCTGATGCTGAAGAGCTGGTTGCACATGCAGCTGAGCAGTCGTCATGGCTCCTTTCAGGAGAGGGGAAGATCTTGCTCCCCTTCCTGTCTCTCCTTCCAGCTGCATGATCTCTCTTTTGCTCCCTCCTTTGCGCCAGATCTGTGTTTCATCAGAAACTACCTGGAATTTTGCTTGTGCGCATGGTCTCTTTTCTGGGTTAGCTTTTTGTTGGTTTAGTGAGACAACTGGTTTGCAGGGCAGGCTCTGAAATGAGGAGAGCCACAGGAACGCGTGGCCTACAGGAAAGATGCAAGTAAAAAGAGAAGGGTGTGAGTCTTTCCCCTTTCTGAAGCAGCAGGTTGAAATTGCCCCACGTGCACTTCATGGATGACTGCCATGGGATGCAGTGATGTTTCTCCTTCTACATCTTGCTTAAGATATTTTGCTTCTCCCCTTGTTTTTGTGGTATCCTGCCCCTTTCCCCTAGGTGTCCATATGTCACTGTTCATGAGGCCATGCTGTAGACTGGAGTAGTGCTGCGCTTGGGTTCCTAACTCATTATCCTTAACCCGTTTTGGTTGTGGCACTCTTGTTTCCAGGATAGCCTTTAAATGTCTGTCCATTTATGTCTACCCAGCAGTAGCACAGGGGAGGAATGGACACAGAAGTCAGCTTTTTGGTGGGGATGGGGACTTGTATTGTGTAATGATACCTGCAGACCGATAACTTTTCTGACAAGCTAAAACAACTTTTTTGAGAACTTAAGCTTATTCAGCCTGCACCTAGCATGGCAATAGCTCGTTTCTCAGCAGGGGTGGTAGGCCTGTGCACGGGACCAGAGCCAGTGCGTGTGGCGTGCTGGTGCTTCAGCACTCCAGCCTGGTCTGTGAGGTCGATAGTTGACTTTTTCTTGAGTATAAGAATCTCACAGAATCACAGAATGGTTGAGGTTGGCAGGGACCTCTGGAGATCATCTAGTCCAACCTCCCTGCTCAAGCAGAGTCCTCTAGAGCATATTGCCCAGGATCACATCCAGATGGGTTTTGAATATCTCCAGCGAAGGAGACTCCACTACCTCTCTGGGCAACCTGTTCCAGTGCTCTGTCACCCTCACAGTCAAGAAGTTTTTTCTCAGGTTTAGGTGGAACTTTGTGTTTCAGTTTGTGCCCGTTGCCTCTTGTCCTGTTGCTGGGCACCACGGAGAAGAGGCTGGCCTCATCCTCTTGACACCCCCCCTTCAGGTACTTGTACACATTGGTCAGATCACCTCTCAGTCTTCTCTTCTCCAGGCTGAACAGGCCCAGCTCTTGCAGCCTTTCTTCAGAGGAGAGATGCTCCGGTCCCCTCATCATCTTTGTAGCCCTCCGCTGGACTCTCTCCAGGAGTGCCATGTCTCTCTTGTCCTGGGGAGCCCAGAATTGGACACAGTGCTCCCTTGACCTGCTGGCAACACTCTGCCTAATGCACCCCAGGATCCCATTAGCCTTCTTGGCCACAAGGGCACATTGCTGGCTCATGCTTAACTTGTCCACCAGGACTTCCAGGTCCTTCTCTGCAGAGCTGCTTTCCAGCAGGTCAGCCCCCAGCCTGTACTGCTGCATGGGATTATTCCTCCCTAGGAAGGGAATTCCTCCCTCTCCATGTGCTGTTGCATATTGCTTTCTGTTCACTTTCACAATAACTTCATATTTAAACTTGAAGCTATGTAAACGTGAAGTTTGAGTTAAGTGCCTTTTCTTCCAGTACTTTTCCAAGTTCCCAAAACCCCAGCTTACTGCTTGTTGGTTTTATAACAAACAGGTTTGCTGACATATCCTAGGTGTTAAATTTAGCTGCCCAAGAGATGCAGCCCAACAGGTATATGATGCAGTGTACTGAGCATGCTTCTAGTCCGGAGTAACCAGCTGCACAGGCCAGATCTTGCCCTTCTGGAGTTCTGCATCGCACTCGTGGTTTTGGGGAGAAACTGCTCATGGGGCCGCTGTTCTGGTCTGCCTCGTGGCCTGCAACCTAACACAAAGGGGAATGGGGCAGAAACGCGTGTGTCCTACGGCTTCCCTCTGCCTGCCCCAGGGAGAGCACCACGCGGCTGGGTTTGGGGCTTTTTAAAAAAGCATATTTTGCTCTGACTCTTAGGTGATAAGTGTTGGTCTGCAGGGGTATGGGGGCCTCAGCAGACTGAGTAAATGCTGCAGCACTTTGAAGCTGGGTCTCTGGTTTTGCTTTGCGATCCTCCTGAGTGGTTTCTCATGACAGATTGCTCTTCTCCCCTCCCTGCTCCCAGCCCGTTCACACAATAAAGCTTTTTATGAAAATCCCTTCTAAAATTTCATATACATCTCTGCATGCAACAACTTACAATATGTATATTCATTTACTTTCTCACTCTAGAGAGTCCTTTATTCCCCTCCCTTTGGCTCCCCCTGCCCTAGCTGTGCCTGTGATACCATTAGACTTTAAACTTTGGGGCTCTCAACTCATTATCCGTAACGCATTTTGGTTGTGGCCCTCTTGTTTCCAGGATAGCCTTTAAATGTCTGCCCGTTTATGTCTACCCAGCTTACTTTTTTATTTCCTTTTTGAAGGTTTTAATTTTACTGCTGTTAGCCTAATATAGCCTCAGTATCTGTATATTTAGCAGTTCATCACAAAAAGAACAGTGCTACTATGTACAGCAAAATCAAAGCTTATTGCATACTTGCTATATATAGTAAGTTCTAATGTAAAATTTGGAACATTGGGTTATGACTTCACCTTCAAAGATGTTCAGGGCTTTGTGTGTGCATGTAGCTAGTATTGCTTGCCAACAGTTTATGATGCAACATAAATCACTTCTCTTGTACCTCTTCTCTTCTGCTCTACCAGAGGCACGGAAAGGTTATATAACTTTGTGCTGATATAAAGTTGTGGTGGTGACTGATGTGAAAGCTGACTTTTTAAAAACACCTGCCTGATCATGTGAAATATTTCAACCAGAAGATGAATGCTTCAGAGATTTGTCTCTTGTCCTGGTCTCTAGCTGGTTCAGTCAACTAAAACCAAGCATCACACTTGATTACTGTTTCGCAAAGTCCTCCAGGCAGCTTCGAGTCAGCATCTGTGCGTGCCTAATACAAAGCAGGAGAGCAAATCTGAAATAGACCCAATGCATACTTGTGCGCCTCAGCACTGGGTGTCTGGAGCTGCACGCCTGGTTTTATGCTGCTGATTTTCCTGTTTCCAAAAGACTTTGTGCGTTTGGCTTGTGGCCACTGTTGCTGCGTTTGGAGGCATCTAGGTCCCTGTCGATTCTCCCTGCTTGTGCCATCTGTTGCCTCTTTCCCTCCCCTGCTTAAAAAAGAATTTTTTGGGAAGTGCCAGTAGGCCATATATTGTGCTATTTGTAACTGCACGCGAGCCGTGCAGTTCCCTAAGAACGCGCTCTGCTTCCGTGAGCTGTAACTTCAGCTGCTGAAGGAGATTTGCCTAAACTGAAGGGCTTAACAACTCTCCTTGGAAAAACAGCGAGCTGCTTTCCTCTGGCCTACAGGTCCCAAAGCACCAGCTGAGGCTTTGGGAGGCTGCTCGTGCCGCCTGCAGAGTTTGGCAGCTGTGAGACTGATCAGCTGCGCAAAGAGGGCTGTCCCCCTGCAGTGCCATTAGCATGCTCTGGGTGCAGGTGTTGGCTGGATCCCCTGTAGAAGCAGGAACAGGCTTCTAGTGCATGATGTAAGGGGAGCCGGGGCCCCCAGAACAGCCCCTCCACGGCACTCCTTGGGTATGAACTCGGAGCAGGTCGCTGCAGTGCCCAGGTGCTTTGGCGGGTGAAGAGATGGGCTGTGTCTCTGCGCGATGAAGAGTTGTGTCTGAGCGAAGAGCCTGGAAACTTGCTGCTTTGGCTACAGCTGACAGTGTTTGCAAAAAGGGTAACTTCCTGTAAGAAAGACATTTCTGCAGCTTTTCCTGGATTACGTTTATTTACTTGTTTGGATTGTAAGCTCAAATGGAGGTGTTTAAAACTTCACTTAGATTTCTGTCTTTTTCATACTGACCAGAACAAGTTTGGCAAGGTGGGATCTCAGAGACGGGGCCCGCTGAAGTGTAGTTTTGTGGTGAGTAGTCCTGGTGAGCAGAAGGGGTAAAGCTCTTGCAGAAGGAGGCCTGTTGTCTCTCTCTGTGCCCTCCAAGAAGGCTCAGAAGTTCATTCTGCTTCTGTTGCAGTGACGCAGATGTTTGCAGACTATTAACCACCCTCAAGTTGCGTATTAAAATGAATATTTTTAATGCATATTCTTTGTGCCAAGAAGGAATAGAGGATTTTTGGAAACCTGGATAGTTTTGTGCAGAGAAAAGTACTTGTTACTCCTCGGTACAAGGTTTTTATGCAATAACAGAGCATTGTAAATGCCATGTAAAGCTGCTTGGCACGTAAGGCTAGATGATATGATGGGATGACACAGAACGTTTCCCATGTTAATGCTTCGGCGTGGAAGGTAGGGTACGGACGAAAGTACAGTCTTAGACTTTGAACCTGAAAATTGATGTGACTACTCTTAAATATTGAAAAACTTGCAAACTGTTGTTTTCCAACCTCGTCATGTTTTGATTTTTCCATAAAAGTACCTGTCACTGACACTGGGATCAACATGAATGGGAGTGGATGTATGGCCGAGTAAGAAACTTCTGACCTTCTGCCAGATACAAGGCTGAAGCTGCCTACTTGCACCCCATAAACTAGATTAAGAGGAGCTGGTGCCTGTTTTATTTTTTAACCTGCTTTATGGATGTGTTTTGCACTTTGTGTGCAGTTAAAGAATACATTTACATTAGCTGGCTTATGGAGTCTTGCACATGCTGAGGTTTTGCATATCTGAAGTAGGCTTCTTGTGTCTGTCACCGATGAGAGACGGTGGGGCTCAATACCTCAATTTTTAGAGAGTTGTCTTCCTCATACGTACAATCCCCCCAGTCCCAAATCTTTACCCTTCAGTCAGCTGGAAATTGCCCCTCTGCTTTTCTCAGAGGGCGTCCTCTTGCTCCAGAGCAGCAGCAGCAGCGTGGGGTCCCGCCGCAGCGGCTGACTGCGGAGTCCGTCTGGTGCGGGAGGGCGAAGGCTCTCGCCGCTGGGCTGTGCCAGAGCGTCTGCGGGGCAGCAGGAAGCTCTTTCTGCTCTGGTCCGTAGAGGTGCAGCATGGACTGCAGGTCTGCCTGTGGCTCCCCGGTCAGGCGTTGCGTGTGAGTGAACATGACTCATCTCACCTTAGCAAAGGGCCACCAATTCTCTCCGGCATCTTGTGTCTGAGCCTTTCCCATGTGAACTCTGTCAGCTGCCTTGTATTACTTGTATAATCATCTGTTTGGTCACTGGGTACGTGTGCCTTTCCAGAAGGGAGGAGCAGGGTATTTTTAATGAAGTTTTTTTATTAAGTTCATTCATTTCTGAAGGAATTAATGCTTTTAAGTAATGTACCATATCCTGTTTAATCTACATTAAATTCTTGCTATTGTAGGATCAGACAAACTTGTTTTCTTTACAAAGCCTACTTCCCGTGTGTTCTCCACAGCTGAAGAAAGGAGTTGTAGCAAAATTACTAATTTAATTTGCACTGTGAATGATGCCTTGCTCTGTTGTGATTCAAGCCAATAACTTGAGCTTTTTCTTCGGTCTGAGAGGAACCCTTTCTAAACGCAGAACACCCTCAAAGGTGATACCAATTTTCCACTCAGAATGATAGAATTTAATACTGGAAAACATACGTGGCAGCCTGTTTGAGTAAGCTGAATATTGATGTTTTGGGGCTGGGTGGTGGTTCCAGAGCCCTGTATCTGGCTCGCAGGAGTACTGAGCTCCTGCTGGTGTGTGGCTCCAGGCTGGCAGGATTCGGTAATCCTTGCTCCCCCAAATCCCCCCACTCCCCCCAAAAAGAAATAGGCGTGAAAAGCAAGGACATCCTCAAAGCACTGCAAGCAGTGCTCTCCTCCCTCTCCCCTCAGCTTCTCAGGTTTTTGAGCAGGTACCCTCTTTAGGAAAGAGCGCCCGAGGGAGCCATTCGGCTGTCTGTCAGAAGGCCACCTGGGGTTTGGGTGAAGCGGGTTCTCTAGTCTTTGCGCACCCCCTCTTTCTCAGCGCCGCAGGAAGATACAACCATGTCTGCCGGGGCTGCCTTGCTGCCTTTTCCAGAAGGGTAGGTGTCTGAAGGCGGACTGATTTCGTGGGGCTAAATTACAGTTTGCTGTTAATTACCAGCATTATGATTAGAAAATTTTCCTCCAGAATAAGCTACTTGGGTGGAAAAAACGATCAGAGTTACTGTTGCCTTCATTTCTTCAACTTCCAGTTAGCATAACTGGATCTTCCTGGAGCTTGTGCCGCTTGGAAGGGTGTGATGGGAGAGCCTTTTGGACCTGCAGCTCTTGGGTGCCCTCACTCTGGAGTTTTCTAGAGAAACTGCCTATAGGAGCTAGATTCCTGCTGAGTGCCAAACCACCTACCCTGTGAAAATCAGGTCCCTTTGGGTGCCACAAAATCACGTCACTTCAAAAGTAAAATTAAGAGGCAGTAAAAACATTTTTCTTAACTACTGCAATACTTATTCTTTTTGGCTTTTTATTCTTTTTTTTTGGTCTGTTCAGTGTCAGATACTTGCATAAAACATGAAATAGGAAGTAAACTGTCTGAAGTAGCAAAGTGGTACTGAGCACCAAGTCATAGTAGAATACTACCTGCCTGTCCAGGTGCGTTTTTTCCCCTTTTCTCTAGACAGAATATGTCTGGGCTCTCCAAGGCAGGAGCACGTTGATGCACAAAGCAGGACTAGGCTAAACAGAAAAGACCAGCACAACAAAATGCTAGGTTCCAGGTTTTAACTCTGCCAAGGTGACCCAGTAGTTACATGAAAGTCTGCAACCTGTATTATTTCAGAACATCTTCAAGTTGAGGTCAACATCTCCCACCTTATCTGAGTGAGAAAAATTTTTCTGTTTCTACTTTCCAGGTAGGAATTTTTAGAAGGTGGCAGTAGGCAGCTTTGCAATAGAGCTTCCTGACGCTCTTCCTGCACTGGGTCTTAAGGCTCAAAAATTGCACCGTTTTGGGGCCAGGACAGCATCTTGGTCTCCTGAACACCTGGTTTTTAACTTCTGCACGAACTCTGAATCCTGAATAGGCAAGAAATAACCCTGTTGGAAGAGAGGCGTGTCTGTCTGTGCAAGCACAGTAACCGTGTGGTGGTGGCGACTTCATTTTCCTTCTTTCCCTCAGACGCACTTGCTTGTCTCTTGGTCTTCACCTTCAGTTAATCTGCTAATGTGTATTTCTGGTAGTGGTGTGGCAAGTAATACCTGTGAGCACAGCTGTTGTGTTTTACATTCTCTGCAAACCCTGGCAAATTCAGGAACTTGTTTGATGTTGCACCTGGCCCCTTGCACCAAGGTACTTTCATAAAGGCACAGGGACTCGGATGCTCCCTGCGCCCTGGAGGAGGTGCTGGCGATGTCCTGCATGTGCCCAATTTGAAATGTTAAGGGCTGAGTCTCCGGGTGGGTCTGCAGGGGTGGCTGTGTGAGGAGGATCCCCATGCACAAATCCAGTCAGGATGCAATAACCTCAAAAGATAACTTGGCCTTTTTTGCTCTCTGCTGCAGCTGTTAAATCTGAATTTGTGAATGGTTTTATTTCATCCCAAACGGCATTTTTTTATTACGAATAAGCTCTTGCCTTCAGGAGAACTTCCTTGGCTCTGCTTTTGGCGTACAGTTTAGCATAGAGGCTGCTAGATCATGCCATTGTCCTGAATCACTCAATCCATTATGTATTCATTACTCATACGTGTATCAAGGCTGCAGTAATGTACAGAATGTACAGTAATGTACAGTAGTGTTTAAGCTGCTGCTTCATCTTTAAACTTTTTTTTTTTAATAGCAACCTCTAACACTTCCCAGAGACCAAGTGAGTGGGTCTGAACAACTGTCCCTGTGCCGCACATATTGAATGCGTGTTGAAAACTCCTGGGTCTGCTTAGTGGGTTACTTAAAATAGGCACCTGAGCTCTACTAAGAGGAAGCCTCTGCTCACTTACTGAATGTGAAATTCTTGAGCTCTGTGTTTCTGGACTCAGGACAAATGCCTGTTAGTAATAGTACCAGAATTGCAAGTAAATCTGAGTGAAGTGGTGAGGTTTCATCATTTACAGATACGGAGTCATCAGCTGTTTTAAGAGGTTTGCAATTTTGCCAGTAATATCAACTTTATGCTCTGAGAGGAGACTCCCTTATCCTGGCCTCAAAGCTGTTTCAATTAGGATCTAGAAATCAGCCTGCTCTCTGTCCTTACACAGGACAGAGACAGTGAGACCGGGCAAATCGGAGACACTTTTGGATTCTATGCCCTTAGAGGGGGGGGATGTTGGTACGTTTTCATCAGTGCTGGAAATGTGATCATCTTTCTGCTTTTGGTGCTGGCATTCTTCGCTTAATCACATGCGGTACTCATAAGTCACAAACCTCAACTGTGAGGGGTTTTTAAAGGAGTTTGATCTTTTGCTTCATAGCATTAATCCTGTTTGCTTGTCAGGAACACAGATTTGAGCTTGTGGTTCTGACTCGGTCAGATTAAATGACTGGGCATGGACGTGTGTTAGGACCGATCATGCTTTCAAAGTGGTCCTAACTGAATTGTATTTGAAGTGTAGCACAGTGATGCTTTTGCAGCATGGAAAGTGTTAGTGTAGGTCTCCATGCCATCTTTTCATTCATTTCTGTATCACTGAGTTATCTTGCCTGTCGTCTTTTCTGGCTTCTTCACTTGATCTTGTAGACAAATGGATGTTCCCTTTAAGCTGTTGTAGGGGTTCGACCTCGTTTAACCTGACTTACAGGGCCAATGCAAATACGTCTTGCATGCAGGGGTAGAAAAGAAAAAAAAGATCCAGAATGGTACGGGTAAGGACTTCTATCTTTGTTAAGTTTTTCCTTTGATAGGCACACCTCTCTCCAGTAGGGCTTTCTTTTCAAGCCTGTCATCTACCCTTGGTTTTAGTGTGTGGTATTTGGTGAGAAATTTAGCCAAATGACAAGAATGTAGGAGGTCAAGCATGAGTAACTTCATTACCTTTTGATAGTTTTATTTTGGAGTATGTCGTTTTGCCTTTTAATTTCTGAATTTGGAAGAATATCTTGCATGCTTGTCTGATTGCCTGAAGATTCATCAGAAGTGGTCTTTTGCATTCAGTTACTGTGATCTTAGATGGACTGACTGTTAGGGGAGTGTTATAGTGTCCTTCTGGGGCCCTTGCAGGCCACAGGCCAGAGAGATCCTGGGTGCCCCAAGGAGATTGGCAGCGTTGCTGTGGCAGTCGGTTTCCCTGTAGAGCTAGGAATGAGAAATAGTGCGGAGTGGGGATGAGAGCGCCTGTGCTGAGCGGGGATGTCGGAGGGGAAGGTTCTCTCTTCCCGTTGGAGTCAAAAGTACAAAGGTGGCTTGGCTGCTGTACCTCTTCACTCAAAACATGATTTGAGTGCTGTGGCGGTACTCGATACCTTGAGCAGTTGCAGGTAACTAGGAACACTTCTGCAAGGCTCATCCCAAGGGGGCAAAAAAATCCTATTTTACAGATTCTATTTGAAAACCAGAGGCAGCACCAAACCAGGTGTTCTTCATGGGGCCCTCTCTGTAGGGTCTTGTGGTAGATTACCTGCAATACCCCACCCTGAAAAGGGGCTTAAAAGTCTTCAAATTAGAGACTGACAATTTCTTGTTATCGCTGAAATTTTTATCATGTCTGTCTTGGAGAAAACTCCAGCTCTTTCTTTAGATCTGTTAACTTGACAAGTTTCTTGCAAAACTGTAGCTGCTGCTGTGTTTGGTCTGCTATGCAAGTTTAAAGCAGGAGAATTCCAGACTATATTTAGATGAAACCAAGGAGCGTGTGCCTCGCAGCTAATATTGGTCAGTTCTGTGCCACGTGCAGTAACCTCTCCCTCTCTCACTTTCTTCAAGGTAACAGAAGATAAGAGCACAGCTGTTCTCCTAGAGTGTCACGAAGTCTGTAAACATCCTGACATGCTCCCCAGGAGAATCTGGAGGTTGCCATGCACATGACAGGAGGACGAGTTTCCTTGTCACATTGCACTGCTTATCATCTGTGAAAGGTGACAGGCACCTGGACGTGGAGTTAGGAGGCTCTTCTGGTGTGAGGCTGGCAGGAAAGTCTTAAGGATATGTTAACCTAGGATGAGAATTTGACAAGTCAGACGGCAATGAACTAGGAGAACAGCAAATACCACAACTTGGAATGTATTTATTACTTAAAAGTTAGCTATTCTTGATAAAATCCCCCAAATTATTGCTGCTGCTTATTTTACTTACAGATTTCACACACCTGTTAATTTTAAAGCTACCAAACTTTTACTCAATACTGTACTCTGAGAAATGTAATTGGAGCAGGACATGCAATAGAATGAAGTCATTGTAGTGTCTTAAGTACAATGGACTCACTTTGTGTCTATTAAAATTGGAAAATGTGCAACACAACAATGTGGCTATCATTGCATATATTAAAGCTTTTTAATGTTGTTTACTGCAGAGCTGAGAGAATCAACGTTTTGGAGTATACACACAAGCAGTCAACTGGTAACTTGGATTGTTGCGTGTCCTAAATGTGTGCTTTCTTAAGTCACCTGCAACAGTAGGCAGTACAGCCTTGATTCGTTCATGCTGTGTGCGTAGAGATGGGTTATTAGCCTAATGGGAATCATAGTTCAACTGAAGAATGAACTAACATTTGGGATTAACTTTTGTGTTCGCACCTTCTATGCAATGAGTCTATCTTAAGGCCTCTTGAACATGTGTTGTTGGATAGTAAGGGCCTTCATCCTTGCATGTTACCAGAAATGACTAACGATCTTAAAACAAAAAACAACCTACAACTTTTGCATCAAATTTAGAGTGCAAATGGTTGACAAGCTGAAGTGAATTATCAACAACCTCATGGAACTGTATCCCTTAAATTGTTTAGACTTGCATTAGTCTAGCTTTCTCCTGCAGTCCCTCAATTGAGTGACATTTATTTGTGGTAATTTGTCACTCCTGATGCTAGAGAGAAGAGCTCAGATTTGTTCCTGCTAGGTAAAATGTTGTCCGCATGTGCCAAAAAATTAGCTTCAAGCTAAAGATAGTTGCACAGATTCTGCTTCCTGTTTGTTCTTAAATCTGTTCTAGCAAACAGTGTAATGAAGTATTGTCAGAGTGGAATAGACAAACACAGAAGTTCATGTTTTCCTGGTTCACGCTGGTTCATAACGTGATCTTTTGAACGTCAGCAAGGGAGGTCAGACCTTCCCTTTTCTGTTTAACAACAACAAAGTTCAACAAAAAAAGTTCAACACAAAAAAAATTCTGCTCAGTCTCAGTAAAAGCATATAGTCAGTCAAAGATGTTTCCCTTAGAAGAGCTGGAGGACTGGTATAAAATATGCAAACTAAGATTCAGTGCTGAAATAGGACATCTGTCTCCTGAGACCAATTTTGGCTATCTCTGCAAATAAATAAATTTCCTATTTTCCAAAAATAAGTGTGAAAGAACAGCTGTATATAATGAGGGGAATGTGTTCCTGCACCTTGTGTAAAGGCTTTATGAAGCAGTTGTTTACCTGGGCATCTAATTTCGCCGTCTCCAGAGCAGCCTGCTTGGCTGGCAAAGATATTCTGGTGCAGTGAGCTACTCCCACTCACGGAGAAAACAATTTTACCTTTCTCAGCCCCTCTCTGTCTGTCTTCAGGAGCTTTGTTTATATGGGATTTTTTCCAGTATCTTCTTAAGCTAAACTTAGGGTTAGCCGATGGTGATGTGAGGTAGTTCTTCAGCTTTTTACTCACGTGGTTTTTTTATCATAGGAAATGCCAGCCAAAATGTGTTGCAAAGCCTTTTGGCTGTAGCGTTACAGCAGTTAACTGAATGGAGTTACACGTAGCCCTCTGTTCGTTCAAAACAAAACCACCAAAAAGTCACTCACCCCACGTTCTCAGGTAAAGTACTTTTCTATTTCCATCTCTAGTAGAGTGTAAAGGGCTCCCACTGCCTGGAAGTTTAGAAGAAAAAAAAAAAAAAAGGCTGCTCTGTTGTTGAAAGAGTTGTCAAGAAAACAGGTGAGTAGTTGCTGCTTTCATGAGAAGGTTAGATGTCCCTTAAGTCCCATAAATAGGTAAAACACAACCTTAAGACCAGGCAGTTGGTCTCTGCTGGATGTGAGGGGGAATTACCATACTTTGTACTTAGTGCCAATGTTTTTCTCTAGGCTCCTGACACTGCTGCAAATGAAATGAAGCAAATTGGAGAAGGTAAGATCAAGTGCTGTGGCTGCTCTCTGATGCTGGGTGCGGTCCCCGGGATACGCTTGTTAAAGAGTGGAGGGCTGCTTGGAGTTTTTTCCATGATAATTAGACTCTGCAGTGGGACCTCGGGTGCACATAAACATGCTCTCGCAAATGTTTTAAACCATTAGCGGACACTTGCTTGTTTTCTGAGGAGGCCTTGGTATGTTATTGATCCCTATCATGCTTGCGCTCTCAATTATATTAGTAGTTGTGTTCCTCAGTGCTTGTGGAGAACTAAGGGTCCTCTACGTAAGAAACCTTTCTGGTCTTCCCTTGTAGGTTGCTGTGTCCTACAAGTCTGCTGTCACCAACAGACCCAGCTTCTGGATTAAATGAGACTGTTTCAAACTTTATGAAGGGCTGCCCTGTCCTTGCACCTGAACGTGTGACAATTCCCGAAATTGCTAGGCCTTTTAGGAGGAAAACTATAGGCTTTTTTTTTTTTTTTTTAAACCTGGTATTTCAAGCAAATGGAGAGGAAAAGGAAAAACGCTAGTGCTAAGCTCTCATCAGTTCCCTTGTCAGCAGTCAAAGGTTAGAAGGGTTGGTTTGTGCCCTCTCCTGCCATGAGGGATGGCCAGGGACTTCTTGCAGAGAGGCCTGGGAGGTTGCACGCGGTGGGTGGGACTCAGTGTTTCACCCCGTGATGCACCTTGGGTCTGTATCAACAGCAGCTTAAAGATTGAAGCAGGCAAGTGAAATGTGAGCGTGGCAGGTGAGTCACCAGATTTGTGCTGCCTTACTGAAAACTACTACAGAGTTTCATTCGAAGCACCCTACCGGAGAAGGCAGACCTTAGGGGGTGTAGGAATGTGTGGAACCGTGGGGTCCTCCTTTTAAGCGGTTGCTCAGTTCCAGAACTGAGTTTAAACACCAGCCTTGGACAATATCGCAACCAAAAGCAAACCTCTGAATCTGCGTATGGGAACTGAACTTGGCTCGCTCAACTTCATTGGAAAATATTATTCTTCAGTTTTAGCAAGGCTTAAAGCAAAAATCTTGTAGTAAATTGCTTTTTTGCCTAGGCCATTATGCAGATAAATGGAAAGAAATTTTCAGCAAATGTAAAAGCATAAACCAAGAGCAGACTGATGTTTCATTTATTAGCTGAATGAAAAAAAAGTTAATGTAGAAGTTTCTAAATGTTTTTAATAATGTGAAGTTTTGAATAGCTTACTTTAATCTTTCATTCTGTCAAGATAAAAGCTTCGCTAGGTTAAAAACTAAATGGGAATTCTTCAGGAATAGTAAGCTCTTTTTAGTATTCTCCGTAAATTGGTTCTGTGCTAGCCGTTGAACATCATTAACCGATTCCTGTGTTCTGTGAAACTTCCCTTTTTGTTCAGTATTTAAGGTTTCCCTCCACATACTTTTAACACTTGCAAATTGCTTTAGAAAATGGTAGGGCTTTTTTAGTCCATTCGAATTCTTGCTATACCATAGGTTTGTTATCTCCTCTATTCCACGCTGTGGTTTTGGAGGTTTTTTTCCTTTTCACTACAGCTGTACTTGATGCTTCAGCTTGAACAGCTGATTACCTAAATGAAAGCCAGGCAGGATTTGAGTTTGGTTTCAGTGTGTATGTGTTGAGGGGGGATGGTTTCAGCATTTATATTCTGCTTGTATTCAAATCAAGACTAAACCTATTATTATTTCTTATTAGAAGATGTTTTGCTAATGTTCTGAATCTATAGATCAAAATTAAAGCATATGTTCATAATCCAAGTTCCTCTTAATTTTACCTGGTACCTAGTATGCCTTGAACAGTCGCTCAGGTGTTGAGTTTACTTAAAATGCTGCTGCAGGAAAGACTCGCTTTAGCACCGTTGTGTGCTGGGCCTGCCAGAACTCGCACCGTTTCTGAAGGGGAAGCTATTTTATCGAATTAGAGGGTGACTTTGGTTATTTCAGTTCAGAAGTATGATGTTACCAAATTTTTTTCCGTTCCATCTATTCTAACTGACTAGATTTATTAAAAGGAACGAGGTGTGTAGGTGGCCTGATTTTATTGTTTCTGTTGCTTCGTGAGATGTAGCGTGACCACCAGAAGGCTGCCGGTGGGGGCTGGTGACAGCGCTACGAATGCCGGCTTGAGCACGGAGCGGTAATTCAGAGAGCGGCTCCTCCTCGCTGACCTGGGGGCAGCGGTTTTGTGAGGAGCTGGAGCGAACGACTGCTTTTTTTCTGACTTGTGTTTTATTTAGCTGCTTCAGCTGGTGTTGGAGGTGCAGATGCAGGAATACCCCCCGAGCAGAGGGTGGGTTGCTCGACGGCGGGCAGCAGCGGGGTTCCCGCGGGGCCGAGGCTGCCCGGCGCCGGCGTCCAGCCTCGCTGTGCGGCGCCACGGTCGCCCGCGGCCCCTGGGTGCCCCGCTGGAGCCGGGATGGCGCTGGGGAAGCACGCTCTACCGTAGCTGGTGGGCCTCCCTCGCTGGTCTGTGCTGTTCCTTCGGTTACTGCTGCTGCTCGCCAAGGATTGCGGAGGTGGAAAATCCAAAACTTTGAACGTGGGTTTGAAAAGTAAAAGGATGCAACTAAAGAGACGGTTGCAGCTAAACGTTTTCTCTTCCCGGTGCACGGCTGGGAGTGCAGGAGAAAGCGGCCGAAAGCCCGCCCCGCTGCGTCGCCCTGGGCGCGTCCGAAGGCCGTCCCGGGTCGCCTTTCCCCCGCGCGCGGTGGGCGGCAGCGCTCTTCCTCGCAGCGGGTCTGCCCGGGCGCGTCCTGCCGGCGGCGGCCCCGGTTGGCCCCCCACGCCGGCGCGGGCAGCCGTGGGACGGCGGCGCCCTGCGGTGCGGTGGGCGAGGGCAGATGCCTGGCGGACGGGTTTGAGGGGAAGAAGGTTTCGCCGAGCTGATGTGGGGATTGAGCTCTTTAAATTGCTGATAACGATCACCTTTCTGTGCTGTGCTAACGAAGCCCTTCCAGCGACTGTCACAGTGTAAAAAAGTACGCGTTTGGGATGCCACCGAGGATCCCAAGGAGCGGATGAGATGTTTCCCGGTCGCGTGACCGCGGTTTGCAGCTAGCTCACCGGCTGCTAAGAGCCGGCAGAGGCACAAGAGCTGTCGCGTGCCGTGCTTCGCGCGGCGCTGCCGCGGCGGTTCCCCGCTGGCAGGCTTTCCGCTCGGGGCGACCGCCTGGGGGGACCTGCTCCCCGGCTCGTCCTGCGCGAGGGGAGCGGGAGCGGCGCCAGGCGGAGCGCCCGCGGGGAGGCTGCGCGGCGGCCGGGATGCCCGCGTGCTCGAGGCTCGCCGCGGCTGGGCCGTCAGCCGGGGTTCGCGTCGGTGCCTGCCGGGCGCCGCTGCCAGCCACAGCGAGGGACGCTTGGTGGCAGCTGCGTGGAACGGGGGCTGGCATGAGACGAGCTGTCAACACTCAGGTTTGACAGAGCGGCCGGTGGGATGCTGCCCGAAAGGTGGGCTCCCACGGCGCCCGGGTGCCCTTGGCCACCCCCAGGAGGTTCTGGGTCTCCCCCAAACGTGTTAGGTAGCCGAGCTGCCCTAAGAGTTATGAAGACTCAGCCTCGGGAGGGGGGGACCCCGCGGTGGTTGGTGCGCGCGTGCGGCACCGCCGCTGGAACCTGGAAGCCGGTTACGCAGGAGGTGCTCCTTAGGGTGTGCGATTATTTCTTTTTTAATAGCAGGAACTTTTGCAGTTCTCAAACTTTTCCATTGACCTGAAGCAAAAATTTTTCATAATTTGACTTTGAAATTTCAGTGCTTTTTTTGACCCAGTATTGGATAGGGGAAGAGAGATTTGAAACGAACGGGCTGAAAATCTGTTTCGCAAACAGCTGTGCTGTGGCCGGTTGCAGGGGACCCATGAGGCTGCTTGAGAGGGTTTTGAACAATTGCTAGCAGCGTTCTTTAACATCGTCATTTTTGACTGCTTCTCCTCACTTGTGCTAAGCTCCAGTCCTGCCTTGCTGCGTAAACTCTGGCAAGGCTTTTCCCCGTTTTACAGCCCAGGAAAGCAGAGGGGTGATGCACGGCGGCGTTGTGCGCTGTGTTTGCCGTGCTATGAGCACTGATGCCGGCTCCAAACACTTTAACCATGTTGATGGTAGTGTGCGTTTTAAAGATTGTGGTAACGTTAACTGAAGCAGCAACAGCAGCAACTGGATAGAGAAGCTATCGGTGATCTTAATTGCCTGGGGGAGCCGGAGGGAGGCGAGGAGTGCAGGAGGAGCTGCCACGACGCCCCGTTAGTGCCCCTTGCTTGCTTAGGCAACGCAGAAGCATTTGGCCAGAGAACCAGTTAGGTCCTGCACCTCCTTTGTGTTGACTCTTCGTGTTTTAACAAGCCACTAAGTACTAAGCTGAGCGCCTAACGAACAGCACGACACTCTGCTACGCGTCTGTGCTGAGATCAGTGTTTTGTTGGAATCTTCTCGGAAGTCCTCGAAAGCTGCCCCAGCTGCTGGCGGAGCCGGAGCCGGGCTTCGGGGGCCTGGAGTTGGAGTGCTTGAGGCTCCTGCTTCTCAGGTTTGTGTTCCTGGCTGTCTCCAGGAAACCTGGGCGCTTAGCGCAGAATTGTGTAGCCACAGCCAAACGCGATCCCTCGGTTCTGGGGTAAAAGTGAATTAGTTGTAAAGTAATTATGTCATTTCAACACAGCAGCAGCTTTGCTGCACTAGTATGGCCACTGTTTTCCTTATGAGTAGCGTGAGTGATGAATGAGCTTTATGCATGCTTGATCAATGTGTTCCCTTGCTTTTATTTCCCGAGAGGAAAAAAAGGACTTGCCATAAAGCTCTCAGCTGGAGCGGACTTTGGAACGCCCTGGGCGGCCGTTGGCGAGTCCCAGCGTTTCGCGCGGCTCGGCGAGCGGCTTTGCCTGACGGCAGACGAAGGGCCAGCGACTTGAGACTGGTGAGAAGCAGCGTTTTCACAACTGAAATTAGACACAACGTTTTGAACGGAGATTGGAAGGAAGGAAGTAGCCCGTTCTGAAACTCCCCCAGCTCTTTTCTGATGCTTTAAGGCCACTGTCGGTTGTCAAAATGCTGGTGTCCTCGGGTGTCACCGGACGCCGTTGCACCGCGTTATGCACGCTGGCCTCGAGCTAGCGCGTGCTGCGCCCAGTGGCGCGTCGCAAGGCTTCAGCATGAAACCTGGAGCACGCGTCCCGAAAGCCGCCCGATAGCTGCAGCTATCGGTACATTTGTGTGTTACACAGGAGAGCGTCGCTGCTGTGCTCCCCTTGGTCCCAGCTCTGTCTGGGAAACGCAGCGTATGTTATATAAGTACTGCAAAGTTCAGAGTAGCGACCGCGCGTGTGGAATGGCCAATGGTTATGCAAGACTGAAAATGCAAAACAAATCCCAGCGCTGTGCTGTGAGCTACCCCGGCGCTGGGGAATGCTGAAAACAAAGGTCAAACAACAGACAATCAGCATCCAAGCTTGCACTCAGGCCAGGCTTAGCCTGGTATTTCAGCATCATGCTTTGTCATCGTTAATTTAAAGGCTTAATGAAAGTGCCCGTCGGGGCGGGGGCTCCCACCCGCGCGTTGGGCTCACGTGCGGGGCATCGGCCGCGTGCGCCGCGCGCAGGAGCGGGGCCGCCGAGCCGGCGCACCTCGCGGGGAGCTGGACGCGGGTGTCTGCCTCGCGAACGCTGCTGCTGCCGCCGCAGCTCTCCTTGCAGAGGAAGCTTGCTTTAACCCAGTCAAATGCCTGTCTTCAACGGAAAATATTTTCTTTCCTCTAAAACGCGATTTTTTTTTTTGAAGTGCATATAATAAAACCCAAAGTTGGGCAAGCTGTTTTTAAAACTAATTTCTTAGGAAAAACACATAAATTATAAGCTGTTTTGCATTATATACCAAAATCTGAAGCATTTGGCTTTGATAACCGGAACCTAATGTTGCTTGAAGTGCAATATAGTTGAAATAGAAAATCTTAACTGTGGCTAAACTCAATACACAGTAAGACCCCATCTGAGAGTGGTTGGGGGGGGGGGGGGGTGAGTGTGTGTTTGTCGTCTTGGAAAACACTGGATTGAGGTAGCGTCATACTAAAAATGTGTAAACGTTAAGCTTTAATAGCAACCGAGCAAGAGAGACCTTTGCATTTTGGATGGAGACGCGTGGGCCTGGGAAGGCTGAGCGCTGCTCCTTCTCCAGCTTCTCATTAAGACCGAAACACACATCTCTTAATCCCCTGTCTTGTCCTGGAGTACCCAGCTCAAGCTTCCCCACTGTGCGGGGGGTGCTATCACCTTACTGGTCAATAGCAGTTATTTCCATGGCATTGGCCTCAAGCACAGCTAGCTCCTGTTAGGGTTTCTGCATGTCATTTGAGCGCAGAAATATAGTGGCACTTCTTAAAAACATTTTCGCTCTTATCATCCTTAAGAAATGGATGGATTTATTACTGCTCCCCTACCTCTCCTGGAGTTAATGATAAGGCACTGATACACGTTCACCTGAAATCAGGGATGGAGGTTGCGGTCACCGACGCTGAAGAGCACGGAGCAGTATGTTAGGGTGATAGCAGGGCTTGAAGGCCAATCTCACCAGAGCAGGCCAGAGGGGCCTTAAAATCAAACAAAAAAAACTGAGATGGGACTGAATTATTGTCCACAAATACATGGCAAGGAAAAGGACAGGGTAAACACCAGGAAGGAAAATCATCTAACCCATGGGTTAATGTTTGCAGAAAAATAAATGTGATTGTGTTGCTCATGAATAAGCCTAGGCTGGAAATTGGAAGAAGGCCCTTGGTGATTAAAGCAGCACGGGCCTGGGCCAGGATGGCTCCTGGGCGCTGTCGAGAGAGCTCCTGCAGAAGAAGGTGGACCTGGATTCGTTTCGGAAAAGAAATGGCATGATTTGGGCCCATATTGCTGGGCCTGGAGCCAGCGACATGGGAGTCCCAGCCCTCCAGCTCCGCTTTACGTGGGCCACAGGCGAGCGAGCCGGAGTTGGGTCTCTGGTCGTGTATTTGCTCCACGTTTGAAATTCAGCCTTGTTTTGCATCTTATTCTTGGTTTGGGGGCGGGGGACTCGTTCTGCTTTGATTCTGTTTATGGCTTTCCTCCACCCCATAATTTTGCTTAGCGTTATTGTTTGCAGAAGCTGTAATGACACTGTATGGTTTTAGTTTGCTTATGGGTGTGAGCTAACGAGTGGTTTGAGATCAGGCTGTGCCGGCTGGCGTTTCATCCCCGGGCGCGGGCGCTCGGCTGCGCTCGTCTCGGACGGCCGCGGCCTCTGGCGCGCCGCGCGTTCCCGCTTCCACCGCGACGCATTTGCGGCAGCCGCTTGCTACAGGTGCAGAAACTCCCCGACGCGTTTCTGCGCCGCCGCAAGTCATCAGCAATACCATTAGTAGAAGTGGTAGGACACCGTAGGCACAAATATCTCTATCAATGGGTTTGGAATAATAATTCTCATATTGTTGTCCCTTTTCCAAACTGCATTTATTTATAATTCCTGCAACTGGAGTTAGGTTGCGACAGAAAAACTGAATTTTCCTGCGGGAGCAGAGGTTTGGTTGATGAGTCAACCTTAGAGCTGCTGTGAACTGCTCAGTGACAAAGCGGGCTGCAAAAACGCTAGTTTGGACGGCTTCGATTTTAGCAGTTAGCGCTTTTCCCGGGGAGGGGATGCGGGGGCGCTCGGAGCGGCGCGGGGGCCGCGGCTGCGGCGGGAGGTGCTGGGTGCCCCCGGCCGGGCCAGCCCAGGCCCTGCCTGCTGCGCGCCCACGGGCAACGCAGGAGACCTTCCCGCGGGCGGTTAGGAGCGATCTGCTGCGCAGGAAGTTGCCCAGACGTTTCATGGCTGGTTTACAGTCGGGAGCGCAGAGATCAATGGGCCGTTTTGTGCAATACGGCTGCGTTTAGTCACCGAGTGTTTATTCCTTTTCCTGAAAGTTTACCTTCCCGCATAGCAGTATCTTGAGATTTTGAGTTTGGCGAGGCGCGCGCCGACCTGCGAGCGCTGGCTTTGTTCCTGGGGTTGCAGCAGCTCGTTAAGTGCTGCGCTTCCCTCGTTAGCCGCCTTCTGCGCTAAAACGGGGCGATTTATTACTGTTGTTCTTTCATGCTTCTGGGCCGGTTTCTACTCCTCGATCTCCGGTGGTGGCGGCTGAACAGGTCAACGTGAGGGATTTCAATCGCAAAGAGGTGGCGTTGTCCTACACGTCCCCGTCTGGGCGAGCGGACCTGGAGGCGCGCTCGCCGCGGGTCCCGCTGCGGCTGACGGCTCGCGCCTGCTTCGGTAGAGCGGGTTTTGTGGTCCCCCCGGCGCGGCTGCCCTGTGCCGAGCCTTGGCTTGGCAGGACTACGCAGAACACCAAAACCGTACCGGCCGTCTTGCCAGCAGCCGTTTCCATTGTGGCTTAAACGAACGGAGAAGTGCGTTTGCTTTAACGCATAAGCAGCTTTCTCTTTCTGGGGCTGGACTTTGTCAGCTGCTAGTAAACGCTGCCTGGCTCGGCCCCGTGGTTTGTCCCTGACACGTGAAACACTTCTTGGTATGAAAATCACACCAATTTCCAGAAACAGCCTTCGGAAGCATCTCCTTCACCTTTCTGTGGCCGTGCGGCGGGCAGAGGTGCTGCAGGCGACCAAACGACGAGCGCCCGAGAAAACGCCGACCCTAAAACCCTCCCAGCCCGTGTGACGGCGTGTTTGTGGCCCTGTGGAGTTCTCCTTTTAGGAACACCCGTTTCCGGGCATTTCTCCGGCCCGCGCGGCGACGGCTGGTTGCCCCTCTCGGGCCCGGTGGGGCGCTGGGCTGTGCCCCCGTCCCACCGCGCACCCCTCTGCCCAGCTCGATGCCGGTTCGTTAGTTATTGGTGTCCCTCTGCTTGCTGCCCTGCCTGCTTCGGGCTTCCCGCGGCGGAAGGGTGTTTGTTAGACGGGACGGAGCTGGTTCAGGTTCTCACCGGCCCTGTCTGCAAGCTTTGGTTGGCTCTAGATCGGACTTCCGTGCCGGACAGAATTGGGTTGAGCTCAAATGAGCTAAATGTGGCTTTATTTCAGCAGCCGAGAAGGCAACTGAGCGGCAGGAGCGGCCGCGCAGCGCCCGGGCGGGCTGCGAAGGGAAGCGTCGCCTTCGCCGGGGCTGCGCCCGCTGGTTGCACGCCCCTAAGGCAAACAAAATCAGCAGCTGGGCAGCACGCTAGCGGGTACTTCCTCCTTTGTCCGAGCGAGCGGCAGAAAGCTGCGGAGGAAAAAAACTCGTGCTTGCTTGGTTTAATCAAACATCATTAGGCTTGCTGGTTCGTTATCTGTGCTCGGCGGCCCCACCCTCCTGGAGGGAGCTGCGACGGGGTTGTGCTGCTGCTCTTTCCGGGCCTGCTCTCACCGCGGGCAGCCTTGTGCCTAAATTTAATTCGCCCTTATTGCAAGGTTAAGCCGTTCTTCCCATCGCAGGCGTTATCAGCGTAATTAATGATTTTTTCCTGCTCCCCTCAGAGATGCCGTGATGAGCCGGTTACGATCAGTTGCTTGCACAGCGGTGATGGAAGCCTCTTCCAATTTATTTTTATCGCGTGTGCTTTTCGGGGTCATATCATTAGCATTTCCTTTTTTATGAACCACTGATGCCTCTTTGGGAAACTTGGAAAAGCATTCTGCTTGGAAAAGCATTTTTTGTGCAGGGGTTTGGTATATTTTTTCCTTTACTACAAGTCACTAAACATAGTTCTTGTTTTGCACTGCTGCCTGTACACGTCGTCTCTTGCTGCAGAATTTGGACCTGCAAGTCGCTACACGTGGGGACAAGTGGCCACGGTCACAGAATCACAGAATCGTTGAGGTTGGCAGGGACCTCTGGAGATCTTCTAGTCCAACCTCCCTGCTCCAGCAGGGTCCTCTAGAGCATATTTCCCAGGATCACATCCAGACGGCTTTTGAATATCTCCAGGGAAGGAGACTCCACCACCTCTCTGGGCAACCTGTGCCAGTGCTCTGTCACCCTCACAGTCAAGAAGTTTTTCCTCAGGTTTAGGTGGAACTTCCTGTAGTCAGAAGTCAGGACTTCGGTCCTCTGGGAATGCATGGGTACGATAATGGTCCGTTTGAGGAGTAGTTGGCATCTGTGGGGCACGTGCTCCCCGGGAGCCTGGTTTCAGCAAAGTAACAGAGTTTTTCTGAAGCAAGCAAGCAAGATGATTAGAAGTTGATATATAACCATATCCATCTTCTCTAATCCAGGTAAACCGTATCAGCCTTGTCACCTTCTAGTCAGTGCTATGAAAAAGGGGCTAATTAATAGAGGATTACAGAGAAAAGAAAGCAGGGCTTCATCTGAACAAAATAAAAGCTGAAATGTTAGGCAGCCGACTTTACTGGGAACGGGAAGATTTGTTGGCTTATGGTAACTGAAGGTGCATAATGGTTTGGAGAAACTGCAAATAAAGAGAAGTGAGGTCATGCAGTGGGAAGAAAACAAGAAACACATGCTTGTCCAATTGTTGTTTTTCCTGTCTAGAAAATATGTTCTAACATTCACATCCTATAGGCTTACTGGAAGAAGCATTGTGTCTGGTGACAGCCAGCGTCCGCTGCGGTGCCCTTGGCACGCGGTGCCGGCGGTCAGCTTTCTGCCTGGCTCGTCTCTGGGGTTATGGAGAGAGTCGGTCGGGTTCAGCCGTCGGGCCGAGCGGAGACCTTCGTGGCCGGGTGTACGTTTCGCTCGCCCGTTCCCTCCTTTCCGTGACTGCGGTCCCTGATACGGAGCGCTGATCGCTTGGGGGTTTTCAATAACGGAACTGCAAGAAATTAGTCACAACTGGCAGAACGGTGTTTTGCTTATCAGTCCCATTGTCAAAAATGGTGGAGCTATGTTTAATTGCAACATATTTCATCACTGACCTTAGATGAGAAATGCCAGCTAAGCAGTTTAAATCTGGCAAACCGGAAAGCGCCCCACACTTGTGTCTGATAATGGAAAGCATCAAGCAACCTTAACTGTTTCAATTCTTCCAGTAATACTTCTGAGGATTTTGGGGGGCATATAAGGAATAATATGCAACGCAGTAAGCTATACTGAGGTACGTAGCAGTATACTGCTACTCCGTGACAGTAGTATATACCAATACATGACAGTGTAGCCTAAAGAAGGCAGTATCGTGAGCAAACTCCCCAAGCGCCCCATCTCCGTCCCTGACTGGCTCTGCATCTCTGCTCTGCCTGTTCCCCTCTCATCATAACCTAACTTCTTTCTTTCTCTCTCAAAAAAGTGTATCTGCTGCTTTTTCTGAATCTTGCAGCCAGACTGGGTTGTTCCGTTGTAGTTTTTCTCCCCTTTTCATTTTATAATGAAGTCAAGTGATTTAAAGAGCAAGCCATGGCCCCAGACCTGTCTTTATTAGCAATCTCCAGATGGCGTTGGACCTCCTGACTTGCCCCGACGTGTTTGTCCCTTGGGACACGGGTATGCGGCGCAAGAGCCTCTGCGAGGCGCCGGTCGGCCCGTGTCCCCAGGGAGCCTGCGGGCTGTCTGTGCTGGGGGAGCGTGGTTTTGGCTGGCCTCGAGGCTGCTAGGCAGAGCTGGAGAGATGGCTAACTGTCCTGAAGTTTTCAGCCTTCTTGTACAGATTTGTCCTTTGCTAACCAAGTGCGTTAACCTGCTCTTGGTCGTTATTTATCTTTCCTGTATCGTCCGTCTGGGAGCCCTGCAACATGATCCTCCCTCGTGCTGTGCTCTGCGGAGCCGAGGGTGATGCTTGGTGGCACCGAGAGCAGCGGTGGTGGCGTGCTGTCAGGGAAACCAGAGCTTTCTCTGAGCAGAGTGACCGGCAAGGAGGATCCCTGCTTGTGGAACAGGCAGAGACACAAATCTTTCCGAAACTTCACAAATCTAAGGTGGTTTGCCTAAGAGAAACTGGCCTCGGGAGCACCTGAGGGCACTGGGTGGGTTTGGGAGGTCTGCAGAGAAACATGCCTGAGCGAAACAGGATTGTGAACAGAGCGATGGAGAGGCCAGAGCAGGACCAAAGTCCAAGATACAGATTGACCTTCACCGTTGGTTCCACCTGACTCAGTGGCTTTTGGATGTGATACGAGAAAGGTCGGGTTCACGATCCCTAATCTACCGGTGAGGCCTCAGAGGAAGCAACGTGGCTGAGGTCAGCCTGGTGGCAGTGCTGGAGCCTCCAAAAGCCTCGTCAGGAAGCCGGTGGGTACGCGTTCCTGTGCAGAGCGCTGGTGCAAGCACCTGCTCAGCACTGGCAGGAGCACTAAGAATTGAAATTCAGTACAGGATCGGTGCACAAGATGTTGCACATACCTAGGTTTTTTGCTGTTGAAGCAACGAATGCAGAAACGCTCATGTGCTAACTTGGACTAAGCATTTTAGAGACTAGCTGACAAACCTTAAGAATCTTGAGAAATTCACTTAATTCCTTTAAAAACTTGAGAAATTCACTTAATTCCTTTAAGGGAATTTTAGGGAAAATAATTTTTTAAAAGACACAAGCCTTTTTCAGGAGCGCACATGGCTTTCAAATCCAAGAGCGGTCAACACCAGAAATACAGGTATGGTGCAGAGACCTCCTGCGATGAACATTTGTGATGTAGGGTCAGTGGCAGCCTTGTCTTCTCCCTCTCTCCCTTCTACAGCTCCTCATTCTTGCTCGCCTTCAGTCCTGGGATCTACATCCTCCTTGTGGAGAAAGCCAGTCCCTTCTTGTCTTTCAATGCCTGGTCTTTTTCTTCATACTTCATAAAAAAGTAGATTTCTTTTTAATTTCTTTCATTTCTGGAGCTGAGGAAAAACTGAGGAACTGTCACTAAGCGCAAAAGCCCTGTTGGTGCTCTTCAGGTCTTCCCTGGCCGGGAAATAAGGCTGAGCTTTTAGCTGTGCAGTGGGAGGAAGCAGTGCCAGAGAAGCGCCGCAGCGGGGACAGGCCACACTTGCCGTACTGTGATTTCTGGGACAGAAAATAAAGCTCCAAAGCGTTGCTTTGAGTTGCGGCTTCGTCGTCAGTGAGAAGCCAGCACGGTGCTCTCTTCGCAGCACCGCTGAGGACCACGAGGTGCTGAAGGCGTTCAGATCGCAGCCTTTCCAGAGGAGTTCAGGGAGGAAAAGGTCCAGCTGATAATACTAGGAAAGCAAATAATTCTGAGTCCTTTTCTCCGTTCTTCTGTGGTGTACGCTGCTGCGTTGGCGAGAGCGGTGTTTGTCGCTCTCGGGCTAATTCCAAGAGGTTGTTCCTTGTCTCGATAGCCTTAGCAGCGCGAGAGTCTTCTGTCTGTCTTAAGCTGTCCTGAAGGACTTTTGGTTTGGGGGGTTTTGTGGATTTTGCAGACCTATTCTTCTGCTAAAGTCAAGTCTTAAACTGTATGAGTAATGCAAAATCGTATTGCAGCCTCAGTGCATTGCTCCTAGGTTAACCCTGAGTAATGTTCTTGCAGGGTTTATGGAGGTGTGCAGCCGCTGCCAGCTGCCTAGCCACCCCAGGCCTTGGTTTTCTGATCTAGCAAGCAAAGAAAATGGAGAGCCTCAACCCCACTGCCACAAAGCGCACTGAGTTGCAGAGCAAAACTCCATTTTTCTTCATTTCCCTGCAGAACTGGGTTCATGGTTTGTGATGCTCCGATGTAATGGCTAGGTTTTATTATCCTATAAACAGAGAGTCCACTTAACTGTGTTTGTTCATAACTGCCTTTATAAAATCCTCCTAAGAGTTTAATATCTTTTCTGGTTTTCACCCAAACAACTACTAAGGGAAGCTTAAAAAAGACCTACAGAGAAGCTAGCGGTTCGTGTTAGTCGGGCGATCAAAAGCGGCTGCTGCGGAGCCCTACGGCTTGCACACCGAGGAGGTAGCTCGGCCGCTGCCGCTTGTAAGGGATATCTTACTGTTTATTTTGATGTAATGCATTACTTGTCTCTATGAGATTTGAAAGCAGTTCCGCAGTGTGGCAGAAATTACGTTACTGTCTACAGCTGAACCTTACTGCGCGTCTCACTCGACTGACTTAAGGCACAGCACTGCGTAATCAAATCACTAATGCGCTGCTGCAGAAAGAAAAAGAAGAAAGTGCCGTTGATGTCAGTAAATATTTTCTGTAGCAGAGCTTAAAAGCCAGGGCAGAACTGGGAGCCTGTGATTCCGGTAATTCAGATCTTCTGTTTAATGGAGTGAAATGAATTGTTTATCTGTCAGAAACGTGGGATTCGAGGCATTTTGTTTGGGCTTTTTAACTGCACTTATTAGGTCTTGCTAACTTAATTGCAAGTCATAGTGATAACCTTATCGCTGTTATTTGCAGTTAGGGTAAACAGAGGGCTGCAGACCCGGCTGGCGCGAGCACCCGCAGCAGCGGCGTGCCGGGTGCCTGCCGCGGAGCGGTGCGGGCCCGCGCGGCCCCGGCCAGCGAGCCCCCGGCCGCGTTTTGCTGCAGGCGAAGAGGGGAAAGTGGCAAGTCAGCATCAGTTCAGGACGTCTGGTGCAATAAAAACAGCAGCTTCAAGGCAGAAGAGCAAATCAGTGCGACCGTTGGAAGTGAGTTGCTCAGGGCCAGCCCCTCGGAAGAGGCCTTAGGAGGTGATGGAAACTGCTGCCACGCGCGGGTGCGGTGGGACGAGGTTCCCGGAGGAGGAGCCGCCGTGCATCCTGTCTCTGCTTTTCTGCTCTGAGGAAGCACGAGGCCAGGAGAGATGTGAGTTTCGTTCTGTCCGGCCCCTTAAAAAAGGGCCAGGCTTGTTTTTGGGGGTGCAACACCGAGAAATGGGAACGTGACGCGTTTCCTTCCCGGAGGGACAGCGCGTAGCGAGGTGGCGAGTCCCTGCCGCGGCCGGGTGCGAGCGGGCTTGGGGGGCGCTGGCGCCGAGAGCAGCGGGGCGCGAGCTGCGACGGCCCCGGCGCGACTCTCCCGGGCCGTTGCTGGCTGCTCCTTTCCCAGGGCTGAGGCTCTGAAGCAGGAATTATATGTTTATTGTTGCTTGCTTCTCTCATTGTGTGATTATTTTAGGCAGGACTGCTAGATTTTGGTTCTCTCTGGCTGTTTTTGGCTGGGTTTTGTGGAGGCCAGACGGGGTCGCAGCGATGCGCGCAGCTCCTTGGGGGAAAAGACCTTCCTTAAAAGTCCCTCTACAACCGGCTTCTTTTAAGAGGCTGAGAAAAGTAAACACAAAAGGCGCGAAGAGGTCTGGCAGGCGCCGTGGGGCTCTTGCAGACCTGCTCTTTCCGGCTCCCCCGGGGGCTCGCGGGCGCCACGTATTTGCACCTCCTTCGGACTGCGGTGCGGCGCCTCCGGGGAGCGCGGGGCCCCGGAGCTGCTCGCTGCCGCGGGGTCCGGCCGAGCCGCCGGCGTGAAGCTCAAGGACGAGTCCCCTGTCGCCTCCGTCTCTTCTTGCGCGGCGGCGGCGGCGGTGGCAGCTGAGCTCGGGCTCCCTTTTCCGGCGCTCCTGAGGGCTCCTCGCGGCTCTTGCTCTCCCTTTGCTGAGCAGCCGGCGAGAGATCGGGAGTTTCCCGCGGTGGCCGCGGGAGAGTAGGATGCCAGGCGCTGCGCAGCGATTCTTCGTTGGACCTTCCCGAATCGCTCAGTGCTATTTCCCTCCGGCTGCAGACGGGTCTGTTTTCTGTGACGAGCGCCTAGCACCTCGAGGGGGTTGAACGCCGGATTATTAGGAGACCGCGCTACGCAGAGGGGTCTCGCTGACTTTTCCGAAGTAAAAAGGCCGTTGCTGATGCACCAGGATGCCGCCTGCCTCCGAGCTTGCCTGCGCTTGCACACATGCATGTGGCGTTTCTTGTCTTTTTTTTAATCAGGTAGCAGAGAGGGGATCGGCGCGAGGGGAGCTAAGCCTTCGCGGGGAGAGGATGCCCAGCCTCGCGGCCGCCCCGCCGGCAGCAGCACCGCCTCCGGGAGGACCGCGCGTTCCCGCGCACCCGCGCTGTGTGCCTTTACGCATGCGTTACGTCGCGTGCCGTTACGGCCCTTAGGGGCCCTTAGGGCGACGAGACGCTGGGAAGGCGTCGCTGGGGAGCGCGTGCTTTCCGAGCGGCGCCAGCGCCCGGGTGTCTGGGCTGCTCTAGGAGAGGGGCCGCGGGGCCGGACGCACAGGGATTTCCAAAGTTTTGCCCGGTTACTTTCCTCCGGAAAATTGCACCGTTGCCTGTGGTTTTTCAGACTGCCACGGAAGAGTGGCTCCTGGCGCGCAGGGCCTGCGTCTGAGGGTTACGGGGTCAGCCTTAGCCTTAGCGGGGGTTCTTGTCTTTCGTTTCCTTTCTGTCCTTGCCTCTCGTCTTGCTTGGCAGCGGTTCCCTTTGTTTCCCAAATAAAGCAGTCCTCCTTTCAAGCAGGATAAAAGCGAACACGGATTCAACCGAGAAGAGGGGAGCTATCGCTATTCCTGCGCCAACCCGCTTCCCAGCGCCGGGCAGGAGGAGGAGCGGGCGCGAGCGCTCGGGGAGCGCAGCAGCAGCTAAAAAGCCGACAGTCCTCCTCCTCCCAGCAAACCAGCGACTTCGGGGGTGTTTTGCAGTCACGCTGGTACTTTTTGCCCAGGTAAAGCCGGGCGGGCGGGCGTTGCGGCTGGGCCTGCCGGGGTTCGCCGGCGCGGCGGGCTGCGGCTGCGCCCCAGCTAGCGGAGAGCTGCGGAGACGCGGGCTCGCGCCCCTGGGCCCGGCGCGGGTGGCAGCTGCGGAAGGGTTTGGGTGTGCTGTGCCCTTTCAGCCGCCAGGGTTGACTTGCGGCGGGTTTCGTGGCCTGCGTGTCCCGGGACGCTGCGCTGCTGAGCCCCGCCGCGCCGCGCCGCCTGGCCTGGCCTCCTGCCGCTGCCAGCGGCACCTCCGGCCCCGTAAAGCCCCCGCGGCGGCGGCCGGAGGAAGGGTCTCGCGCCTCCCACCGCTCGGGCCAAGCCCCAGGGAGCCCCCAAAGCCGGAGCCCCCTGAAGCAAGCGGCAATTTCGTCTGCTTTGCTCTTCGGCTCGGGCGGTAACTTGCCGCAGGCGCGTCGGGCCCCGGCGCTCGGCTCGGCGACACGTGAGGACGTCTACCTACAGGAAATAAACCCCCCGCCAGGGAGTTTGGCCCGGGTCGCAGGCGAGGGTTTCGCGCGCCGGGCAGGGCCCCTCTCCTTCGGCTCCTCGGCGCCGCAGAAACACAGAGGGGTCTTGGCGCCTGGACCCAAGCGAGACCACAGCAAGGTAAAGAGGGGACGGGGGCCGGCTGCCGTTCCTGAGTCGAGAGACCGGCTCTAAAACTCTTCTCTGCCAGCCTTTCCTGGGTCAAAGGGACTGAATGTTTAGGGAGTGACTTCCCAGAACGGGCAAAGGCTGAAGTGTCCGCGGGGCAGCTGCCCGTCCGCCGGGGCGGGCCGGGGGCCGCGAGCGCTTGCCCCTCGAGGCCCTGCCCCAGCCAGGTTTGTCCGCCGCCCTTTGCCCTGCACAACGCCGCCGTTTTTCCAAAAAGTGGGCAATTCTGCTTCCGAACCGGGGCGTGCTAAGAGGGGAGGACGAGCAGGAGGCTGCGCTCCGCCCGCGGGCGCTGCGGAGGGCAGTGGCGGCGGTGGAGAGCCGTCCGGCCGCGGTGACGTGGACCAGCTCGCTGGCGACCCAGGAATCGCAGGACCGGCTCAGCGCACACCTCGGGCTTTGCTTTGCTCTCCTGGCTAACGCTCGCTCTCTTTCTGCCTCGCTTCCTCCCCCTCCTTTCAGTAAATCAAGTAAAATGTTTCCAACGACAAAAAGATGCTCCAATCCCTCATGTCCTACCGATGTTTTTATTTATGGATCCGGAGAACAAGGTACCTACGCGGTAGGATCCCAAAGCTTTGCAATAGTCATTGCAATAAAAAACAGATTTTGGGGGAACTCACTCTTTAAAGTTGTTTTTCACAGCTATAAAAAGCATACGGAAACGTTTCCCCTTGGTATGCCTACATCCTTTCCACTAAATCGGCGGTTTCCTTTTTCTTTCTGCTGACCAGGAAGCTCTCTTCTGGATGCTTCGGCTTTGATGTCTGCGGAAAAGAAACATCAAATTAGCAAATCTACGGGAAAGAATTAACCCAACGTTGCTCCCTGTTCCTGAGGGTCGGGGATTGACCGTCGGACGCGCGCAGCCTCCCGCCGGTTTCAGACGGGCTAAGGAAAGGAGCGCGCCGGAGGGCTGCTTTCCGTTACGACTGCGTTAGCTGCAAGGGGCTCCTGTAAAAACATGATAAACCTGTGGGAACTGAAAGAATAGCTGCTCAAGGTCGGCACTGCGGGCAGGTTCTTGTAAAGCCTGGCTGGCTGCATTGGGGATACCCGGGGATGCGAGCGGAGCGCCGAGCATCCTGCCCTGGGCCCCGCTGCGCCGGCCTGCTCCGGCGCAAACAGCAGCTACCGGCGCGGGGAGCCCCGCTGCCTCGCGCAACCTCGCGCCGCGGAGGCTACGGGAAATCCCCCAGCGAGACGTTCGCTGCGCGCCTCTTCCAGCTGGAAAACACGGACGGACTGAGTCATCTTGAAGCGTTTAGGACTGATCGAAGTTAATGCAACGCAGATCTGTGCTCTGTCTGTTTTACTTTCGGACTAAATCTCTTTTTGCCTGCTAAAGCCTGTCCAAGCAGTGCCCAAAGCTCTTCAGTCCTTGCTGCAGGTGGATCGAAAGCCCTCTGCCGCTGAGTCCAACACCAGGAATGCAGGCAGGCTGGGGCAGGAAGTCGTTTTCTTGTCCCATCACATTTTTAGGGAAGAGAAAAAAAAAATCCCAGCAGCTGACACCACGAAATGCTCCATCAGCGCCCAAGAGCAAGATGCTGAGGGGGCTCCAACCCGTTCCTGCAGCCCCCGCGGCCTGGGCACAGCCGTGGGGACGCTCCTCCGGCAAGCGCCAGCCCCTGGTCCCTGTCCCCGTCCCCGTCCCCATCCCTGTCTGCATCCCCATCCCTGTCCCCATCCCTGTCCCTATTCCCAGCCCTGTCCACATCCCCATCCCTGTCCCCGTCCCCATCCCTGTCCCGGCGTGCAGCCCTGCAGCAGCCGCCTGGAGCTAAAAAGACCCCCCCAAAGTTGAGGCAGGGGCAAAATCTTCAAGGTCTGTGGGTGAACTCTGTTTTTCCACTTCCTCTCGTTTAGCGGAGCCTTTACCCCCTTTGTCTCTGCTAGAAATAGTTTCCCCTGGGTCTGCGTTCGCTCGCGCTGTGGTCAGTAACACGCGGCCCTGGGGGCTTTTTTAAGCTGATTATTTTTTTCCATCTCCCCAGCGTCAGGACGGAGCGCGAGAGCAGCCGAAGCAGGGAGAGGTTGACACGCGAGAGCTACGAACGGCTGTAAAACTCAACGCCGAGTCGACGGGAGCCGGCTGCGGGCAGCGCCGCCCCGAGCCCGCGCCCCCGCGGCGGACTGGTCCCGGCGGATCCGTCGCCGAAACTGCGGGCGTGCAGAGCCCCTGCTGGCTCCAGCACGCCGCAGCCGTCTTTTTTTTATTTTTGCAAACGGCAGCAGCAGGAGGAGGGAGGCAGAGAGAAGAACCGAAAGGCTCCCGCGTGTTTCATCCCGCCTGCGGCGGCGGCGGCCGCCCCGGCCCCGCGAGAAGCGGCCCGCTTCGGCCGGCCCGGGAGGGGACGCTGCGCCCTTCGCGCGGCTCCCACCGCCCAGGGTTCGCGCTCGCCGCTGCTGCCTCGGGGCTTGCTCAGGGGCAAAGGCTACGAGGTTTTGGGAAATGAAGATTTTTTAAACGTAACAAGCCTTAGGAAAACTACGAAAACGTTTCTGGAGCTGCCGCACAGGTTGCCGAGTCCAGCCAGGGCGCGGGAACCGAGCCGGGGCCTCGGCGCGGCAGAGCCGGCGGGCAGCAGCGGCCGGCCGGCCGCCATGTGACGCATGACGTGTCTGCGCTGTCAGCTGTCGGTTTGGGCCGAGCACGTAAAAGGGGAGCTGGAAATTTGTGCAACCTAAGTTGCGTCTGGCTTGTAGGCGCTAACTCCCGACGAGTTACATGGAAAAGCGGTGCAGAATTGTCCACAGCTGTGCCCGAAACCCTCCCGGCACGCTCCGCGACGTCTGTTTTTTCATTGTAGACGGATTAACTTGGCTTTACGCTGTCTGTTGTTCCTACGCTTCTTTTGGTGACGGAACATGTTGCTTTAAGGAAAAAGGAAAGGAAAGGCTGGATATAAATCCCCCTGAAGAGCAACGCCAACCCAGCCCCGCAGCGAGGCCCTTTGTCGCTAACTTGTCGGTGACGGTAGCAGCCCCGTGCCCCTGCCGCGGTCCTCCGCGCTCAGCACCACATGTGCGAGCAAGAGGGCAGCGCCGGGGTGCCCCGACTCGGCTCTGGCAGCGCGGTGGCTCTGCCGCGGGCTGGGCTCGCGCGCCGGCCGGCACAGCTGGGACGGCAAAGAGAGAATCAGACTTACCAGGAAGTTGCTGCTTCGGCCTTATCTGCGGTGGAGGACAGACGGGAACGCATCTGGGCGCAGCACCGCCGCCGCCGCCGCCGCTCGGGAGCACCCGCGGCCCGGCCGCTCGCACCCCTCCTTGCTCCCCCTCCCCGGGGCCAGTCGGGCAGCGGCAACGCGCGTCCAAGAGAGACGCAAACCAGGCAAATACCGTTCTAGACGGGACTGGAAGTAGCAAGGACCAAAACAAACTCCCTAAAAAGCGGTCCGCTGGCCCTCGCCGCTGGCGAGCGGGAAAGCAGCGGCAGCTCAGCGATTCGCGCGCCGTCCCTCTGCGGCGGCCGGCGGCGCGGCGGGAGGGGGCCGGAGCTGCCCCAGCGCCCCACGCGGCACGGCTGCCCCCGGCGCCTGCAGGTCTCAGCCGCAGCGGGGTGCCGCGACGGCCCAAAGCCTCGCAACGCAGCTGCCGCGGGTCCGGGCGCAGAGGGTGCAATATTGCCCTCTCTGCGTACATCCGTGTAGCTGTATCTGTATGGGATCCATAACCCGGGGGGCTTATATAATATGTAATAAATATAAATATAAATATATAATATATAATATATATAACATATAAGCCCGAGGGCTCGGGCCCACAGCCGTGCTCAGGACGGAGGCGTCAGCACAGCTGTGAATAATTACGGTGTTAAAAACGTATATATATTTTTTTAATCCGATGCATTCCACCCTGGAAAAAACGCAGATCTCGTTTCTCGCTGGGGAGGTTAAGGAGCGCTGCTCAGCAGCTGCCTCGCCAGCAGCCCTTTAACTCCGCAGTGCACGTTCCTGGGCGGCTGCTGAAAGGCGGCGGGCGGCGCTGGCTCCGTGGCGCTGCCGAGCGGCTGCGCAGAGGTGGCGCCGGCAGCCGGGCGGAGGCGCCGGGGTCCCGCTTTGGGGGGCTGTCTGTGATTGTCCCGGGCTTCCCGCGCCGCCTCCTGCCTGCCCAGCGCCTGCGGGAGCGTCGTCGCCTGCGCGGCGTGCGTGACCGCGTCAGCTCCTGCCCCGGCAGCCGGCCGGCAGCTCTCCACCCCACGGGCCAGGAGGCGCAAGGAAACGTCCTTGGTGCTTGAGCGGCCGCAGGGTCAATGGCAGGATGAAAGAACATGCGGTGCAGCAAGTGCGTCCGGCCAGCGGCGCTCGCACCCACCGCACCGTGCTGCACCGTGCCGTGCCGTGCCATGCTGTGCCGTGCTGTGCCGTGCCGTGCTGCGCTGTGCCGTGCTGCACTGTGCCAAGCCGTGCTGCACTGTGCCGTGCCATGCCGTGCTGCACCGTGCCGTGCTGCACTGTGCCAAGCCGTGCTGCACTGTGCCGTGCTGTACTGCACCGTGCTGTGCCGTGCTGCACTGTGCCGTGCTGTGCCGTGCCGTGCTGTACTGCACCGTGCTGTGCCGTGCTGTGCCATGCTGCGCCGTGCCGTGCGGTACTGCGCCGTGCTGTGCCGTGCTGCACTGTGCCGTGCTGCGCCGTGCCGTGCTGCACTGTGCCGTGCCATGCCGTGCTGCACCGTGCCGTGCTGTACTGTGCCGAGCCGTGCTGCACTGTGCCGTGCTGTACTGCACCGTGCTGTGCCGTGCTGCACTGTGCCGTGCTGCGCCGTGCCGTGCTGTACTGCACCGTGCTGTGCCGTGCTGTGCCGTGCTGCACTGTGCCGTGCTGTACTGTGCCGAGCCGTGCTGCACTGTGCCGTGCTGTACTGCACCGTGCCATGCCGTGCCATGCTGTGCCGTGCTGCACTGTGCCGTGCTGCGCCGTGCCATGCTGCACTGTGCCGTGCCATGCCGTGCTGCGCCGTGCCATGCTGCACTGTGCCGAGCCGTGCTGCACTGTGCCGTGCTGTGCCGTGCTGCACCGTGCCATGCTGCACTGTGCCGTACTGTGCTGTGCCATGGTGTGCTGCGCCGCACTGTGCCGTGCCATGCCATGCTGCACCATGCTGTGCCGTGCCGTGCCGTGCTGCACCGTGCCATGGTGTGCTGTGCTGTGCCGTGCCGTGCTGTGCTGCACTGTGCCGTGCCATGCCGTGCTGCACCATGCTGCGCCGTGCTGTGCCGCACTGTGGGGAGCTGCTGGGCTCCGTGCGCGGAGGCGGTCGGACGCCGGCGGGCCTGGGGCGCTGCGCCGGAGCAGCAGTCTGCCCCGCGAACCGCCGGGCGCGCTCCGGCAGCAGCGCGGTTGCTCTGCGCGGCCTCCCGCCGTTGCTGCGCTCGCTCTTCCCACGCGCTGGCGCTTCAGGGACGCCTGTGCTGCATCTCCCCGCCACCGACCGTGAGCTGCAGGAGCGGAAGACGGGCCCTGGCCGCGGCGCGCCGCCTCCCGGCCCTGCGCCACGCCGCCTGCCTGCCCGCGCCTTTCGGGCGGCCGACCGACGGACGGACAGACGAACAGACGCCGCGCGGCGGCGCCGAGCGCGGCCCTTCGAGGCGGCGGGCGTGCTTCGCGCCGGGCAGCGAGCAGGAGAGCTAACAGAAGCGCTTCCTGTTGCAAATTATGGAGTTTTGCTAAACCTGCTACCGTTTTTGTTAAATTTGTCTTTTTACCCCAAAAAGGAAAAAAAAGGCTCGCTCTGCTGCTGCGACTGCGGGTGCAGGGCCAGCAACGGGCTCGCAAGCCGGCTCCGGCGGGGGCCCCGGCTGCGGTGCCCTGTGCGGCCGGGGCCGTGAGGGCGGCGCAGGCCGCGGGGTGCTTCGCCCTCTCCTGCTCCTTTCTTCGGCCCGCGAGCGCGCAGAAAGCAAACGGAGCCTCGGAGAGCAGAAACGACAGACGCGCCCAGTAGCGTTTGCTGCGGAGCAGCCGGGCGCGCTCGCCGGGACGGAAGCGGTCGCCGGCCCGCGCCCCTGCACGGGGTCCAAAAGCTCAGCCGGCGGCCTTGTTGGCTTCCTTGCTGTAATAACTTTAAATAAATCAATCAAAATAAATGTTAAAAAACGATTTGTATTTATTTAAGCGATGAGGCAGCGCTTGACGGGGCCGCGTCTGGCCCGCCGCGAGGGGCGCGGGGCAGGGCGCAAGAAGCAGCCACCTGGGGGAGCCGGGAGAAAGCCTGAGCCTGAGCCGGAAAGGACAGAGGAGCGCGCTGCAACCCGGGCACTACGCGCCTCGTTACCCTTCCCTGAGCGGTACGCGCGCCTGAGCTTTCGGCTGAGCGTTTTAAATACGTGTTTCTCCGCTGGGCTAGCTTTCTACCAGACGACCAACCCTACTCGGCACGCGGATCCCTCCCGGCCCGCGTTTCCTTCCACTGCTTTCCCCGTCCCTTCACAAATAAGCTGGAATCATAGACACGGGAAAACAGGGACAGGCTAGAGCCTATCTGCTCCCGTAATGAGCCTGTTTGCTTATTCATTGCAGAAGAGCGGTGGTGGTGCTGGTGTTTTCCAAACGCACCAAGACGTGTAAAGCCACCAGAGCGTACCTGAGCCCGCGGCCGCGTGCAGGCAAGCGCGGGGCTGCCCGGGGTCACTGGCTGCTGTTAACCTCCAGGTTCAGACGCTCCTGATCGATACAGATTAACTTTGCAACGAGAACTGATTTAAAATGACACAGCCGTTCACAGCTGTGGAAATTCATTAATACTCATTTGAATTTCAGATTGCGTTTACTTTGATAGCATCCGCCCGTATTTCCTTGCAACTTACTTACTTTTTCTAAGCAGGACTTGAGGGGAGAGAGCCGGGACACGGCTGCTCTTCAGATGCAGAACAGCACACGTGGCCATAAGCAAATGGGTTCGTTATTTCTTGTTTAGCTCTCGTATATTCAGTATTAAAGTTGGTTGAAACGTTTTCCTCTGAAATTGTTTTGGCTGGAGGGTACGGCTTTCACTAAACTGTACTGCTAGCGTGCTATTGTGAAATGGAAGGTTTCAAATTAGTATTTCACTCTGGCATTTCAGAATGGCTCATTTAGCTACTTCTGAGTTCAAATCTTATGAAACTATTCAATGACTCAGTTCCTCACCATAATTTTGGATAAAATCAAATGTCCAAATAACAGAATTTCCCATAGAAAATTCCCTTCTCTGGCCAGCTTAATTCATTCTTTGTCCTGCGTTAGCTGATGCCAAAAGTTGGTCATTGCAAGCCGGAGGAGGAACAATAGTCATTCCTCCAGGGCAGATGCAGCCACAAAGTGGAAACAGAGGCTGCAAAAGCGCAAGGCTGTTATCGGCTCCCCAGCCCAGACACGAGCGGACTCGTTTTACCCAGCCGAGTACTGAGCCGAGGCGCAGAGCCGCCCGCCCTTGCGCTGCCGGAGCAGCGGCGTTCCCGGGGCAGTTCGGAGCTCGGACGCCGCGGACCCGCTCCGACGCCCTTCTCAGTTCAGCAGCGCCGGCGCGAGCTGGAGGGACTGGAGCAGGCTCCCAAGTCGAGCGGCTAATCAAAGCCTGCGATTTTGAGCTAAGCAGTCCAGCAGAACAAGGAATGATAGATGGGAAGGAGACATAAAACACAAGTTTCTCAGCTAGCTGTGCCCCGTTTGGTGGGTCCAAAGCCAGGTCCACGTTCTCAGCAGTTTGCTAACCCTCAGATACTTCAAATAATAGCAGCAAATAGTGTAAATAGAGGCCTGTAAGATCTTCCTGTTGCCTTTCTTCCTAAATATTTCAGATAGACACCTATAGGATTGATCTATAAAATGATTCATGAGCAGGAAAGGGAGTATATTTGCAGCTCGATTGATTTGCAATGCCTAATCTGACCAGCTGTGTTCAAATATGGACTTGCCAAACTAACTCTGCAAGGAGGAATTTTTTTCTTAGGTGCTTTGTTTTAGGTCTGCTTGTCACCCTGTCTAAGAGGCTATTAGCAAACTTGTTAAAATTAGCAATGCATATGGCAGCTAGTGACTGTGTTTTAAGCGGCTTAGGCTTAACTTAGTACTTTGCAAAAAGGAAAAGAGTGACACCTGTAGCTGCATTAGCTAAAATAGCAATTAGTAACACTTCCAACGATAAAAACAATTAACAGACCTCCTGGAAAGAGCCTCTAAGCAACGCACCCGAGGTGTGGATGCAGAGGCAGGAGCATCTCTCTTCTCTGCAAAGATGAGAGAGTGGGTGTGAGTGGGTGTGAACGGGTATGAATGGGCATGAGTGGGCGGGAATGGGCATCAGAGGCTGCATTTCCACTTGCATCCCCGAACCGAGCGAGGCAGGGTGCGTAAGAGGGGAGAGGAGGTGCGGAGATGCGAGCTCCTGCTGGCGCGGCGCCGGGAGCGGGGCGCCGAGGTTCAGTTAGAGGCTGGGAGAGAGGCGCGGCGGAGGCTGGTGACGAGGGCGAGGTGGTTACGGCAGCTCGGCGGCGGCGGTGGCGTCCGCCCCCGGTGACGGTGCTGCGTGGGCACAGCCGCTGGCACGCCGCCGCGTTGCGCCCGATTGGCCTCAGGATAAGCGAGATAAAATCGAGGCTTAAGCACGTTCCTTGCTTGCCTCGTTCGTCGGCCCTTGGCTGCTACAGCGCGCGGGAGCCTGGCTGCCTTTTCTCCGTCGTGGGCTAATTAATGCTGGCGTTCACCCAGCGAACGCCAAAGCTCCCCGGAAAGGGAAGGTCCGCTCCGGAGCGGGCCGGGCAGGCGGCGTCTCGTAGCCCCGTCTGCGCCCGTGGCGCGCGGTCCTCGTCCGCGTCTGCCCGTTGCACGGGCGGCCCGTGTCCTGCGCTGCGGGGGGAGGAGGGTTTCCTTGCTGAAATGTCACCACTGCAAACGCCTGCATGGTGCTTGTTGTAGCTTTGCTGTGTTTTTAACTCCTGTATGGCTTTTTTGGTGTTAGCCTTCCAACAGGAACTGACCCAAACGTCCCACTCTTCATCCATCCCACAGCGCTCAGGCCAGAACAGAATTTGGAGATCGAACAAGGTTATGGTCCTGTCTCTATGCTACTGACTTCTCATCCCCTGACTGGCCAGGCTCCGTCCGAAAAGACAAAGTCTGCTCTAGCCAGAAGGTCCGCTCTCGACGTGTTTGCATCCATCCTAGAAACGCCGCGATACCTCAGCAGCTCTCTGGAGCCTCGACAGTGAGATCTGAGATAATCCAGATCCAGCAGGTATCTGCTTGAAATGTTTGGATTTATGGGTCAAAGTCTGAACCTTTACAAATATAATTTTAGCCACAGCCTGTGCAGGGGACCAGGCTGGCTTTACCAGGGGGCGGTGGGGATTGCACGCGGACCTGCTCCACGGCCGTGTCCGCCGGCACCGACCTGCGGTGCCGGAAGGAGCGCGGCCGGCCGAGACGGCTGCCGGGGGCCGCTGGGCTCTTCTTGCTTAAGCTTTGGGGTTTTAGCCTTCATAAATGTGCTCAGTCTGATTTGATGTTAACTTTACAGTGAGTAAAATGCTTCAGAAAGTGGAAACCAGACTTAAAAATTAGGTGCACAAATACAGACTTTTTTTTTCCATGTTTGTCATTTTGACTATGCACATTCAAGATATAAAAGTATTAAGATTTGCAGGACTAGTTGCTCTTGTGTATAGCTGTCCTCAGGTCAGAAGTACGAGGGATATTACCGTGACCGTTTATGCCGGTATGGATGGACGTGCAGGCCAGGCTGAAGGTACTTCCAAAATCCTGGCCGTTGTGTGTGCTCAGGACTTGAGAGAGAAGCTATGACATTTAAAAAAAAAACCAAAAAAACCACACACGAAATCAAACAGAAATCAAAGAAGAGATAACTGCTGAAAAGGAACGAGCAGAGGCGGAGGAGCAGCTGCCAGGGCAGACGATGAGCGCTGCAGAAGAAGGACAGGTCTGCCCAAAACAACGCCCAGGAAGCTAAAGCTGCGTCGCTGCCATCTGGGGCAGGGCGGCATCACGTTCTCTGAAGCAAACGTATAGATGTTTGGGAACACCCAATATTTAAAAACAGAAGGTGCGAAGCCTCTTTTACCGAACTGTTTGAACGCGTCGCATTTCCGCCTTGGGTTTCCCAGGTGAACCAGGGAGGGCAGCGGGGGGCCGCAGGGCGGTTTTCCGGCCGGTCCTCGGAGTGGAGCCACGCAGCAGGACGCCGGCCGGCGGCCAGGGCCTCTCGGGTGAGCGCAGCCGCGGTGGAGCGGGGAGCACAGAAGATGCTGGAAAAAACAGGGAGTTGAGGTTTTCCTTTGGTATCCCCCCGCGGCGCCCGGCCGCGTTAGCCCTATCTGGGAGGGGTTCGCCAGGCGAGTCGGGGAGGACGGCCGCGTCCCGGCAGGCGCGCTGCGTTGCCCGCTGCGCGCCTCCGAAGCTGGCGCCGGGAGCTTCCGGCCGACCGATCTGCGGGGGGAACGCTGCCCTCGGACTCTCCTTCTCCTGTCACCCAAAAATAACTTTAATAATAATCTGAAAAGTACAAGGTGCAGGAGTCGCGTGTTCTGCGAAGCCTCACAAGGAAGATCTCCTCCCGCCCTCGGTGAGGAGCAGGGAACCAAGTTCCTCTCACCGGGGTCACGCTGTAAGGGAGACCTTATGCAGCATGTCCCCCTTTCAGAGGGAGCGAGGGCTTCCCAACAGCCGTCCCAGGGCAGTCCCCGTAGCTGAGGTCACCTCGGAAAACAAGGCTCAGAGCTAAGTTGCAGAGCGCTGTTCTGCGGCTTGGACGAAACGCTTTCACCTGTGAGCGCCGCCGCAGAGCAATGTGTAACACGGAAAGGGCTCGTTACGGGATTTCCTCTCTGGCCAGCTCATGTTTTAACATACTGAACTTTCACATGAATGGCTGAACTGATTTCTGCAAATTTCTTAATAAAATTAAAACTATTTTCAAAAAAAACAGAAAGAGGAGAGCAAGTAGGAAGGACTCGAGGGTCTGCGTAGGAAGGCCTTCATACAGCTGCTGGGTAGCTTCTGCAGATGAGTTCACCACGTTTTGCTTTACATTCCCAGGGCTGCTGTTTTCCCCCTGCGAGACTGAATTTAGCTATTAAGCGTTGTTCTCTTCCGCCGGTCACAGAGCGCAATGCCAGTGGTTCTCGGGATCAGGGTTGACCCTCAGCTCTTCCGAGGACATGCTGGATCCCCTCGGTGCCCTGCCCTCACCTCGCTCGCTTCCCCTGCGTTTCAGAGCCCGAGCCCCTGGAAGGTGTCCGGGGCCGGGCGAGCCGCACCGAAGCCCGGACGCGCCGCGGGACTCTCCGGAGACGGGCGCGAGGTCGGACACCGGACCCACCAGACGCAGGGCGCCGCAGAGGGGCTGCTGACCCGGAGAGCCGGGCTGCCGGCGCGGTGCCGTCCTCGCGCCGTCCTGGGCGAGCACGAACCCGCGAGCGCAGCGGCAATTCCGCTTTGCTGCAGAGTACCCACAGCAGCCGTCACCGCAGGAAAATTCCCTGGATTTCCAAAGCGCGGGATGCCGTTTTGAGCACGTCGCTCCTGTTCCCGGCAAGGGCAAATCGCGCCTGCCTGTCTCCTGGCTGGGGGCGAGGGTCCCGTGTCTCAGCTCTCCTGAGACTAGGGAGATACTTTGAAAAAACTGGTGAGCAGCTGTTGGTAAATCAGGGCTATTATTTTTACCTACTAGGTTTCCTAAGGGGAATAATGAAATGATCCCAGGCTTTATTCCTGGAGCAGTAGGAGGAGCCCTGCCTCTTTACTGCCTTCTGGTAGTAGTCATTTTCCAAAGACACCTAAAACCAGGCAGCTGTGCTAAAGGAAAGAAGCTAATGGGTACAGGAATTTCATCGGAAGTAGAAAGATCAGTGGAGGAAAATATCATCGTGCTAAACTCAGCGCCGTGCTGGTGGGGCAGGGGGGCTGGCCATGGGGAGTAACCCTGGATCCGAGCGTGCTCCCTTGCGGCGCAATACCAAATAGGCGAGCGGTGCCTTTGTCCTGAAACATGGCACAGACTTCCCCAGGGCCACCAGCCTCTCCGCCACCGTCGTGATTTACATGGAGTGCTTCGGGTCGATAAGAGGATGGCGCAGGAAGAGCGTCCCGTTTTCCCTCCTTCCGTCTATTTCTAGAGGGATTTTCCAGCCTGCCTTTGCCTTGGACCAGGGTGTGAAAAGGTGGATTTGCTTTTCCGTGGCCGAGAGCCAGGCGGGGGCGGATCAGCTCCAGGTTCAATTGAGCGTGTCCTGAAGGACTAAATCCCGGCGGCCGAAATGGCCCCGTCCGGCTTGCGGATAACCGGCCTGGCTCGGTGGTCTGAAACTTTCTCTGCGCTCAGGAAACTTGCTCTTCTGGGAACATGTGGTTCCCCACCAGGCGCTTGTAAAACTCCTGCAGATCCTGGCGTAGCAGCGAGGGAAGCGTCAATATGCCTGTGCTGCGGCCCCGGGCACCAGCTGGCAGCTGAAGGCCAGGAGGGAAGCGGCAGGGCCAGCTCCTCGCCCAGAGGCGCCCCGCGGCCGGCCGAGGACTTCATCCCAGCCTGGGCAGCCCCGAAGGGGAAAGAGGAGCACGAAGGCGGGACCTGCCTGCAGCTTTGGTGTCTCTGTAGAAGCCCACGTGGGACCTAGCGCAAAGGCAAGAGGCGCTCTGGAGCGTGAAGCCTTGGGGGCCTTCGGGGGCATCGGAGCGGAGCAGCGAGCCAGCCTGACGAGCGGCGGTTATCGATATGGATGCCGATCGATAGGGGTGGGATTGGAGAGGCATCGATGGCGCGCCATATGGAGAGCTGTGCGTGTCGGTGGGGGCCCATGCCTCGCCCACAGCCCAGGGTGGCCGACAGGAAAAGCTGGGGATGGCAGCGGAGACGGAGAGGAGCAGAGAGGTTCGGAGAGGCATCGGTCGCTCTGGATTTCCTTCCCTGGCGCTATGCGTGCCTCGGGATGCTGAGGGAAGGCTGCCGATGTGGAGAACGGTCAATGTCGACAGTCTGCGGTGCATAGCAAGGGCACGAGCGGTGCAGGAACGAGAAGCGTACCTGCCCGTGGCCGGCGAGAATTAAGGGCGCCTAAGAGTGGGGCTTGGTTTGGATGCTTAGCCGTGGCTGCGGATGCATGCCTCCCCTGCCATAGGCAAGGCGCTGGAGGGCCCAGGATGGCTGTGCCGCTGGAGAGGAAAGGATGGATATGGCCGGGGATTGAGAGCTCTGGAGGCTGTTGCGTAGCCACCGGTGTGGAAAGCGATAGTCCTGGAGGCGTCGCCTGGCGGAGCCCGGTCGGTGGTGAGAGTGCGTGGTGCCTGGCACAAGTGCTGCGAGAGGGAAAGCTAGCGAGGCCAGGCCCGATGCAGCGGAATGGGTGCCTGTCGATCGGCATCGATATCGATAGCTGGACGAGCAGCAGCAAGCGCCTGGTGACCCGAGTCCAGGACAGCCGTCGCGGACCTGCCCCAGAGCAAGGAGCCGGCGGCCGGCCAGGCCCGGGTGAGACGCCGGCCGGGACTGGAGCGCGGGCGCACGGCAGAGGGTGCCTGGTCACCGTGGCTGCTGCTGCTAGCCGAATCGGCAGGGAGTCCCCGCTCCGAACGTCCTGCGGAGCAGTGCAGCTCAGAGAAGCCTGGGAGGCGATCTCGTCAACGTGTACAAGTATCTGAAGGGGGGGTGTCAAGAGGATGAGGCCAGCCTCTTCTCCGTGGTGCCCAGCGACAGGACAAGAGGCAACGGGCACAAACTGAACCACAGGAAGGTCCGTCTGAACATGAGGAACAACTTCTTGACTGTGAGGGTGACAGAGCACTGACACAGGTTGCCCAGAGAGGTGGTGGAGTCTCCTTCCCTGGAGATGTTCAAAACCCGTCTGGATGTGATCCTGGGCAATATGCTCTAGGTGACCCTGCTTGAGCAGGGAGGTTGGACTAGATGATCTCCAGAGGTCCCTGCCAACCTCGACCGTTCTGTGATTCTGTGGGGCGCTGGCGGGCCCGCTACCGTCCTGGTAGCTACCTAGGCACGGTGGCCTACGCTGCAGGTAAAGGCGTCGCTTCGTGGGCGCGCTGTCCCTCTGCGCTGGGTCGTCCTCCCGGCACCAGCCGCCGCTCGGGGCTGGCGGGGTCTGCTGCGGCTGCGGCGCGCCGTGCCGTGATGGGTCGCGCCCCAGCGGAGCCAGCGCGGCGGCAGCCCGGCGCGTGAACGCCCTCCTTGGCGGCTGCTGCACCTCCTGTTTGTGGGACGCTGAGCAATCACAGCTCCTGCTCTAAAACTGCACCGGGGCGGGAAGGAGGCTCAAACAGCCAGGCACCAAAGAGGCAATCCTAACTTCCCCGCGTATTTCATGGCACTGATTGGCAAAAAGCTTAATGCCCCCTTGTGCCGGGGGCACGGCGAAGCGATTAGGTTGCAGACAGAGGCTGAAACTTGCAGGTGAGGCACCGGCAGCTGCTGAACGACGTGCCCGAGCTTGGCACAAACTGGAAATAACGCCGAGGGTCCGTTGCCATCAGTGGGAAATGACAGAAATCAAGGGCGGTCCCGCGGGCGCGCACCGGCTCGCGAGGTTGGCGGAGGCGACGTTTGCGCCCCCCCGCTCTCTTGCGCGAGGCTAACGCCTCGGGGAGCGGGGGAACAGGAACGGGGACGTCGCCATTGCGACCCTTACGATGCCCCTCGGGCGCAGAGGTGGGAACGAAGCCGGAAAGTGCCGGGAAGCGGCGGGGTGCGCGGGCGGCAGCGCCCAGCATCGCCGCTCGGCATCAGCATCCAGCATCGCCGCCCACCCCTCCGGAGCGGCAGCTCCCGCTGGCGGGAGGGACAGGGCGAAGGAGGGAAGCTGCTCTGCTGGCTCCGCTGGCAAAATGTGGCTAGGCAGGGATCTGGGTTTTTTTTAATGGCTGCTCATGTTGTTTTGCTAATGCACATACTTTTTTTTTTTGCTTTTAACTCGTTTCCTGTTATTTTTTGCTGCTAGGAGCTTATGGCGAATAAACCTATTTTTGAGGCAGCTGCTCAGGCTGCAGGGTCATATCGCCCCGGTACAAAACTTTGCTTTCCGGTGTGCTACTTTAAAGATCGTCAGGATTTAAAAATAGTCTTTTATCCTTAAAGCACAAGGGCCAAGCACAGAGATGACAGAAGAGACGAGCGGTCGCTGTTACGTGAACGCAGAAGCAGAGGCTGGTTATACGACCTGCCTTGAAAACTGTCGGTATCGGCTTAAACTGTGGCACGGATTCTACCACAGGGTGACTTGCTGCCGGGGACAAAATCAAAGCTCCTAAAAAGACACCGGGGACTTGCAGAATGAGCAAATGGTTTGCACAACGTAGCACAGCACCCTGAAGCAGGAGCAAACACCAGCTGTGGCGCTGCCGGCGTTTTGCTCTTGGGGTTTGAACGCTGCCAGCGCTGGGATGCAGGGAAAATGGGAGAAAACGAGATAAAAACCCCACTTCCCTTTCTTCTCCTTTTTTCCAGAGCTGCCGTTGTGCAGGCTCCCAACAGCCACGCTGCCTTTGCGGCCCCGTCCCCGCGGCGCTCAGCCAGGCTCCTGCTGCGGCTTTCGGCGGAAGAACGAATACCGGCTTTGAGCGCGTCTTCTCTGCCCCTCTGTGCCGGCGTTTCGGCCAAGAGCGGCTGGCGGGAGGGATGGGCGCTCGGCCGCAGCCAGCCCCCGCGCCCCTGCCTCCCGAGCCGCGGGTCGCTTCGTCCCCTTCGGCACAGCAACGCCTGCCACCCTCCGAAAAGCGAAGCTCTCCCGGCCCCTTTTCCCTGCCTGGCGCTCCCCGTTGGCCAAGGGCTCCTAAGAGGGATCCCAGCAGCCGGGACGGCCGGTCAGGCGGGCGATGGCCCGCGGCCCGGGGTGCAGCCCTGCCGTCCGCTCCCGTTTCCCTTCGCGAGCGCGCAACGCAACAAGGCACGGCTCAGGTCGGGGCAGCAAAGCGCTGCCCTTACGTTATGCCTCTCTCTTCCAGCAGGCCGGGCTTGGCGCCGCTGGCGGCCGCTCGCACCCTCCCGCTTTGGTCACTGACAACCGCCAGCGCTGAGCAGCCGAGAGAAGGGGCAGCAGTGCGATTTGCCGGGCGGCCGAGGCAGCGCCGGCGCCGGCCGCGTCCACAAAGTCCGTCGGCAGCGCGCGGGGGCTCGTGTTACGACAGCAGCGCCCGGCAGAGCCCAGCGCAGCGAGGGCAAACGCAAGCGCGACCGGGCAAAGCGCCGAGCTAGCCGCCCGCAGGCAGAAGGAGCCAGCACCTCACTCGGCGCTTTTGCCAGATGCAGGGAGCAGCCAGCGGTACGGCAGACGCTCTCCTGCGGGCAGATGCTCCGTCGCGCGGCAGCGCTGCAGGGGAAGCAACGGGCGCCTGTCGCTCTGCACGCCGACGCCTGCCTGTGTCTGCCTGCTTCCTCCCGTTCACGCTCGCTTCTCCAGAGTCTCTCCTGGCCCCGTTTTCTAACAGCCACGTGCTACGGGCCAGGATTTGCTACGGGAAGCCAGTGTCTATTTGCCAACTACAAATAGGTCAATTACGAATGTGTAAAAGTGCTTCGTGCATGCTGAAAACCTGCCCCGTAGCGTGATCTCACTCGTCCGGCACTAAAACGTGGGGCTTGGGACTCACCGCGCTGGGATCAGGCTGTTTCGCCAAAAGCCTCCCCTGTCATTTCAGGTTAGCTGCCAACTCTCTAGTGACCTCCCTTTCCCGTACATGGAACGAGGAGAAGACAACCTTCCGGCTGGCCGTGGGCCGACGGCAGCGTGCGGCGGCTCCGCGCGCGCCGGGCGCGAGCTGCCTGGGGCCGCGCGTCTTGCCTGCGTGCTTCAATCGCCGCCGGCACGGGTGGAGCTTTCGCTTCCCGCTACCGTCATGCAGCTCATCCCAGGAAAAACCCAGCTGAAACTTGACCCTCAGAAGTCCCCAGTTTCTCCTCGCCGATGCGGTGTTCGGTCCGAGCCAGCTCCAGCAGTTACGGGCTCTCGGCTCCCTCCCGTTCATCACCGTGGGCTCTCCTGTGGCTAGCGTGGCAACTGCTTGCACGTGACAAAGCAATTTTGGCATGGAGTTGCGTGTTTTTAAGCCTTGTTTTATATCATCATTGTTGACTCCCCCCGGTTTAGGAGATAAGTCATCATGCTGTTGCATCAGCTTTTCATTTATTTAATCTCCTTTCAGAACCAATCAATTTGGACACGTCCAAGAGAAATCGCCTCCCGTCTCCTGTGGTTGCTCTCTCTTCCATTCATCATCCTGCTCTCTCTCGTGCACGTGATGACGAGGCTCAGGTGTTTATTGGTACCATATGGTAAAGAAGATGTCAAGCTAAATGTTTCAGGTTGTTGCTATTACACGCGACCCTGGTCTAAACCCGTTTCTGCACCCAATGCGCAGTGACAGCAGGAGTGTGCTTTTCTTGCAAAAGGTGTGCAGCAGGCACATTTCAGGGCTGCCTGCACCACGCCGCAGATTTAATGCACCCCTTACTGAAATGGTTCCAGCTCCCAGAGCCTGCAAGTAACCGCCCGCACCAGGTAACCCTTCCCGCGGCCCAACAGCTACTTCCCCAGCTGTGGTGTGACGTGTATGGTTTTTATATATATAGCACTGCAAGACCTATATATATTTTTATATATACAGCACGTTGTGATTTATTGACATGTAGTAATAAAATCTGCTGCTTTGGCCACGAGAGCATACAGGATGGTTAGAGAAGCTGTAAATGTAACTGCCATGAAATGAGCTCCCATAAAATAAATCCTCATAACTAATGGAGAGACGTTTCCTGCTGAATCATGGGTTACTTTTATGGAAAGCGTACATGCTGATTCATAAATACTGCCAGCTACTTCGGGTTACGAGGGCCCTGGCTGCAAGCTGGTGTTTCACCTGCCTTAGGAACTTCTGGCCCTCGGGAAGGAAGGCGAAGCCTGCCAGAGGGAGGACCCGGCGCTGGCAACGAGGCTGAACCAGGACAGACTTGCGCTGCAGCATCGGCGGGAAAAATCTGGCGGCGACTTGTCCAGCGCGGGTTGTTTTTCCCTCTTAATCCCCTGCGCTTGGCCGGGGCAGCGGCCCCATCGCAGGGCGCGCGGAAGGGGCCAAGGGCGGCGGGCAGCGAGGGCGGCAAGTCCCCTCCTCAGCTTCCCGAAGCGTTGGGTCAGCCAGGCACCTTCCCGCGCGAGCCGCGCTGCCGTCCCTCCGCGGCTTAGCTCTGCTGCTGCTTAATTACACCTCGATTTTCCCCCGAGAGCCCGCTTAGACGTGACCCGGCGTGGACAACGCCGTTCATAGGTGCGCTTCGCTCCGCAGCCAGCTCTTCTCCACGGCGAGAAACTGCGAACTCGCGGTCTAACCAAAGAGATTGTGGACGGGCCCCGATTCGAAAAACAAGCAAAGAAAACCCGAGGCCAAATCTCCGGCTGAACCTTCAACCACAACAGCTGGGAAATAATTACTGGAAATTTATTGCCTCGTTATTTTTCACTTCCTCCTGGTCAAGGCCGGCGGCAGAAGCGCTGAAGTGCCGCAGTAAGTCCTGGGGGCTCGGGAAGTTACCGGCTCCTCGGAGAGGGGCCGGCGCTCTGCCCCGGCGGTGGGCTGCGCCTGCGGACGCCAGGCTGTTCCACCCGCCGGGGCTCGGCTCCCGCAGCAGCCCCTCCGCAGGCGCCGGCCGCGGGCCAGGCGCCGCCGCGCTGCACCCAACGGGGGCTGCTCGCCCGGGGCCGGGACGTGGGTGTCCCCCACGGGGTGGCCTGCGGAAGACCAGGGCGCGCGGGCTCATCCCGAGGCTTTCAGGAGAGGCCGGGACCGCGCTCGGCGCTGAGCCTTAGCTCTGCACGGCGCCACGGCGCGGCGCCCACCGCCTGCAGCTGGGAGCAGCTACGAAATGAAAAGTCCACGCGCCAGCTGCGGCGCTCCTGCTGCCACGACACAACGAACGCGAGCGGCTGAGTTCCCAGCGCTGCGTACAGGAACTGCGCCGGGGTCAGTGCCCCTGAAAGATCATATTTCATTGAGTCACAGCGATAACATTTTTTTCTTTAAAATTTCCAGTAACATTGCAACACGTTCCGCAGCGTGCTATTTAAGGTCATCTCCTCTGCTGTTCGGTACTAAACCTCCCATTGTAATTTTCCACTACTAAGAGCAGAGCTATTTAGAAAAGGCTTTGATGCAGATGGGGAAAGGGTTAGGCGCACAAAGGCATTACGTTTCAAAGCAAAAAGCATTGTTTAAAACACGCACAAGGGTTGTTTTGTGATAGTATACGGTAAGCAAAATTTACAAGTAAGCAGTTATCTGAGCAGGCCGCTTTCAGTGTAAACACAACTTTGGGGAAACCCTTCTGCCTTGATGTGCAATTCCAAATGGTGAAGACTTAGCATTTTTTGCCTTCTTAAGAATGGTTTTCTGTATGAAACTCGGACAGGTACTCTGGCTTCAGCAGGAGAGGAAAAAGATTGAACGGGTAAGCAGTTGCACAGGCCGGCCAGCATGTAGGGACAAGTCCAAAAGAAATCAGAAAGCGCTAATACGGCCCTTTTCTATAGGCACTTTATTGTCGCCGGGCTCTCGGGTCGGAACTCGCCTGGATTCGCCCACTCCCCTTGTCTTTCATGGCTGCAGCGTCTACTTCCCCCCGACCCGGGGTCTCCGGGAGCGAAGCCTCCCGCCTCGCTGACCGCGCAGAGCTTCCAGCGGGCGCGTTTTAACCGAGGGCGAAGGACGAAGGAGCGCCGGGCGCCGCGCGCGGCGTGGGAGGGAGCGGGGCGCAGCGCGGGCTGCTGCGCGGAGCGGACGGAGCGGCGCGCGGGGGGCGGAGCGGCGCGCGGGGGGCGGGGCGGGGCGCGGGGGGCGGGGCGGGGCGCGGGGGGCGGAGCGGCGCGCGGGGGGCGGAGCGGGGCGCGGGGGGCGGGGCGGGGCGCGGGGGGCGGAGCGGCGCGCGGGGGGCGGAGCGGGGCGCGGGGGGCGGAGCGGGGCGCGGGGGGCGGAGCGGCGGGCGGGGGGCGGAGCGGGGCGCGGGGGGCGGAGCGGGGCGCGGGGGGCGGTGGCGGCTGTGCGCGCCGGCGCCGCGAGGGGGAGCCGCCGGCCCGCTGCGCGCCGCGGCGCGGGGGCGCGTTGTCCTGCTGAGCAGCGACGCTCCGAATTTCGTGGCGTTTTCTCTGGGGGAGCGCAGCGAGACTGGGCGGGTGGCCAGAAGGAGAGCGGGAGAGGAAGAGACGGACACCTCTGCGGTTGCTTGGGGCTGTGAAGTTGAAGAAAAGGAGACGAATGGCGTCTGAAGGATGTTCGCAAAGTCGTGGCATGAAAAAGGATCTTCTCACATACACAGATGCTAAGGACATAGCAGCTGTCAGACGGCTAAAGTCATAGTCAGCCTAGTCTGATTTTCTCTTCGGCAGCGGCCCAAAAGGTAGCCTCAGAGGTAGGGCCAAAGAAGCCCTGCAGCGCCCAGCACCACCTGACGGCGCTTGCCTTTTTGAAACGGGAGGAAAAGAAAAAAAAGGAGATTCCCATCAGAATAATAATCCTGCCGGCTTGCCCCGTTTTTGCCCGCTGCTTTATTACCCTGCCCTGCCATTTGGAAAGGGCTTGAACTGCAGTAAGCACCCGTCATTCCTGCTGTCCGGGGACAGCGTGCCCCCACCTCCTTTCGGAAACTGAACACTTCCGTCTGTAAAAGGATTGCAGAGCCCTTTCCCCACACCTAGATATGCTAAAATAATGAAAGCAGAGTAGGTCGTCTCCTCGCCTCAAAATGCAGCAGGAGGTAAGTCAGCTTGCCGTGACGGCAGCAGCAAGGTGGGCGGTGGTGGTGCAGCGGGTGGCCCGCGTCTCTGAGCTGGAAGGTGACACCGGTGGCCCTGCACCACACCTGCCGGGCACACCGCGTGGCCACCCCGGGAGACGAGCCGGGGAACCCGCCGTCCTGCCCACAGCTGCCGGCGTGCATCCGGATACTCACGGCGCTAGCGTGCACGGTGCTGCGCAATGCAAGGGGTTAACAGCTTTCGTAATAGCTGAGTTAACGCTTTTCGTAATAGTTGATGCCAATACTCATCTTCAAAGCATTCTGCAGACATTCATCATTATTCTTCAGGGTCTCTTGTATCCTCATGTTTCTCTTTGCTTTTTAACTTCAGAGAAGCCAAAGGAAGTCTTTTAGAAATTGAATCCAGACCCTAATTCTGCTTTAACTGTTGTAATATAATTTCATGACAGTTTCCTGGAAAAATGACAAATTACTGAATACCATCAGTAGACATTTTCAGCTTGTCTGTTCAGCACTTGGCCATGGCCACTGACGTCTGCAGACCCACTGAGCGCTAGAGGAGGACAGGCCAGTATCGCCTTCACTGCATTTGGTTGTCTCTGTCCTTGAACCGTTGGCTGTGACTCGACAGCGCTCGTGAGGACTGGTCGCCCCTGGGGACGTCGGTGCGGAGCAGCGTCCCACCTGGCTGCAGCTCGGCTCGGTTCGGCTCGGCTCGGCTCAGCACAGCGTGGTGCCCGCTCCCGGGTCAGGCAGAGCCGTCTGCAGCCCTGCTGCGGAGCCACCAAGGTGCCGACCTCCTCCACGATGCAGGAGCCAGGATTTTCCTGGGTTTGCACCTGCTTGGGAGTCTCTTGGAAGAGCATCTCTTCTAATAAAAGGTGCCCACTCATCAGGTTAACCTTTCCTGTGCTCCGTCGCAAGCGTTAGTCTGGTATTTCAAGATTTAATTAGCCCCCACAGTTAATAGTTCTCCATCTGCTAGACTGAAACATCTCAAATTTCTGAAGCTTACAGGGTTATGACAATTGCGCTGCACTTCTCCCTTGCGAAGGCAAACAGACTGGTCTCGTTGAGTCTTTTCCTGTCGCGCGTGTTTTCAAATCTCATGTCGCTGAACCTTTCTCAGCGTGGCGATACCCTTTCTGAGCCCTGGGCTCTCCAGCGCGACCTGCTATTCCAGCAGTTACTGAGGCAGCCCCAAACGCAGATGCCCCCGTGACACGCAGGCTTGAACCCCCCTCGCCAAAGCTGGCCGCAGAGCTCTTCAAAAGCGCTAATCAAAATGCCTGGCTGGGATGGTGTTCCACTGGGAAATGCGTTTTCATCGAACGCTGAAGGTGCTCTGGTAACATATCACATTTCACAGGCTTTTTTAGATTCACAACGTTTTTTTTGGATGGGACTACTTTGAAAGAAATAATTCTGACTATTTTGCTTTGTTTTGTCTTGTTTCAGCTCCCATGAGTCCATTTTAAGGCCCATAAATTCCGTCTGCCTTTTAACTCTACAGAAATATAAAGATAATACAATTTGTACTTTACATGTAATTTTATAATCATATAAAGCTGATTTTCACATATTAGAAAAATGGAATATACTGATCTTTCTGACTCCATCTCACAAAAGATAAACTAGTAATAGTATATGCGGCATGACAAAAAATTCAAAGTTCAATCTAAATTCAAAGTTCAATCTTTGTCGCTGGACACTCCTCATAATAAATGCATACCAGGTAGTCTCACGATGAGCTTGAAAGGGAGTAAGAAATCTTGACTATGGGGGGGTCACAGTTCCCCAGACTTTTTTGACAAGGAAATCTATATTTTTCTAATTTTTCTAATTTTTTTAAAGATGAAATCTTTTATTTTGCACTATTCTTCATGCACAGAATTTTAGCTAGTGCCATAAAACAACTTACTTACACCAAAAAAACACTGATCTTGGTATTTTACATCTGAGTACTATATTTACTAATGGCAAATGAACAAGAAATAAAATTCAACCTTTTTAAATTTGAAAGTTATAAAAAATGTTTCTAGAAGGTAGCTAATAAATGTGATGAATAGGCTCAATGGTAATTGATCTCTTATATTTTTAAAAAATCCTGGCAAACATTTAATTCTACTATTCATTAAAATGTTGCCCTTGTGAGGCATAATCCATAAAAATGATGTGTCTAATAACTATGATGTCAGTGAACTACAACAGAGGGTGAAGGTAAACGAAGACTCCCAGGAGGAAGATTACAAAAGCTCACTGTCTTACAGGTTAATGCAAGTGGGCCATTCCTTCGTTCAGCCTACAAATAATATACGATGACTGCCTGTTCTCCTTCGCTGGCTCACCTCTTACTTGGAGCACATTATTTTTAAATATTCCCGTAAAATTTAAGATTTCCGTTCTTGATGACTGTTGGAAAGAAGAAAACCACGTGCTGGGAAAGTACTTTTTGGTGGTGCGGCGGGGCAGCAGCCGCAACGCGGCGCGAGGGGGTCCGCGGCCGCCCCTCGTGTGCGGTGGAGCCCCGTCCCGGCACCCCGCGGCCGCAGCCCCAGGCCTCCCCCCATGCCTCCCGCAAAAGCCATTGGGACCTCCAGCTCTCCGATCCCATCCCGTCCTTGGAAACGTGAATTTGGCTTTGCAAAGGTCCCTTTTAGCCAGTGCTTGGGAGACGCTTCCCGAGCACAGGCTGCGGGAGGTGCCACCAGATAGCTCCGTAGGGCTTGACAGCGGCAGTGGGGCTCATTACTCTGCTGAACCGAGGGGCGATGCACGCAGGGAAGGAGGGGCAGCGTGGCCGTTGCCAGGGGAGAAGTTCGGGTCAGCGTAGGGAGAGCTGCGGTTACACTGGTTGGCTCTAGGGCAAGGCTTTTTGGTTTGCGCTATTCACGTCGCTTTGTGTACGGCATAACAGTACAATTGACGCCTAAGTCGTGATGGGCCTCTCTGTAGGTGCTGAGCATGCGCCTGCTCAGCACCACAGCTACCTTTTGAGCACTGCGAGTGAAGCACATTTTCTTTGTCAAATCTTTTCTTCCTGTGTTTTGAAACTGTGGCTGCTGGAGGCATCTGGTAGGTTCAGAGTGCAGTAATAGGAACCAGAGCGAAAACAAAAGCCAGAATCCACCACAACTATAGCTAGAGGAGATGGTTCAAAGCAGCTGGTCAGAAAAAATTTTTACTCTCTTAGGAAATGCTGAGGGATGTTCATCTATTTCTGATTTTGGACAAAGAACAAACGCAATCATCAGAACTGCCCTTTCCGTGAATAATTCGCTTCTTTTTCCCATTGGAATAGGAGAGTGAAATTTAGACAAACAGCTCAATTACTGAAATTAAAGGGCTGAGTAAAGTCAATAGCAAGCCTGTCCGGGATTTAAGTGTAGTCGGTCTGGGCCTGGAATGAATATGAGAAACAGATTGGCTATTGCTACCTGAATAAAGTAACCTCTCGTCTGTCGTTTCACGGACGGCAGCTGGCAGCTGGTTGGACAACGTGCATTCGTGGGCTAATAAATGAAACCCAGATACTCTGCCTTGGGACTATGCAGAGCTCCACTTTTGCATATTTAAAAGAAGATAAGGTGATTTCGTATAAGCCTGAGACCTCTTTCTCATTTTTGTGTTTAATCCTGGAGTGAACTCTCCTCCAGCCTGGTGAGCTCCCTGAATACCACTTGGTGAGCTGCACACACATCTCCGAGGACAAAATGTAGTTCTCAGAATTTCATCTGAGTAGTCCTAATGGGAAATGGAGTCAGCTCTTTCCACTGCCAGCATCTGGATAATGAGTTTTCTCATATGGGTGGAATTGCATGTCCCCGTGTTCCTGAATGCATTTATAGATGAGTAATCACCACTACCGAACCCGGAATATGAGACTGAGAACAGTTAAAGAGACAGAGCTAGTGGCTCCTTCCTTGAGGTCCTGACCATCATCTGGCATCACCAGATTTAAACTCCCCAAAAAGTACATGCACTTTCAGTTTTAGATATGGTCCTTACTGCTGTCCTGCAAGTCTCTGAGATGTGTCAAGGTGCTGGCTGAAGGAAAGCGTTCCTGCATTTCCTTTGTGCTGAATCCCTTCCTTGGCACCCTCGGCCTCTGCGGGACAGAGCCACTGAGCGCTGCCAGCATGTCCCGCCCCTACCGGGAAGGGCACGAAGGGCTCAGGAGTCCTTAACTCTTAACTCCCGGCTAGGAGGTTACACATGCGGGCTGTGACAGCAGGAGAGGCTGTCCAGGGCCTTGTCAGGACATGCATATTGACAATATCGAGGCGAGTGAGCAACCCGGAAAACGAGGGCTACCTTTGAGTCAAACACTGCAGGGACAAGGCAGGGCTGGAGTGCAAAGCAGCTCTGGGGACCCCGTTCTTGCTCCTTTCCAGGCTGCTGGGCGCTCTGTGTCTTCAGGAAAGCTCACTGAGCCTCACCTGGGGCTGTTTCTCCAGAAGATCGACAGTTTTGTGTTTCTGTTTAAACAAGGAGTGTCTGTACACAGAAATACTCAGCAATGCTTTTGAGATGCATGAATTGCCGAAATTACAGGTTGTATAAAAAAGCTTTTCAGCGAGTGAAGAGTAAGGAGCAAGTGCTTAAAACACAAGGGGCATTAAAGCCTGATTCATAAAGGACCTGTGGTCCAGTGGTTGCCCAGAGAGAACGCTGCTGGCTGCTGCTACCAAACGCTCCCAGGATGTGGACGCTCGCTTGGGCATTTCAGAGGGCTCATGCGTGCTGTCTGCATCTCAGAGCAGCCCCACGCTCTCATGTCTGGTGGCTAGACCTGCCCGTTCATATCTATCCTCTGTCTTCATCATTTGAATCGTTTTGTTTGTATGTTACCATCAGCGGTTATTGCACGCTGTTGGTACTGAACAGGCCTTCGGCGACCTGCAGGACGTGATGGATTTCCCTCATCAGGCAGCACTGTCCCTGCTCTTTCACTGAATGACAGCAAGGTAAGCATGGGAAGCACTTCCGACGTGGATAGTAAACCTCGATACCTCCCTGATGTCCAGCAGAACAGCTGCTCTCCCAAACTCTGCATTCGAGGGACGTGCTTTGTGTAAATGTCCTTGCAGAAGAGAGCAAGAGAGGATATGAACCTGGCCAACAGCCTAGCTGCTTGCTATTGGGAAAAACTATGCAGAATCGGTGCTTTTCCAAGTATCCCTGTGTTAACAGTGAGGTGTGGGAAAGCTAAGCTGTGGACCGAACTCCTTGGGAGCTTCAGAGGGAAACAGCAGTCGAATCTTCGTAGCTTTGTGGCTGGGATATCGCAGTTTCCAGAATGAAGATAACGAAAGCAGCAGCATGCATTGCTGGGGCCACCTCAGGCATCCAGAAAGGAGAGGAGGGAGAAGTGACGGGAAGCTGGGTGGCTTTGGCAGGAAGCAGTTCGAGCAGTTCGAGGGCTCAACTATGAGGAGGGGGCTTGCAGGGGCATCAGCAAGCAGCATTTTCCCAGCCACCAAAGGTCTACTGCTCGTTACCTAAATCAAAATCCTCATTAACATGAACAAGTGAGACATTTCCACAGCATTCTAATTAGTTTGAATGGCAAGAAAAAAATAAAACTAATTAAGAACTAATTGAAGAGTTGCCCTATTTTAGGAGGTGGTGATCTGTTTTTGAGTGGGCAAACAATAAAGGCAAAGCGTTTATGCTGGCTAGGGAACTATAGTGCATTAGGGGGACATGCCATATCCGTGCTTCAATATCGTATAGGAAAAGAAGCCAAGTCTTGCATTGTAAGTTTAATTCAGAAAACGTGATATAACCTTAAGAGCAGACCAAGTCAAGGAGTGAGCATCTAACTTGTGAGTGGGGAACCTCCCGCAGCAGCTGCCCTTCATTAGCCAATGAGGAAAGGCTGAGTGTGATGGGACATCTCAAAACCTGCCACACAGGGGCTTGGCTCGGTGTGTCAGAGCCTGCAAGTGCATACTTGTGTCCACAGAGGTGTGGGGATGCTCACCATGTACCAGAGAGCAGAGCCAAATGCAGGATGCCCTGCTGATAGGGTACAGGTAGGTTACTTTGATGTTGAAAGCAGCATTATTAGTAATTGTTATTAGTAATAATCTAACTCATATTGAAGGAATGAGTCTAGAATAACCTGCAAAACTCTCCATAGCATACTGGAGCAGTGCCTGGAGATTAGAAGTTTCACTCTGTGCAAAAATAGCCTCTGTCAGTCCCTGCTGATGTCGTATGGGTGGCAAGGCTTTGAGGTATTATCAGTGCTATTTCAGCTGTGTGCTTATTGCCAGATTGATCAAGCTCTGACTTCTGCTGTCATCTCTGAAATGCCTGTCTCGGGTCCAAGCTTGGTGACTTAGCTAACTGAAATGGGCCTTGCAACTGCAGTTTAAACAAAGCACCATGTTGTGCTCAGTAGTTTTACAGAAATGCAAAGAAATAGCATCAGGAATAAATGAAAGCGAAAATGAAGCATGACTAGTCAAACATTACAGAAAACAATGCTGGAAAACATGTTCCATATGGCAGAGGATTGTTGTCTATATGATGTCAGCTGCTTCTTCCCTCTCAGTGCATGGGCTGCAGTGCCCCGATGGACCTTCCCCTATGTTCCTGGCCATGGGATTTAGGCTCTGACTTCTACGGATTTGTAAATTTAAATTAGCATTTATGAACCTGCTACCTTACTTTAAAAAATTAATTTGGCTCATAATACGAGAATCCAAGTGGACCTAGCTGAATGTGTGCGATGTAGAGGTATTGACAGGAAGGTGGACCTGCTGCCTCATTAAGGAGGTAAATGCATCTTTTAAACGCACGATTTTTTTTTTTTGCCTCTGTTTGCCCTTGTTGCTAGTTTGTCCTTTACGTTGCTAGTAGTCATTTCTTGTTGCATACCACTGTCTAAAAATGAGTTTCCTCAATATTATATCTTCCCACTGAAGCGTATCTTGTTATCAAGTACATGAATAGCAAATATGAGAATGGTCTCTGTATCACCAGGGTGTTTCCTCACAACAGATTCTCCCACGCTGGCACTAATGACAATTGCTTTGTTATGAGATTTTATTACTTTAATTTTCATCTATAAAGGTAGGCAGGTCCAGGCAAATGGTGACCTTCACATATATGTGTGTGTGTGTGTCAGCACGATCCCCGGTGTGCTTTTTAATTTCTGTTTTAACTGCAGGTTACAAAGGTATTATTTTGAAAGGCAAGAAGAGTGGAAGATAGTAGAAGGTCAAACATGAAAGTAAAGCTCAAGATTACTGCAGAATTTCAGACTGCGCAAGATAGTTAATTAGCTCATATCACTACGTAGAAACAAACTCCTCCGTAGCAGTGATCTCGGATAAGTCTTTGCTCAGTCAGTGTCTCCCTCGGGGCAGACGTCATTACCTTTCTGCTTCCTGGGGACTTCAGAAACCTGGTTCCCTGACGCAGGTTTTGTTGTGCCAGTTTGTCTTCCAGTGGAGCAATGGTGCCCTCCTGGGTTGTCCCCGGAGGAGATGCTGGGCTGCTTTTCCCTGGTGCTTGGTGCAGGAGCCCACCCATTCCTGCTTCCTGTTCCTCATCCGTCTGGCGCATCTCGCCTTCCCATGACCACTGAATCCCCCCTTCCTGTCCCCTGTCTTGTCACTTCAGGGGAGCCCTCAGGGCAGCTGGCTGGCACCACTGGCCTTCTGGACATCCTTGCAAGCCATGTTGGTGTTTGGTGGAGCACCGTCCCTGCGGTGGGGAGGCTTTCTCACAACAGGAATCTTGCGTGTGTTCAGTTGAGGAGGGGAAGTGGGACGTCACAGTGGGAAGCTTCAGAGATCTGCTGTGAATCCATTTTCACTTCCTGCTTCATCCCGATGAAGCCAGTTATCTCCCTATGGAGATGCTGCCCAGATGTGAAGTGTTCACTTGAGAGCATTCCCGCTTCTCCAGCTCCCAGCGTGCTTCTCTGCTACATCAGTGAAACGCTTTGCCCAAGAAGTGGCCTGTGGGACCTCTTTGGCTCCTTTCTGTGTCTGGAAGGAGCTGCAAGAAGACTGAAGGCCCTATAATGTCCAAGTAGGCAACTGTCTTCAGATAATGCCAGCTAAACAGTGATACTGAGACTATGGTACTATTTAAGAGCTGCTTAAAAGGTCTAGAGGAAAACACTGGAGTAAATGAAGTATTCTTCAAAGAAAAGCTATCGAGGTGAAAAAAACATAGATAAGAGTTGGTAGAACCTAGACAACCCACTGAGCTCTGGGGCCTTCAGGATTCCTAGAGGGGAAAGATGCCTGTTGTCACCGGGAGCTCACAGTCACTGTATTTTACGTGATTTATTTGGCCAGCCTATTAGCATCATTTAAAATCATCCCCCACCTTCTCATCCTTAGCTGCCTACTGCTGCCCTTTCTCTTTTGACAATATAACTGTTCTTGCAATTGCACTTGGGAGTTAATTTGGGGAAGTAACTCCCCTTTTAAAAAAAAAAAAGGGGGGGGGGGTTGCAGCAAACAAAGCTAGGTTATTGCTGATTTTGTCAAGGGCATTTTTCAGCAAGGCCAGGTCCCACTCTGGTTGCATGAGGCCCCTGAAAGGGCGGTAGGAGCCTGTGCGGGGTGATGGCACAGGGGCCAAGGAGGCCAGCGGTGTCCTTCTGGCTGGGCTTCCAGGGACAGAGGTGGTGGGGCGCAACACGCCTGGGCATGGGAAGGAAATGGCAGTGGTTCTGCGTCCCCAGGGCTAGCTCTCCAAAGGTGAGATCTGGTCTGGCTGCGATGACAAGGGTGAACTTCAGGAGGACAGTGGTGCTCAGTTACAGGGTGGAGGAGAAAGGAAAGTTTGGCTCTGGCACACAAAGTGTTGGTTATCTGCGTGGAGGGACAGTAGCAGCAAGAGCAGATCCATTTTAACAATAATTTTTTTTAGTTCAATTTTGTTGTTTCAGGGCTTTATAAAAAATGAATATGAATACCTTACTGGAGCCATTGTTTATAGTATTGTGCAACTGTATTACATAACAGTTACATAAATTTTATGGATTTCAAAACAAATCCCTCCATACCCATTGAGAAGACTTCATTCCTGAGAAATGTATCTGTTCAAATCCCAAGTCAATTATTATCAGTAAGCAAATGATTACCATTTTGAAGTACTACATGGGAGGCCAGGGGGTAAAAAACTTAGTTGCTGGGGCCTTTCAGGCAGAGGTTGCCGTGGAAGTTGGCCTAATTAGACAATTTATAGATATTCAGTTACCTAATTTAAACTGGCTGCACTGCAGGCCTTCTAAACCTCCAAATTTTACCTCCCCTTTGCCAAGTCTTGCAATTATAAATTTATTATATATTTTTAACAATACTGGAGCAACAGTCCCCCCCTTTATTTTTAAGGCTCTTTCATTTTTAAAGTCGTCATCAGATTTGTTTGCATTGCAAACAAAAGCTGAGTAACAGTCCCATAGAGGTATTTTCAGGTAGAAAAGCGGTTCAGACAGTCAACTGATACAACTCGCCTCTCTTTCAAGTGAAATATCCTAACAGAGCGCAAAGATTTCCTCAGCCGCTGGCATATTATCTCTTTGCTACCTGAAAGTACCTCCGTGAGACCGTAACTCAACTTTGTTTGCAGTAGATCCACCTTGGCTATTCCCCTCTCCTGTGATGGAGAACAGGGATGCTGGCTAGGTAGTGTCTAGCGTCTGAGGCTTCGCCATGCACATCAACTGAAGCTCAGCACGGATCTCTTACCGTATGCCCAGCGTGACCACATCACACACAGAGATTACTCAGTCTCCTTGGTGAGCAGCATATGGTGCGTGTTGCATTTGCCTAGTCTCTGCTCACCTCGGTCTGCTCCGGGATTCTTCCACTGAGTTCTGTCACATTTACATTGGCTTTTTAAACTACGCATTTAACATTTAAATTTAACATTTAAATATCTGTGTGCTCCAAAAGCAGACGTGGCGTCATGCACTGCAAGACTGATTGTTCAAAATAAAGGGTAATACTGACCTTAGCTTTGGCCATGAAACTGTAGTTGTGTAGTATGAGCATGTTCATACCACAGAGACGCTCAAAATTAAAAATTCAGGTCTTTACAGCACTGTGAGCAAGCTGTGTCATCTGTGATGAGAAGAATCATGCTTGCCGGGATGCAGGAAATGGCCCTAAACTTGCGAAGGAGAGGTGTGATGGCGCCTCTCTCACAGCGCCGCGAGCAGTGACTCACCATGCTGTATTTCACCGACAAGATAAAGCTGCTGTTTTGCAATGCAGCTTCGCTTTGGCATGTGCACGGCAGCGAAGGGATGTCGTCTTCTCCTCCGAACTGCAGGGAACTGCTCGTTTAAAGCCCCACACCTACAGACAGTGGGAGGCTGAGTCTGTTGGAGGCTTCCTCAGGGCAGAGGGCGTTCGCTTGGGGACACTTGTCCAGCACGAGCGGGTTATGACGTGTGGTGGTCCCTGCAGTTGACGTGCCCCCGCCAAGGGCTGCGCCGTGGCCGCACAGAGCGGGGCTGCCGAATGCCTGCCGAGACCACGCGCGACCGCCAAGGCGGCCGGTGCCGCGGGGACCCCCGGGCAGCGAGGTGCGC